>NW_018397275.1:890843-1028030 GCF_002168275.2 Theobroma umbraticum
TCATGGTTTTCTGATGTATTGTTCTTTGCTAGATCTCTACCATGGTTTTCTGATGTATTGTTCTCTACTGGGAGCTTCCTTGTTTTTGATTACTCGTGATCTTAAGGGCCTCTTTTTTAATCTTCTGGTGGCAATTTCTATTAGTGAAACGTAGCAAGGTCCTAAGGTCTGTTGGTTTGGCTTTGATTTTACTTTTGTGACAGGAGCATTTCTTTATTACCTTGCTTTTGGCTTCTGCTATTTTCAGTCTTTCTTTTCATCTTGTCCTTGTTGAACTTAGTCACTTCATAGAGATTTTATTGTAATTGTACAGCTTTGTTACCACACCAATTTTTATGCCATTAAAGTCTTAGGCTAATAAGACAAAAGACTTGCCATGGCATCCATTGGTGATGGATTAATATAATTACGCTTTTTAGAAAAATATTACTTATTATTTACAGATATTATCTTGCTTTGTCTCATATTACATTATGAACTACTTGCAAATGAATTTTATCTTGTAACTTAATCTTTGCAGGTAAAGAAGGCTTGGAACTGCAATGTTAGTTGGTTTTGTTAGGTTGGAGAATGGACAAACAAATATGTATGGAGAGGGATTAGAGAAAAAAAGAGAGAAAGAGAGAGATGACTAAAATTAGTTGAGAAAACCCCATACTATAAACATTGTAAAGACCTTTGAAAATGGTTTTTAAAGCGTTTGATTTTTTAGGCATTAGTTCTACAATTTGATTTTAGAGGCACTTTTATGATTTGTGAGCATGTCTTTCTATCACATATTAAAAGGTTATATGTGTTTATATCTTATATTTTTTTAGCTACACATTTTATATGCTACCATATGATTTAAGATTGCAGTCATATAGCATATAGCTGCACTTTAATTTTGCTGTTGAATCCCATAAACAAGTGCAGCCATACTTTTCCATACATTGGCTAATGCTGCACTTAGAAAAAGTGCAGCCTTAACTTAAGGTTGTACATTTTTCACCTATGACTGTAATTTTCTTTGCAGCCAAAGGTTAAAAATGTTGTAGTGTTGATTGATGGTGATACAATTTAAATCATTATGCTTGATATTCTTAATCTATAGTACTACGCTTCCAAGCCTAACGATCGATATTCTTAATCTAGGGTACTATGGCTCTAAGCATAATATATGATATCATTGATACTGCTTAATTATATCCTTGATTTGTAGTGCTATGCTTCCAAACATAGTACTTGATATCCTTGATCTGAGGTGCTACAATTTCAATTATAATGCTTGATATTCTTGATTTGTTGTGATATCTACTTGATATCTACTACTTAATTATGCTTGATTGTAATGCTATGATTCTAAGTATAATGCTCGATATCATTGATTTAGGGTCTTATGGTACCAAGCATAATAGATAATATCTACTTGATATCTACAAAATATCCTTAATCTATAGCACTACAATTTCAAGCATAATAAATTATATCCTTAATATAAGGTGTTATGGTACCAAGCATAATGCTTGATATCCTTGATCAATAATGATACAATTCAAATCATTATACTTAATATCCATGATCTGTAGTGTTACACTTCCAAGCCTAATGCTTAATATCCTTGATCTTGGATACTATGGTTCCAAGCAGAATAGATGATATCTTTGATGTTGTTTAATTATATCCTTAATTTGTAGTGTTACGTTTCTAAGTATAATGCTCGATATCTTTCATCTGAGGTGTTACAATTCCAATTATAATGCTTGATATCCTTAAATTGTTATGCTATCTACTTGATATCCACTACTTAATTATCCTTGATTTTGTAATGGTATGATTCCAAGCATAATGCCTAATATCTTTGATTTGGGGTCTTATGATATCAAGTATAATAAATGATATCTACTAAATATCCTTAATATGCAATACTGTAATTCCAAGCATAATAAATGATATCATTGATATGGAGTGTTATAGTACCAAGCATAATATGCTTGATATCTTGGATTTATAGTGATACAATTCAAATCATTGTACTTGATATCTTTGCTCTGTAATACTACGCTTCGAAGCTTAATGCTTGATATCCTTGATCTGGAATATTACAGTTCCAAACGTTATAGATGATAATTTTGATATTGCTTAATTAGATCCTTGATTTGTAGTGCTATGTTTCCATGTATAATGTTTGATATCATTAATTTGAGGTGTTACAGTTTCAATTATAATGCTTGATATCTTTAATATATCGTGATATCTACTTGATATCCACTACTTAATTAATTATCTTTGATTTATAATACTATAATTTCAAACAAAATGCCTAATATCCTTGATATGACGTTTTATAATTCCCAGCCCAATATCAATTACTATATTACCAAATTATATTATTCCCATGAAATCTTACTATACCAACCTGATTTTAACCAATAAATTGTATATATTGTCCGAGAGCATCGTGTTGGTATCATTCTAGAAAAAATTTATAAAACAATAATTTTTTATTAAATTTTTATTTCAATATTAATTTAAACAGAAGAAAAAATAGAGAAGAAATGTATATTAGTAAACTGATTAAATCAAATAAAAAAAATAGATTGTTGAAATTTTTTAAAAGGTCAATGACAAAAAAATAGCATAACTATTTATTATTGCATCAATCTTTCAATATACCCATAAATAAAATTACACCCTACTTTGTCAACCTTTTTCCCTCAAATTTATTTGCCTAAATACAATGTCTTTACTTCTTTTTCTTTCTATTTCTACCTCTTCACTTGGTTCTTAATGTGGCTTGATTTCAGTTTTCTATTGCTCTCATGATTTTACTTTCCTTTCACTATTTTTTTTGCTAATTTATTTGTTTTAAACTCTCTTAATTACTATTCATTTAATCATCAATACCAATTGTTTGATAAAAGTTTTGTTAAAGATGTTTCTTAAAATGTGTTATATTGACGAAAACCTGAATGACATGTAAAACTTTATAAGAGCAATTCTTTTGTTTTTACGAGATTTTTAAAGTAACCTATGCTCATATGAATTAGTAAGTCAGTTTATTTTGACAATATACTACTTGTTTTTTACTTTTTTTATTTTGAAATTTATGTTCTTTTAATTTTTTGAGTGTTTATTAGAAGTTTACTAAATAGAATATTTGTTGTAAGTTGATTAAGAGGATTTAATAATTCCTACTCCTAGTGAGGTGACAAAAATATGAGCATAATTAAGGCACTAAAGAGAGCAAAAAGATGAGGTAGCAGATATTGCATAATAGTTCGGTATTTATAAGGTTTAAGTACGTTATCAAATAATCAAATTTGAGTTAAAGTATCTTAAAAATAATATGTATCCTACCAGATGACATCCTTATTACTAAAGTCTCGTTTGGTATTACAGATGTTAAGCACTTTGTAAGGAATTTAATTAGATATAATAACCTTATCACATTTGATATGGTACTATAATGGGAAGGTTGCTTTACCATATTTGCTAGAGGCAAGTGACCTTTCCATGGAAGAAGGAAAGTCAAGAAAACAGGTTGGACAAGTACACCCCTCTCAAGCTAAAAATCCTTTCTTCTTTAATAACTCACAATTAAGAAAAATTTTGGCATCAGTGTTACAAAAAGCAAAGATTTTTTTTGGATATTATTATTATTAGTATGATAATTCTAGTTATTATTATAAAAATTATTAGTTTTGAATATTTATAAGCATTATTATAAAAATAAATGTTTAGTAATATTATATAGTTTAATATTTAAATAATTAATATTCAAATATTATGTTAATATTCAAATATTTATAAGCATTGTTATGAAAATAAATATTTAGTAATTTCATATATTTTGAGATGGAAGCCCATCAGTTTCTCGAGAGGGTCTTCTTCATGGTGTTTTGGCAAGTTTTTGTGGTTTTTGGATCTTTAAGCTATTTTCCTTTCTTGGTGATTGATGGGATCATTTAAGTTTTTGTTTTCGTTCTTGTTGATTCAATGGCTTTTGTATTTTAAGGATGTGTTTATTTCTGGGTATTCTTGACATCTTCCTTCTTTAGCTTTTTTACTGTTCTTTGTTGAGGTGATTTCAATTGCTTTTGTCTCTTGAAGAGTGTTGATGTTTTTTGTTTGGATCTACCAAGGTTCCGTGACCTTCTTCGGTATTGTGTTGGAACTATGGCTATGATGATCAGCACAACCAGGGGATCTTTAGCCACGCTTGTGCTTCGCCTTCAATAAAGAATGTGCTACAAGCGGCGAAGAGGAAGGCTAGAGCAATCCTTGAAGTGTAAGTGTTCTAGGTGGCAAGTGGTGAGGGATGAGAAAAGGTGGAAGAAGCGACGGATTATGGTGAATAAGAAAGGTAGAATAGAAAGACTGTTTGAAAGAGTTTAAAGAAAGCTTGCAAGATAATCTTTGTTGGGTGTTTAATGATTTCTGCTTTCTTTCCAACATCTAAGGCCCTCATATTTATACTAAATAAGAGTATTTTCTTAGGAGTTGTTAAAAGACCATGTTTAATCATGGGAGAAAGTGTTTGTCATAGAAAAGCAGTTAAAGAACGATTTAGGAAATATTAAAAGAATGACTATATAGTCGAGTAGTGGACATAAGTTTTGGGTAATGGAGTAATGACACTTGATAGTGCATCACGTGTGTTCTTAAGAAGCAAAGAGAGATCAAGGGGTAAAGTAAATGTACTTCAAGAAAAAGTTAAGAAGAAACCCTGTTAACTATTTCTATATTTGAACCACAAAGCCAAGATCTCTAGAACATCCCAAATATGAAGGAAACTCATGAACTCTACTACTTGTTCTAAATTACTTTCAATTCCCCATACAAATAGTTGTTCCATACTTGTTCTTCTGTGTTTCTGTACTTGTAATGCTCCTGAACGTTTACACATTGAGAACTTAGGTGCTTTCCCGCTTGGAATACCTTTGGACGCTTCTACGCTTAGAATACCCTTGGGCATTGTCGTTCTCGGAACTCCCTTGGATGCTTTCGCTCTTGAAATGCCCCTAGGTGCTTCTGTCCTTAGAACACCCTTAAGCACTTATGCGCTTAGAACACCCTAGGCGCTTCCATGCTTAGAATGCCCTTGGACACTTCTATGCTTGGAACACCCTTGGGCACTTCTTGGCTTGGATAACCCTTGATGTAATTTTCCTGTAAACAGTACTTCAAAAATAATAGTTAACCAAAATTGGGTATCTACATTTTGCTTTCTATATAGAAATTCTTATAAGGAGTTTTATGCATAAAATAAGGAGATGCATATAGAATAAAACATGGCAACGTTTATATAAAAATAAATAAATAAATGAAGAATAGCTTGCAAATTGATATATTTATTATTATTACTTTTATTTTTAGTATTATTTTTTTATAATTTTTTATTTTTTATTTTTGTTATTGTTATCCTTTACGCACTAAGTGATATCCCTGGGCGACTCCACGCTAGGAACGCCTTTAGGTGCTTTCACTCTAGGAATGCCCTTGGGTGTTTCCACTCTAGGAACGCCATTTGGCACTTTCCTATTAAAAACGTTCTTGGGTGCTTTCTTACTAGAAATACCACTACTCGCTTCCTTGCTAAGAATGCCCTTGATGTAATTTTTTTATAACTCTTTACTTAAAAATAATAGTTAGTTAAAATTGAGTATTATAGATTCTTCCATACAAATTATTACCTAAAATTGTGCTTTATTTAGCTTTATATCCTTATCTTTTACAAACTCGTACAATAGTGACAATGCAACATTCAAGCTATATCCTTGAATTGCGTTCACAATTAGGGTGTTTTGTTTATCGAAACAAGTAGCCAGGAGTCAGATTAACATACCAGTTGTAGGCTTTCTCAGTAAAGGACTTAGAGAACTCCTTCAGCTGTAGATCATCGTCCAAGCCTAAGACTTCGAAGGTTTTTACAAACTTCATGACATGTTCTTAAGCATCACTGGTTTTGCCATTAAATTGTTTGAATTTTGGGCTGGTGTAATTCTTGGGGTATGGTTTAGCGACTACTTTAGCAGGATAGGGTAGTTTCAAGTTAAATGCTAAGAAGTTGAGACACTTGTTCTTCTGATCGAGTAACTTCTCCAAGTATTTCTTTGTAACAAAACTTTGAGTGCTAATGGAAGTAGTTACCGTGATGGGATTGCATATAACAGAGAAATTGGTGGTATTATAAGGTGGGTTAGTCGTGCTCTTTCTATTTTTAAAAAAAGGTAAAAGGAAGCCTTTTTAACTATTTTTATATTTAAAACACCAAGCCAAGCTGTCTAAAACATCTCAAATGTTAAGGTAACTCATAAACCCTACCACTTATTCTGAGTTACTTTCACTTTCAATACAAATAGTTGTTCTATGCTTGTTTGTGGGTGTTTTTGTGTTTATAATGCTCCTAAACATTTTCGCGTTGGGAACCCGAGAGCTTCCGTGCTTGGAACATCCCTTAGCACTTCCATGCTTGGAACAACCCTAGACACTTCTGCGTTTAGAACGTCCCTTGGAAACTTCTACGCTGGGAACATTCTTGGGCACTTTCGCCCGTAGAACGCCTCTGGGAGCTTCTGTACTTGGAACACTCCTAGGTGCTTCTACACTTGGAACGCTTTTAGGCACTTCTATACTTGGAACACCCCTGGGCCCTGATGTAATTTTCTTGTAATCTACACCTTCTTTGTTTTGATTCCTTGGTCTTGTGATGTGTGCTTCAAGTGGTTTTGGTTTGTGTATTGTTATAGGAGATACTTTTCATGTGCCTTGTTGTTCGTTTGTGTTAAGGCAAGCTTGACATAATCTTGTTTTTAGGGATGGATCGTTTTGTAGGATTTTTGTTTTCTATAAGTTGTTGAGCCCATGCAAAGCTTTTTCTTGCCAAGTCGATTCCATGCCAATAGGAGTCTCTTGCTAATTTAGCTAAAGATTAACAATGGCATACTAGATGTATGGTTAATAAAAATTCTTTTTGTTAAAAAAGTATTTTAAGAGATAACATTTGAAAAATTAAAAATTTACACTAAAAAATATAAGTTTATTCAACTTTACATTTTCATATATAAAGGTAATTTTGTAAATTAACATTATATTCTAAGTAAAGTGTTGTCAAACTAAACATTGCAATATAATTTTCTCAATAATCACATTCTCATGTATACTAACTGCTATAATATTGTCTAATCAACAATTACATACCTAAAAATTACATTCCTAGTAAAATATCAAATGTCACTTAACTTCGTTTCATTGAATGGTGGAAAAGGAATGAAATCATAGCTTTAGTAAATCATTTTGCTATTATATATTTGTTATAAGTTAGAATAAAATAATAGTTTTAAAATAAAAGTATTTTTTTGAAAATGAGAGATTTATACATTAAAATATTTTTTAAACAAAGGAAAAGGTACTATTTCCCTTCCGTTTCATTTTATTCCATTCCACTCAATCCAAATAAAAACAAAAGTAGGGATGTCAACAGGTAGGGTATTCGTTAAGTTTGAGGTATCCAAACTTGAACTCAATTAAAAAATAGAGTACCCAAACCCGATAATTACTTGAATATTTTTTAACTTTACTACCCTAACCTGAACCCTAATACATATTTACTACCCGATAATTATTCGAATCTGTTTAAAAACTCGATTATGTTAAAAAATTATTAAAATACTCTTAATGGATACCCAATTACCCGAACCCATACCCCGTATCTATATACAATAATATTTTCATCCATATTTCATATAATTCACCAATAATTAAATTTATAAAAGCACATAAATAATAAAATTTAAATTAAATAATCAAAAATAAATATCTCAAATATCAACTTAAATAATTAAAAACAAATATTCAAACAACAACTTAAACATTACAAGTTTAATTAACTATATGGGTTTGTCCAATGAATTAAAAAAATAACTATTTTCCAAAATTATTCTAATCTTATAATTTCTTTTTAGGTATATATTTTATAAGTTTATATACACAAAAGTATATATTATAAACAATAATTTTATAAGTTATAATTTCTGTAACGTTAACACAAAATAGAAAGTAAATATATTTATATTTAAAGTGTACAAACTAAAAATATATATGTAATAGTAATTGTATTCTTTATAAATTAACACAATATATAAAATATATGTATTAAATGATATTACAAGTTAATTAAAAATCATAGTTTTATGAATTAATTTAATTAATAATATGAATTTGTATTTGAATACATAAAATTAAAAAAATATATATAATCGAGTTCAGGTATCAAATATCCAAGAGATAAAACCCAAATTCGATATGGGTAGTAATTTTACTACTCGAACTCGATTATAAGATATCCTAACTCTATATAAGAAGATCAGATACCCGTTCGTATCCTATAACAGGATATCCATTGACATCCATAAATAAACGTGTTAGGATTAGACATATATTTGTAAAAATCGAAAAAAAAATAAAAGGAATCCATTGACATCCTTAAATAAACATGCTAGGATTAGACATATATTTGTAAAAATCGAAAAAAAAAAAAGAACAAAAGGAAAAACGTGAACGGCAGGATTCGAACCTGCGCGGGCAGAGCCCACATGATTTCTAGTCATGCCCGATAACCACTCCGGCACGTCCACAATGACGATCGACGCTCCCCCTTTAGTATACTATAAAGATATATAAAAAATTGGGCGGCTGTCGGTATTCTGAATCTTTCCCTTTTAAAATGAATATCACATAACCCAGTATCTAAAGGACCCTTCCTTCTAGTTTCAAACAGAAGAAAAACAGGTCTTCTCTATTCTCTCTTTAAATTTTGCGTTCCAGCTTTAATTAGTTATTCGATTCAATGTGTTATTTTGGTTTAGCAAAATTGCCCAATCATCATATGAATTTGTAAAGTTTTTGTGATCATTGATTTGGCATGTAATGGAACGATAGTAATATTAATATAGTATAATTGTTTCAGACGGCCATGTTTGGTAGTCATTTTAAGTGAAATTTATCTCCAGTTGTTGCTGATTAATATGGAATCTGAAACAGCTTGCTTGCATGGTATCAAAAATTGAACAAAGATTATTATAGTTATCGAGGTGGCCCTTAAAATTTAACATGTCTGATTCAAAGACAAGCCGAAGTGGTGGTGTTGGAAAGACCCAGACGAGAAATCTTCCATCATGGATGAGTTCAAGGGAGAATGAGAGTAAATCAAATGAGTCAAATGATGGTAAAGGGCATGGTCAAGGTTCTAACAGCACAAACTTTTCCAAAATTATGGTACTGAATATTTATGAAGTGACTTTGATTTTCTTAGTTTCTATGATCAAGCAATGGAATTGTATTTGATTTGTTTCTCTCTGGGCAGGAAGGGGTGGTCTTTGTATTGTCAGGATTTGTTAATCCGGAGCGCAGTACGTTGCGGTCGCAGGCTTTGGCAATGGGAGCAGAATACCAGCCTGACTGGAATTCAAATTGCACTCTCTTGGTATGTGCATTTCAAAATACTCCAAAGTTCCGACAAGTTGAAGCAGATTGTGGAACAATTGTATCGAAGGTAATGTAAACTGCTGAGGTATAAATGAATTCTAGATCCATTGCACCACTCATGACTCAGTTGTTGTAGTCTCACCTTTTTAGTTCACCTATCCAATTTGCTATTTGGTCAAATTCAAACATAAGGAGATTCTGTGCTTTTGAGTTTTAACTATCGTCTTGTTACTCCTATTTTGTCTTAAGATATTATGTGTTATCTGAGTTATAAAATTTGAGGCTGCTAACTATATGGGAATGGGAAAATTCATTCAATGCTGAAATCAGGTGAAGAGGATTTGTTAGTGGATGAGCTCCCATGGTCATTTCATTCATAATAGAGCAGATTGTTTCTGCTTATCAAAAAGAAGGAGAAGATTATTTCTCTATTATCTGAGATTCTCCTCAAGCTGTTATATGATACTTGTGTAGACTCTTGCTTGTTAATCTGATTATATCTACTTTGTTCTGCTTTTCAAAAAAAAAAAAAATCTACTTTGTTCTGCCTCAGGAATGGATATCAGAATGTTATGCACAGAAAAAGGTTGTAGATATTGATCCTTACCTCATGCATGCTGGGAAACCTTGGCGTAGAAGCAACATTTCCCATGAAACTAGTGAAGGTAATGTAATCTGGGTGCCTTCTTTTGTGCCCTTTTGAGTGAAGACTACTTATGAAATTATTATGTTAGAGAAGACATAAATGGAAGACCTCTTTGAGCCTTATCCCTTGTGCTAATCACCCAAGCCAAGGTTTTTGGGGCTTGTTTATTTTCACCCTTGTTCGAATCATTTGGGCTGCTGATCATTAAACATATCTTTATAAAACTTTAGTACGTGAGTTTTTAACAACTTATGGTGAAAAGTGATCTTTGAGAATAATAAAGGAGATTTACTTTGCTTCAATGTGACCTGGTTTATCTTGAAACTTACTGAGTTATCTAATAGAACCATAGAGCTGTTGGCCCCTCCTCTTTCAGATTTGCTGTCTGGAGCTATGTTACAGCAGTGAGCCAAATTTTCACCACTTTTGTGTGCAAATGGCTTTACAAAAGATCAAGAAGAACATATCTTTATAGCAAGCCCTGTGTGACTATAACCACGTAGTTTTTCCTGCTGTGATTAATCATTAGCAGTGGCTGAGATGAGTCAAATGACATTCAATTTTTAACTGAAAAATTTTGGTGCATTATTGAAGTCTAATGTGTTGTATTCATCTAACTGTAATTATTGTAGTGTTTTCCCTACTAGTATTTCCATGTTTCAGCCTGTCTAAGAAGTCTTATGTTCTTAATTCAAAGAGTGCTTGCAGAACAAGAAGGATCCTCATCAACAAAATCTTACAAGCAAGTTGAAAAATCACAATCAAAGACAACTTCCATTCCCTCCAAGGTAGCCTTTGGTTGTTAAAAAAGATAGAATGATTGCACTTTCCTTTCAGTTCCATTATCCCATAGTTTAAAATACTAGGACTATATAGTTGCTATATTTACCAGTGGTGATTTATTTTCAGAATAAAGCTTCTCATCCCGCTAAAGAAAGCTTTCTTCCTCCTGAAGTGAAGAAGTGGGTTATTGATGATTTCATTGGAACGATTTCATGGCTAGAGAGTCAAGAGGAAAAGGCGAGTGGCATTTATTGCTTTCATTTTCTGCTGATATATTGGTGTAGTTGGCCTCCTTGTCCATGTAGACTTCCAATATCTATATACTAGCATGATATCTGCGTTCTCTTTTAACAGCCAGAACCACATGAGATAAAGCAAATAGCTGGTGAAGGGATCTTAACTTGTTTGCAAGATGCCATAGATTGTCTTGAACAAAAGCAGGTATGCTGTTCTCAGGAAAATGAGTTTAAGCAAACATTTTCAGGATTATACGGTGAATATAATATAAACTAGATAATTCGCCCAGCCACCCTCAGGGTTACAATTTTTTTTATTAGGAAAATAGTAATAGATTAATAAAATACCTAACTTTCAAAATATTTTCTATTTTTTTTACTTATTTGAAATCGCAATCTTTTTAAAGAATAAAATCTAAAAAATTTAAAAAATTGAGTAAAAGAAAGTAAAAATGTTTTACTCTTTTACACATCATTTATTATCTCTTGTTCTCACTTTTTCTTGTTTTTTTTTTTTCATTCAACAAAGAATTTTCAACAAATTTTTTTCAATTTATTATATTGTAGTATAATATAGTTAATGAAAATTAAAGAAAAAAGTTTCACATAAAATAGATAATAAAATTGTCCAACTTCAAAATCTTAAGAGAAAAAAGAAAAGTAGGTGGGTTGAGAGCTGGCACTCCCATGGAGCTCCCAACCCAACTATTATTGTTTGTTATGGATGTCTCCCTTTAGGAGGTACTTGTAGCACCACCCATATAAATATAAATTTGCCTGTTGCAGATTCATCAATAAAATAATCTTCTTCTTAATTATAATCATTTTATTTGAAAATTAGACAAAATGCCACAAGCATTCAACTTAGTCACACTTTATCTATGATGGAATAAAAATAATTGTTGTTGCAAAGTGTTATTCAAAGGGCAGGGTCAAGGGTGTTTACGTTCTCTTAGATCATTTGCTTTTCTTGGCAACTCAGTATTCTACAAATGGTATCCTTGAAATTTTTCCCTCTTATTTTCAGCTGTTGGCAAGTGTTTCTTTATGATTTTCTGGCATTATTAGCAGTAATGAAGTTCGAAGGATGATCATCAATCAGTAACCTCTTTTTGCTCCTTCATCAGGAGCCTCTTGTAGTAGGCTAACTGAAGCAGTTCTGTGAATGAGGATTTATAACAGTGGTGTTTATAAGGTCCATATTGTTTGTAAGATCTGTCAGTAAAACATAAAATTATTCAAAATGAATGTTGATTGCTGACAGTGCTTCCTGATAACTATCTTGGCATAAAGCAATTAATATACTTGGGGATCATTTTATCACTTTATATTATGGAATTGTTGGTTTCTTTCATATTTTTTTTCTCTAGTTGCCTGTAGCTGGGACTATGATGCAGAATCTTGGTGCAAGACATGTTCATATTAGAAATTAAAAATTCTTATAACCATGATTTTTGTGGCTGTTACTGTCTTGCTTCTAACATAATTTACCATTTTGCCTGTTGTTTAGGATGTGTGGCAAATCACTGAGCAGTGGAGCTTTGTCCCTCGTGTGGTCAAGGAGCTTGCCATGTTTGAGGGCAGTGAGCGTGGTTCACTCGCCAAGGAAGATCTTTTGAGGAAAGCCAAGGCCTGCAAACAAATATACGAGGATGAACTAACCAGGTTAGATGGTGATTCTTCATCAAAAAATAAAAAGCCAAAGACTGATGGAGGTGAAGAGGGTAAAAAGGGGGGAACAAAAGCTAGCTCCAGGGATGCAACAGGATATGACAGCGATGAAACGATCGAGATGACAGAGGAGGAGATAGACCTTGCTTACAAGAATTTTGCTTCTGAAACTTTGTAAATGAAGTTTTACGCCGGTGGGCTGAAGTACCGGTATAATTTGTGTTATATGCTAGAGTGTTGACTTGAAGCATATGCATTACAGGTTTAACAACATTGGTCGAAGAGAGACAGGGTTCCCAGTGCTGTTCCTTTCAGCTTGGCATACTCTCATCTTTCCTTTTGGATGTTTGTCTCTTTCATAACTTAATTCAGGCAATCACATTTTTTCACTATTTATATTGTATTAGTCTGAAATTCGAGGCTGAAATCCCAACCACGTCCATGTGTCACAAGGAAAGTGCCTCAATCCCACATCAGGCAGGAGCGGGAGGTCCTGGGCTCCTTATAAACGGTGGTGCTGCACACCCCTATAGACATGTTTATGGGGGAGAGAGTAATGACCCCGTGACAAAGTGGTATCAGAGCAGACCGGTCCTCGTTCTGACTCACGCCAAGCGCCCGGCCCGGTGGGGTTGGCCCAGTGGGGCCCAACGGGGTAGGCAGGGTGGCCGACGGCAGCGAGGACGCTTGCCGATTCGGGTGGGTGAGAGTGTCACAAGGAAAGTGCCTCAATCCCACATCAGGCAGGAACGGGAGGTCCTGGGCTCCTTATAAGCGGTGGTGCTGCACACCCCTATAGACATGTTTATGGGGGAGAGAGTAATGACCCCGTGACACATGACCAGACTTGAAATGCTTGAGGAAGAATTTCTTCGTAGCAGATGCATTTTAACTCTTTTACCGGTTTTTAATGGATTTTTTATGCATATCAGAACTCCTTGGATGTTGCACGTTCAGAACCCTTGTGCGGCTCATTGGTCCCGGATCAAGGAGCACCCCTTTTAGGTAAAAAGGGCTCCTCTGTAGCCCAAACCGAAACTTTAGCCCAAGTCGAACTCAAGAAGAACCTCTTAACACCGACAAAGAAAAGTCAAATGAATACTTATGTGTGTAACATTTATATAAAAATGATAATTTTTTTATAATTTTATATTTTCATTCTTGATTTCAAATAATTTTTAATTTTATATTTTCTTCAAATATTTTTCTTAATTTGACTAGTATTGAAGGATTTATAGATTAACATTATAAAATTTAAATGATTTTTACTTCAAATTTTTCACTTTCTTAATATTTGTATTTATATATCATTATTATTAAAAACAAATAAAAATAAATATTCACGTGTAATGCATGTTGTCAATTGTTTGACATAAAGAAGAGTCTATTAATCGGTACTTAATTAGTTATGTGTTATTTTATAGTCTTATTAAAATCAATTTTAGTTTAATATTCAATTTTATTTTCTTTACTTATTTTCCATTGTATTGTTTTACCACCTGTGATAATTATTTTACTTTATTTTCTCCAAGACAAATGAAAATTATTTGATATTTAGAATTTTCAAAAATATTTTCTCTTATTGAAATTCTTAAGAATCTCTTTTGGCATCCTTGAAATTTTATCATTGAAAAAATTTTATTTATTTGTGTTCTATATTTTTATCTATTTATTTAATTATCTCCTCTATTAGTATTTATATAAATTCTTAGTATTGAAATTTTCAAAAAACCTCCAACTCTCGGAAGATTTTATCTTTGGCATTTTTGAGATTTTATCGGTGGATTTGCATAAATTAAATAGATGTTTTATGGCATAAACACATTTATATTGGCTTTATTCTTAATTCACATATATTTTAATTGCTTATTTATCATTATTATTAATTACAATATATGTCTTCTACAATTCTAAAAGAACAAAAATATTTAAAGATTATTTAAATAGTACATGATAAAAAACTTAAAATAATCTAAGATATAGAACAATAATGACGTCGTTATAAAATAAATTATCAATTTGTCATTTGGTTGATTAAAATATTAGAAGAAAACATAAATATTTTCAGAGGTAAGAAAAAAAAAAGATAAAAGCTTCCACTTTCCTTTTCTTTCTTTCGTTGTTAGTAACTCACCTTCCATATTTGGACCTCAATTTGTTGCCATTAACTTAGTAAAATTATAATAAAATTTTTATAAATTAATACCATCACGAAAATTTATTAATTAATTTATCAATAAATTAATAATTTATATATTAATTAATAAAAAATTAATTTATTAAAATATTAAACTTAATACATATATTATGAATTGTGATTATAGAACATTACCATCAATGCAATCACAATCCAAAACCATCAACACAATCGAATTACATTATAACAAACACTGTAACATAATTTAATTAAATATATTATAGTATTTAATTTTTTTTTACGAAAGTGGTTTCGAATCTATACTCTTTAAGAAAAGAAATCATACACTAATCAATAAATTAAAAAGTTTAAATGTGTTATGAAATAAATATAAAAGAACAACTATAAGAGAAATATAAGAGAAAGTATTTAGAAGGAAAGAAAGTATTTAAGGGGAGAGAAAAACTCTTATTGAAGTATGTATACAAATGAACTAAGGAGGCTTATTTATAGGCAAATAACCTTTTTACAAGATGAAGATAACACTTAAAGATTAAATTGATTATATCATAATTTAATATGATTTACATCAAATCTAGATATAGATAACGTGAATGGATATTAACAAAATATTCATAACACTCCCCCTTGAATATCCATTATATTAAGAATATGCCTTATTAAAACCTTACAAGGAAAAAAACTCATGAGAAAAAATTCAAGTGAAGAAAAAAGAGTACATAATTCTTTTTTAAGAATATGCTTATGAAATACTGCCTCATTAAAAATCTTATCAAGAAAAACCCAGTGGGAAAAAGCTTGATGAAGGAAAAGAGTACAGTGCGTATTTTACTCTCTCTAATGACTGCATTGTAGAGATCTTTAAAATGATGCATTCCAACTTTTCAAATGTTGCAATAAAAAAGGCTTTAGTGAACAAATTTGCTAGATTGTCACTTAGTTGAATTTGTTGAACACTTATTTTACCAATTTTTTGAAAATCATAAGTAAAGATGGATTTTGGCGAACTATGTATTTTGTTCGATCGCCTTTAATATATCCTTCCTTTAACTATACTATGCAAGCAGTATTATCTTCATATAACGTTGTTGAAATTTCTTTCTTAGTTGACAATCCACACATTTCTCAAATACATTAAGTTACAGATCTTAACCAGACACATTCATGACTTGCTCATGAGTTGCTAAAATTTTTGCATGGTTAGGAGATATAGCAAATATAGTTTGCTTTATAAAATGCCATGAGATAGTTATACCTCCATATGTGAACAAGTAACTTGTCTAGGATCGAGCTTTGTGTGGATCAGATGAATATTCTGCATCTGCATAACTAATTAAATTTATTTTGATGCATTTGAATAATGTAATTTCATATCCATTGTTTCTTGGAGATATCGAAGTATATGTTTAATTCAATTCCAAGGTCTTCAAGTAGGAGAAGAACTATATCTTGCTAATAAATTCACAGCAATTCATATGTCAAGTCTTGCATTGCTAGCAAGATACATTAGTGCTCCAATTGCAATAAGATATGGTACTTCAAGACCAAAAAGTTCTTTATCATCTTCACGGGGTTGAAAATGGTCTTTTTTTTTCACATTTAGTGACCTTACAGCCATTGGTGAACTCAATGGATATGTTTTGTCCATATAAAATCATTTTAGCACTTTTGCTATATAATTTGATTGATGGACAAAAATTTCATTTGTCAAGTATTCAATCTGAAAATCCAAACAAAACTTTATTTTTTCAAGGTCTTTCATCTCAAATTCTCTCTTTAAGTAATCCATAGCTTTTGATAACTCTTCAGAAGTTCCAATAATGTTCAAGTCATCAACATAAACAATAATAAATTCATATATAAACCCTTTCATAACATTTATGGGCATATAGGGTTATTCCTATAACCTTCTTTCAACAAATATGCACTAAGGAGATTATACCACATGTGTCTGGATTACTTTAATCCATAGACATATTTATTTAATTTGATCAAATAAATTTCTCAAAAATTCAAATTTTATGCTTAAAGCAACTTAAATCCTTCAAGAATTTTCATATAAATATCGATATCAAATGAGTCATATAAATAGACTATAACTATATTCATTAGATGCATTTCAATCTTCTCATATATTGCCAGACTAGTTAAATATCAAAATGTAATTGCATCCACCACACGAGAATATGTCTCTTCATAATCAAGTACCAAGTTTTTGGGTAAAACCTTGTGTGACAGGCCGTGCTTTATATCTCTCAATCTCATCTTTCTCATTTCGTTTTCGCACAAATAACTATTATATCCCATTGATTTTACGCCATTTGGTGTACAGACTATAGGTCCAAAAACTTCACATTTTGCTAGTGAATTTAATTTCACTTTGATTGCATCTTTCCACATTAGCCAATCATTTCTATATCTACATTTTTCAATATATGTAGGTTCAAGATCCTCATTTTCTTTCATAATATTGAGTGCTATATTGTATGCAAAAATATTGTCGACGTTTATTTCATTTTGGTTCTTACTTTTTCCCGTCATGATATAATTTATTGAGATCTTTTCATTTTCACTAATTTCAAGTACCAAAATTTCTTCTGGAATTATGTCAGGGGTCTCTTCTGGAGTTTTTTTTTTGCTTTTTTTGACTATCTTGAATATTTGCTCTTTTTCTTTTTCGAGGATTTTTGTCTTTGGAACCAATTGGTCTTCCACGCTTCTGGCATGTCTTAGACTCATTAACAATAGTAGATTGTCCTACATCAATTCTGATTGGAGCATTTGCAGTTGATATATAAGATTTAGTTACTCTTTTTAGGTCAGTAAATACGTCTGACAACTGATTTGTTATATTCTGCAAATGAATTATCTTTTAAATTTTTTGTTCACATTGATTTGTATGAGCATCAAGACTAGACAATGATAATGTATTCCAAGATATTTCCTTTTTCAGCTGTTTATTTTCTCCCCTTAATGTTAGAAAGATTGTTTTATCAAAATGGCAGTCAGCAAATCTTGTAGTGAATAAATCTCCTATTGAAGGTTCTAGATATTTATTATAGATGGAGATTCATATCCAATATATATTCCTAACCTCCTTTGAGGACCTGTCTTTGTGCATTGTGATGGAGCAATTGGAACATATACCGCACATCCAAAAATTCTTAGATGAGAAATATTTAGTTATTGACCATAAACTAATTGTATAGAGAGAATTTATAATAACTTGTTTGACCTGATGCATACAAATACTATCGTATCTAAAATTGCATGCCCCCAAGCAAACATTGGGACTTTGAATTCCATAAGAAATGGCCTTTTAATTAGTTGGAAGTGTTTAATAAATAATTCTGCTAGACGATTTTGTATATAAACATAAGTGACAAGCTGTTTAATAGTTATTCCAACTAATATGCAATATTAAAAGTTTGAGATGTAAATCCACCAGTATTGTTAAGACAGATAATCTTGATTATATAACTAAGAAGATGTGCTTGCAAACGAATGATTGCAAATGCCAAATTACAAACTGATAATAAGCATACATGTGACCATTTAGTCAATACATCGATTAAAACTATAAAATATCTAAATGGTTCACATAGTGGATGTATGAATCCACATATAACATGAGTATTATTAAAATATGTAGGGAATTCAATCCCAACTTTAGCTGATGATAGTCTTATAATTTATTTACCTTCAGAGCAAGCAGCACATAAAATTCATTAGACATAAAATTTATTTATTTTCTCAATCTTCTGGTTTTTCAATGAATGATCGTATAAATTTTTAATTTTTTTTACATCATTATTGATCCGGGATGGTCCAATCGGTCATGTCAAATATTAAAATCATTAGTAAACTTCTGGTTTACTATGAGTTTCAATTATTCTAATATTTGTATAGTTTAATTCTAAGACCAGAACAAGTAATTTTTTTTTACACACATTTTCTACTTGAAATAATAAAGGTAATGTAGAAGTATTAAGTGTTTCCATTCGTTGTCTCAATATAATATCTATTCAGACAAATATCTTTAAAACTTAATAAACTTCTTTGAGACTTAATAGAAAATAATACATCATCTATTACTTTATTCTTTAAGGTCGTAAAATATTAGCTCTTCTGAAGCCTCCAATTAATCTTGTACTACCAGATATTAAACTAATATTGACTTTTTTTTATGTCGTTAAATATAATGTGTGTTGCAATAATGTCTGTTAGACATATATTTACATTATTGATCTTAGATCCAACAATATCAATATCTATATTTTCTTCAATAAAATAAAATATATACAATAAGAAACTTGCAAGTTAACATAAAAGAATATTAAACATAGAATTAAAACACGTAATAAGAACATATCATTTAAATGTAATAAAAACATATTAAAACTTGTTCATAATATAATTATCCTAAATATACCAATTACTATTAAGTTCGTTCTCGGATATTTCTATTACCAGTCAAATGATCAATTTCTTTTTGAAGAGAAGAAAAATCAATAATAGATATATTTATTACCAATCATATAATCAATTCCTCTTTTATGGTGGATAAATATCTTGATGTACTATATCAACTTGACCATGATTAAAATTATCACAATTAGTGATGCTTGATAAAATTTAAGACATAACTAATGATCTTTTATGCCACATCAATAACAATATATTTTCTATATTCATTTTATACTTTTCATTATTTATCCACTTCTGGTGGGTTATAAGTAGTCATCCACATCTTGATGGGTTATCCACTTCTGGTGGGTTATAAGTAATCATCCACATCTTGATGGGTTATCCACTACTGGTGGGCTAGTGTGTTAAGGTATCCATCTACTTTAAATTATTCATCTATTTGTGGTAGATTACAAGTATACAACCAAATTCACACATGATGGGTTATCCACTTCTGGTGGATTATAGGCATCCATTCATTTTTATAGTAAAATTATCTATCAACTTTTAGTAATAAAATTATTCTTCAATTCAGATTATAAAATATCCATCCACTTCTTGTGGTAAAATAATAATTAAAATAGTGCTCGTGTAAATTGTTATGGCTATAATAATTAAATGATATTGCATTCACTTCAAGGAATGGATGGATTCATGATTATAACTATAATTATTAAATAATACCGCATTCACTTCAAAGAATGAACTAATTTATAATTTTTTATTAGTATCTTGTTTGTCACATTCACTTCAGAGAATGACCATTCATAATTTTTTATTAGTAGCTCATTTGTCACATTCACTTTAAGGAATGGACATTCGTGGTTTTTCATCAATAGCTATATAATAGCAAATTCACTTTCCAATCAAGAGATAAAATATAATGTATATAACATAATAGTAAAATTCATATTAAAGTTGATTTTAAGATAATAAAAATACTAAAGAGATATTAAGTCACTTACCTGATTTTTTTTAAAATCAAAAATCAAAAACCCCAACATTGAAATCTTTTTGAAGATTTAAAATGATGAAAACATAATAATTTTAAAACTTGAAAGATCAGAGAATCTTCCTAATAATGTGTTAGTGCTGATAACGTGTTATGAAATAAATTAGAGAAATATAAAGGAAAGAGAAAGTATTTAGAGAGAAAGTATTTAGAGAAAAAGAAAATATTTAGGGGGAGACAAGAAATCTTATTGAAGTATGTATACAAATAAACTAAGGGGCTTATTTATAAGTAAATAATCCTTTACAAGATGAAGATAACACTTAAAAATTAGATTGATTATATTATAATCTAATATGATTTACATCAAATCTAGATATAAATAACATGAATGAATATTCACAAAATATTTATAATAAAATATATTTTATAATATTTAATTGAGATTTAGAAAAATCTTACCTTGTACAGATGTTATATATAAATATATAAATCATATTTAAAGTCAAAAGCCCCAACAGCAAAAAATAACAAATATAGAAAAGAAAGGGAAAATAGAAAAATTTCCTAAAATCACGACGGCTGTTTTCATCACTCTCCAACAAATTTATTTTTTCTAAGCCGGAAGTTCTAAAAAACTAGTATAACTATTTATTTTAGCTAACGAAATTACAAAAAGAACCCCTAAGATGGCGCAAAAGACAAATGCCCCCTTGCTATTTTTTTGTAATTTAACGCCCGGTATATTATTTCAACATAATTATTTATTGATTTATTATTTTTTTATTTTAAGCTTTTTGTTCACAGTAGGGTTGAAGCAGATAAACGCCACCACTCTCTTTTCTGTCTCGCTCTCTCTCGCAAACCCCTTAACTCTCCCTTTCTATCTCAATCTTTTCATATCTCTTTAAACGCTTTCCCTTTTGTTTTCTCTGTCTTCGATTCTTATTTTTCTTCTGGAGGTTTCTAATTTTCTTTCACAGAGAAGACAATGGGAGCTTCGTTGCCTCCGAAAGAAGCTAACCTCTTCAAACTCATCGTGGTAAGCTTCGATTCCTTTTCTCTCTTCTTTCAATTGGTATCTACGTATTTCTACTTGCTCTTTATGCTCGTATTGCCTTTTTTTTTATTTAGTGTTTGTACGATCGCGTTTCTTTTTCTTTTTGTTCTTTGCTAGCAAAAACCCTAACTTGATACTGGTCTGTTTGGTTGCTAAGAAAATCGGTGGATTTTGAATGAGGAATGGAAATTTGTTCTAAATATGCTCTTTTGTGAATTTAGTTTTTTCAGTAATTTTTTCTGGTAAAATTAAGTTCATTTTCGTTTCTCTTTTGCGCTTTTGAAGCTTGATTAAGTTTATTGACTTTACTTCAATCCGGTCGATGAAGTGGATTTTGTTGACAAACAACAGTAAAAGATTGAATTTTGCATAGACCTTTTTTTTTTTACTCTATTTATTTTTAAGTAAGGATGTTCTTTGTGCTTTGCTTTGATCACAAATCATTTGTATCATCATGGAGAAAATTACAGAAATGAAAATAAAAGGATTTCGTGACTTTCCCCATTGTAGTGATTCTCTTGCATGTCGTTAGCCCTTTTAAACTTGAATTTCCTTGGTTTTTAATGGGAAGCGATTGTGGCATTTTGGGTTGGGCAAATGTAACCATTCAAGACTTAATAATAATCTCTGTGCAGCAATTTGTTAAGAATTTGATAATTGAGTGAGCTGGTTTTTAGGTAATTGTCCACTGCATAGGTTAAATTTGTAGCAGTGTCAATGCAAGGATGTGCTCTATCAACTGAATATATTGCATTACTTTGGGGTATAACTACATTTTTATATAGATTAAGAAATTGTTGGTTTCAGATAAAGAATAGGAACATTTGAACGTTTCCATACACTCTTGAGTGTCCCCCTCACTCCCTTTTTATACTATTTTTTAGTTGAAAAATGGAGTTTTGCATGGTGAACGCTCGACCCTTTTTAAGTAATATATAAATGAACTCTTGACACTGTTTACCCTGATTTTTGTGTAATTAATTTTTTTTTGCTATTATACTCTAGCTAATTCTCATAACTGAATATTTAAATTATTGACTTCGAGGTCCATGTGCCTTTGCTGAAGCTGACTTTGTGTATTTTTTCATCATTGCAGAAATCATATGAAACTAAACAGTACAAGAAAGGACTGAAGGCTGCAGATGCGATATTAAAAAAGTTTCCTGATCATGGAGGTTGTTTAATTTCATGCACTTATAATATATTTTTTCAGCCAAGAGGCACTTATTGTTTAATGTTAACATTTTCATTGCCTTTTTAAATGTACCTGTGTAAATATGCAACAACTCTGAAACAAAAAAAACTTTATGCATTAGACGAAGGAGTGGTTATCACTAGATAATTTGTGTTGGTATCCATGTTATTGGTTTGGGCAATCTCTACAATATGTCTCTGAACTTGACATGAATGTTTCTATGGATTCATTTCTTATGTGTTATTATTGTCTGTTAATTTCCATTTTTGGAAGCACAGCTGTCTACATGATATATGATTCAATGGTTCTAGTGATATGTGGAATATTGTAGCACTATCAATGTAGGGATGCTCTCTCTATCAATTGAATATATTGCGTTACTTTGGGGTATATAACTACATTTTTATTTCCAATAAGGTTTACAATCTGCAATATTTGAATAATTTCTTCATCTTGGTTAGTTTTTTTGTGGATATTCATCAATGTGTGGAATAGTATCAGTAGTTCTCCATCTCTATCTCTCTCCCCCTCCCCGCTACCCCCTTCCCTCTCAGTCTGCATTTTACTTGATATATTCATCCTTTTAAAAATGCACTTTTGAAGTAACAATATATACTATTTAGTAACTGTTTGTTTATTGTGTTTATTTATTGTTCTTATGGACTTTTGTTCTTTATTATCAGAAACGTTGTCAATGAAGGGGTTGACCTTAAATTGCATGGATCGTAAAACTGAAGCATATGAACTTGTTCGGCTAGGTGTAAAGGTTGTCTCTTTTCTTTTCTTTTCTTTCAATCATTATAATGGCAAAGCTGTGTCACTTTTTCCTAACGTGGTGTTCATGTTTGCATCTTATGTAGAATGATGTAAAAAGTCATGTTTGCTGGCATGTTTTCGGTCTCCTCCATCGGTCAGATAGAGATTATAGGGAGGCTATCAAATGCTATCGCATTGCTTTGAAAAGCGATCCAGACAACATTGAAATACTGCGGGACTTGTCACTCTTGCAGGTATACCTGATTTACTCTCTCTGTAATTCACACTTTTAAACTCAGTATTTAATCTAAGATGTGCATCAGTTGCATAATTACTATTAAGTAAGGAACACATGCTCACACAAGTTCCTGACATTAATGCTTATTTGGCATTTTTCAAACAATTAAAGGAGTTTCTCTGTATAAGATTTCCTGTAAGCTTTGTGTTTTGCCTTCAAAGTTTTTCAGATTCCATTGCTGAATTTGATAATGAATCTTAAGTATTGGCCTTCTAATAAAGTCAAGAGTGCAGCTAAAATTGCTTGTTGCGAATGTTTTTTGCATGTTCATAGTGGTAACTTAATAAAACTGGATGAAAACCCTTATATGAGGCTGAAGTTAGTGGTGAAAATAAATTCTATGAAATTGAAGCTGTTAGTTGCTTGCTAGTAGATGGATAGAAAGGATAGAGTTATAATGAAATAGTAACAAAAGAAATGAAAAAAAAAATTAGAGTCTGCTGGTTTCATAACTTTGCAAATCTAGATCATAGGTTTGATAGAAATGGTTTATGGCTTTTTATAGAGGAAGGTCTTTTGATGCACAGACAAAAGTACAAAAAAAAAAAAGTAATACAGTCAAAAGTAACCAGTTTGATTTGATTCTTTCATTCTCATTATACTGTAAGACCAAACCACCTTGAATTGATACTTTCTGGCCTACTACTACAGATCCTTTTATCTCTCATTCGACTAGTTCCTTAATGGTTGAAAGTGTTTGTAGACTGATCTTGCTCGGATCAGATCTGATTCGATGCTTCACTTCATCTTCATATGTGCCTTACTGCTCCAGAATAGTAACAAAGGGTCTAATGGAGAAATTGATGAATTTTAGATTGAAGACTAGTGATCTTATGATTCCCTGTATGCTGATTTCTATTTCTATTTTCTCTGTCGTTCCTTTGGTGCTTGCCATATTCTATGGATTCTTAACTCCTGATATTTGGAATAATTAAAGTCATCTGTTGGCAGTAACGTATTTGTGTTTTTTTTATTTTTATTTTTTATGGCTTATATGACTTAACGCTAGTTAAAGGAAAAATAAGTGTGAAGTTCACGAGCACTTGTCTTTCTACTTAGATATGGAGTTTGAGAGAACGTTTTTCATATTTGATAATGGTTTTGTATATTCTCATTTTTCTCATTTTTCTCATTTCAAGTTTTTTCAGAAATTGTTACATTTTTTTTTATCTTTTGTATTGCAGGCACAAATGCGAGATTTGACAGGATTTGTTGAGACAAGACAACAACTTTTGACTTTGAAACCAAATCATCGCATGAACTGGATTGGCTTTGCTGTAGCCCACCATTTAAACTCAAAGTATTCGTCTTTCTTTATTTTTTCTTCAGATATAAATTTTATTCCATTCTTATGCATATCTTTCACCAATTTCTGTCAGCTTTTATTTTGTGAAACATGCTTTAGAATGCTGTTATTGTTATGCTGTATTTTAAGGTTGGAATAGAAGGGCCTCTTAGTATTGAGCATTGAAAGATTTGTTGATATTAAAGCCTTTCTTTAAATTAAATGCTTAAAAATCAGAGCTCTACGTTTCTAATCACATGATCAAATGGATGCTAACATGGATGAAGTACTGTTGATTTTTGATATGTGGTTCATATGATTTCATCTAAGCATGCAATAAGATTTCATTAAAGGTTAAAAAATAAAGGTTCTGTTGAAGGTATTAAAATACTGTTATGGTAATATGTGGGTGTAGACTGTGATGAAGAAGTTAATAATATATATAAAATTATAGATAAGTAGGTGGGTAGATAGAAAGGTACCCTACTTTACTAGGAAGCTGGTGACACATGCATTTATGAAATTTTGTAGCAAATTAGCGATTTACGAACAATCTTTTAGAGTGGCTTCAAATGCCTTGTTAACTGCAGAATTGTGTTGTTTTTGCTATGGTTTATTTGGAAGCAATGATGATGCCATATTTTCTTTTGTCTTCTATCTGTTGATATGAAATGATTATGTTGCATATTTGATTGAATGAATTCAGTTATTGCATTGGCACATCAATTACTGGGCTTTTCTCTTTACTTTTCTGTTCACGCATTAGCCAAGTAGTTCTAAGCAAACGAAGTCTTACTTTAGTTTCTTTCATTCTTTAGGTATTTATGCTTAATGCCTTTCTTTGGTTGATATCAGTGCTGCAAAAGCAGTTGAAATTTTGGAAGCATACGAAGGGACATTAGAAGATGATTATCCACCAGACAATGAACGTTGTGAGCATGGTGAAATGCTTTTATATAAGGTATTGATCATGTACTGCTCTTAATTTTTTGCATGCATATTCATGTGGCTGCCACTTCACATGAGTTGACTTCATTATACAGACATTCCAAATTTTAGAATTATACTAATGTATGATGAGAGTGATTGAGTTGGTATCGCTAGTTAGCCAGACACGATAGTAGCTAGTAAATTAATGAAAAAACAAATAATAAATACACAAAAGTAAAGCCTTTTTAACTTCTTTATAAATGTGGTACTATTTTTTAATTAATGTTTTTTCACATGCAATTAAAAAAACTACCCATTTCTTCTTAACTTCTTTTCTCCTTCTGCTTATATTTTTGCCAAAATCTAGTATTCGTTTATGGAAATGTTACACCTAATATTAGCACACCTAATCTTTCCACTTTTGAAGTATGGATTTTCATGATTCTTTGTGTATGTTAGATAACGTAAATTAAATCATCTCAAAGTTTACATTAATTTGAGTTGGAGGACTAGCTGGTAGCCCATAGTGGTGTTTGGCATGTATAAGATATTTGCAGCTTGTTTGGTTCATGAAATGGAATAGAGAAGGAATAAAATGGCTCTTCTTTGGGAATAGAATAAAAGGCTGATGACTATTTCATAGTTTGGTTCATTGAATGGAATAAAGGAAGAATGCTATTAAGATGTTTGGATGGCGAAAATTCTATCGAAGAATGAGTAAGGATTAAATTGGAAAGTACAATTTTACCCTTTAATGAAAATTAAGTATAATTAACTAGAATGAGAAATAAAATAATTTATTAATAAATTAATAAATTTTATTATTATATTACTAAAATATATGATTTAATGTTTATAATTTTTTATTACATTTTATTTTTCCTGCAAATTTTTTCTTTTTTTTCCTCTTCTTTTTCCCTTTTCTTCCACCCAATTCACTCGCCCAATTCACTGATGAGGATAAAAAAATTGCCACATGTGACAAAAAACTCATTGTTGACATTGGAACAGCCATCAGAACAATTGCTTTTAGTCATCGAAACCTGGATCTGAGGTTGCCAGCAGCAAATATGATTGTCTGTGCATCTATTCAGCGTTGTCCTCACTAGATATAGCTGCTGGTGACTCGTTTGGGGTAGCCATCAGCTAGACCTGACTGTTGACTTGCTGATCTAGACCTTCTGGGGGCTTGATCTAGCCACCACGATCTCATCCGGTGATTTCTGAATTTTTTGTTGTTGCAATGAGAATCTAAAAGCTACCAGCATAAGATTCAATGTTCGGCAAACCTTTTGGTGTTCCCAAAGGTCAGATCTGACCTGCAGAAAGTGGATCTGGAGTTATTATCGTCAGAAACTTTCTCGGTTGCCAGAATGATGTGATAGTGGTTGGCTGATGACTTTTCTCTCTCCTAGCATGTGGATAATATTGGAATTTTAAAAAATTTATTTAAGGACAAAATAGCCACGAATATATAAATTCTATTCCAAGATATTGGGAAGAGACTCAGAATAGCCATTCTTGGGTTTTCCTTTAGAATGGCTATTCTTTGATTTTAAGGAATAACCATTCTGTGGAATGGCTATTACTTTTTTCAAAATGAACTCAAGGGTGGAACAGCCATCCTGCCTAAAATAGACCATGGAATGGCCATTCCATTCGAGCAAATGTGTATGAAATTCTATGTTGTCAAGACATATGATTAATGTTGAGACAGAAATATGGCTTGTTCAAAGAAGTATTGTGCCTTTTACTATGTAACATATCTGTGGTGTTTGTACCCTAGTAGCTTCTGAATCTCTATCATTGTTGATCTCCAAGTAAATGCTCTATGGAACCATTTTGCAAGTTGTTCTTGTTGACATATTAATAAGCAAGTATACTTTTTTCTTTTACATACTCTTTTGGTTTAACACCAGGAACATGATCTGGAAATAGCTTAACCAATTGGACAAGTACCAACGTGACCTTTTTATAGCATTTATTTTTTTAACAAGTTTCTGCTATATTTATGGGCACAGATTTGTAAACAACTGTATATATTTGCATAATGCTTGCTGTATATTACTAGACTATTGATGCCTCGTGGAGCTCTTTTGATGGTTATATGGGTATGGTATTTTTCTCCAGATCTCTTTGCTAGAGGAATGCGGGTTTCTAGAAAGAGCACTTGAGGAGTTGCACAAGAAGGAGCCAAAAATAGTGAGTGTCAAATAATATAATGCTGAGATACTTTTAAGAGTAAATATTTTGTAAGTTTTGAAAGCTTGGACGTTACAAATCTAACCAATTTTGTTCTACTAGGTTGATAAATTGACTTACAAAGAACAAGAGGTTTCTCTCCTGGTGAAGCTTGGACGCCTAGAAGATGGTGCCAATATTTACAAGATTTTGCTCACCATGAATCCTGACAACTACAGGTGAACCTTATGTATTCATTATCTCTTTTGAACACGTGGTTAAACTCATTAATGAATCTTTTGTAGCAAATAATATCAACTAACTTTCTTTTTTATTTAGTGCTTGAAGTTATAAGGAACTTCTTTTTCCCATTGCCATGATGTACTATTATTCCAATGAATCAAGACTTTTTAATTTTGCTGAGTAGTGGATGCGCTTAAATATATATTTTTGAACTAATAGGTTCAACTCTTCCTATATTAAATAAAAAAGCATTAGGCACCACCTCTAGATGCAAATATATTTAAAAAGTAGCAAAGCAACTATGATACAGTTGTAATTCTCTACAAGCATACTCTACCTCTATTAAAAGTCTCTTGGGTGCTTCCTCAGATAGGCAAATGAAGGGAATTCATATCACAGAAATGTTAAATTCTGTCTTCACTTAGTATATGCCTATGTATCAGTTTAATTTATTGCTTTTAGGTATGGGGACCCAACCAAATTACAACTTTTACGATTATACATTTATATTTTTCAGATATTATGAAGGCTTGCAGAGATGCTTTGGCTTGCATACAGAAAATGGCAAGTATTCTTCTGATGAAATTGATCGATTGGATGCATTATACAGATCGCTTGCACAGCAGTACACTTGGTCATCTGCAGTTAAGGTCAGGCACTTATGTCCTGTTTCTATTTTTAATTAAGATGGATGTTTGTGATATGTTCAGTTTATTGCAAGAAGATCCCGGTTACAAGTTCTAAATGGTACCTTGGTATGCTCTGTTCATGATATTTGCTGTAGATTGCTTCTCTCTGTTTCTTGCTTTCTCTCATACATATATTTATAGAATGACATCCCAACAAAAATCTTGCTTTTCTGTGGAGCTGTCAAGCTTTCTCCCCTTTTTTAGAGAGTGGAAGGGTGGCTATGTTAACAAATACTCTTGTAGGGATTTTGTTTTTCGTGATGGCTTGAATAAGTAATGAGGTGCCAAGAAGAATCTAGCGATGTGGTTTTACTGAAGACAGAGTACATCAAATGGCTTGTGATGTTCTTAAATAATTTGGGAAAAGATTGTTGTGGTGTTATGTTGAAATTCTTGATTGATGTCATGACGTGAAAATAGTGAGAACTCTTGGTTAACATTCTACTTTCACTTGCTGCACCCCAGAGAGTTGACATGGTGGCAGCATCACTAATTCCAGAGCTAGTTCTTTTATTAATGGCTATCTCTTTTTGGTTCTTTCAATTAAGTTGCAATTTTGCTGTGTGAAATCATTTGAAGGTTGGGTCTTTGGCCATGAATTGACATGGCCACAGTACTGCATGATAGAAATAAAGTGTCAAACTTTAGAGCTTTTGGAATTCGACTCTTGCAGTTAAATAGTTTTCTTCCATAAACCCACATTTGTAAATTTTGCTGTGATGATGTGCATCAACATTGCCAATACACGCGTACTTTCTTTATGATGTATGATGAATTTTCCTGGACTTATGTTGGAACTTTGTTTTCTTAATTTTTAGAGGATACCACTTGATTTTCTGCAAGGTGACAAGTTCCGTGAAGCAGCATTTAATTACATTAAGCCTCTTTTAACGAAGGTATATATGCAAATGAAATTTTTTTGTGTTCATTTGATTGGTGTTTCTAGTTTTTCAGTGAAATAATGATATAGTTTCTCTGTGCTCTTAGGGGGTTCCATCTTTATTCTCGGATCTTTCTCCCTTGTACGATCACCCTGGCAAGGTAAGTTTGTGTGCTTACATTTATTCTAAAAATAAGATAAAGTTTCTAAATATTAATTCTTCTAAACTGTTTGGCAACTGGTTGTGAACATGTTTTCATTAGGAATGATTTTCCAGCTTTGTTGACTCTTTATGCAGGCAGACATATTGGAGCAACTTATTCTTGAGTTGGAGCATTCAATTAGGACCACCGGGACATACCCTGATAGGTAGTATATGCTTTCAACCCTTGTGTAATAGTGTAGTAAGTCTTAAAGCATTATATACCACTCTTAGAGGTTATATATACTTTGAGCCCTTGAGTGATATTGTAGTAAGTCTTAACAGTGTCAAAATGTTTGGATATTGGGTTTTGGTTTCAGTGCATATTCATTGATTACTTCTAATTTTTAGTCAAGTCCTCTGAAATTTATGTGTTCTGTTAAATGAGTTGATAATGTTTATTACATATTTGCATGTGTAAAGTACATAAATGTTTTTGTTTATCTTCTAATACACAAGCACACATTTGGTGTTTTGCTGAGTCATTTGTTTGTTTGTGTTTCATCTTGAGGGCAGGACAGAGAAAGAGCCCCCTTCAACACTTTTATGGACTTTTTTCTTTTTGGCTCAGGTAAACCATCAGTTTTCTCACCGCATGGATCATGGTCGTTCCTGCAGTAAATATTTGGTGTGATTTCTTTTCATTTTTCCATTGTGTAACTTTGGATTTATGGATGCAGCATTATGACAGAAGAGGCCAATATGATGTTGCTCTTTCAAAAATTGATGAGGCCATACAGCACACGCCAACTGTAATTGATTTATACTCTGTCAAGGTTTGTTCTTGTCATCAATTTTAAAATTTTTACATTGGCTTCATCTGCAGGGTTCTATATTTCTGTCAGCTGGATCCTTTTTTATTTTTTATTTTGCATTGGTTTTGCCTACTCTGTCTCAAATTTCATGGAGACATAGCATTGCCTGAAAACCCTTAAAGATATTTCCTTGGACTTATTACTCACTTGTAAGAGACTCATCACTTACAATGATACTGATGTTAATTGGATATTTGTTGTGCGCTAAATTGTGCAAATTGCTATACATATTCATATAACATGGATACAAGTTTTTCTTTGTGGAAATAAGTCTTGATGGGCATTCGGCAGGCTTATAACCTTGTTTCATAGATTCAGGGTTTTTGATGCATGTCTTTTGCATCTTGATGAACATGTATTTTGGAGAAATTCTTGGAATTTTCTTGAAGTTGGGTGTAGATGTATATTAGTTGCTTCTGTGGTGGCAGAGCCGGATAATGAAACATGCTGGTGATTTGGTAGCTGCGGCTTCATTGGCAGATGAAGCTAGATGTATGGATCTTGCAGACCGCTATATAAACAGTGAATCTGTCAAGCGAATGTTGCAGGCTGATCAGGTTCTAAAGCTGTTTCCCCCCCTCTTTTGTAATATTTGATATTTGTTACTATTGAAATTTCTTTCGCTATTACTGTACTCTTCATGAACTCTTTCCACTCTTGAAGGTGGCGTTGGCAGAAAAAACTGCTGTATTGTTCACAAAAGATGGGGATCAGCACAACAACCTTCATGACATGCAATGCATGTGGTCCGTTTTTGTTTATTGCTTTGGGCATGTTATCTCTAATTATAACTGGGTGGACCAATTGAGTGTTATTCTTCCTTTGAAGGTATGAACTTGCTTCTGGTGAAAGTTACTTTCGACAAGGTGATCTTGGACGGGCCCTGAAGAAATTTTTAGCTGTGGAGAAGCACTATGCTGATATTACTGAAGATCAATTTGATTTCCATTCTTATTGTTTACGGAAAATGACGCTGCGTGCATATGTTGAAATGCTAAAATTTCAAGATCGGTTGCACTCACATGCTTATTTTCACAAAGCAGCGGCTGGTGCAATCAGGTGAAGCATTTTTGTTAGGATCTATGAGCATTTCAATGATTCACAATAGACTTATTCTGTTTGATATGTGGCTGTAAGAGGCTATTTCATCACTGTTGTCTCCTTGTAAGGGTGCTTTTAATGTCTCACTTATTGCTGATTAACACGTGCATGTGGGGCTTCATTTTGGGTTGGGTTCCTCTTTGCCTCTCTCTTTTTCCTTTTTCTTTTTGAAAATAGGGGATGATTGCATAGATTTCACGTGCATTTGTATGTGTTTGAAAGTTGGAAGGATGCAATGTCATTTATTAGAGGATTCCCATGATGATGAGACCTTCTGATAAATGTCAAACAGGACCAAAAGTTTTACTTGGTAGTCTCACTCTGCTTCTATTTTTTGTAAATTTCTATTCTTATGATGTTATTACTGAAAGGATTAAAAAATGTTCCTTGTGGGCATATTAATTTGATATTGTGGCTGGTTAAATGATAGGAAGGCGGTTTTTGGATTTCTGTTGGGTTAAGGATAGAGAGTTGCATGCTACCAGAAATGATTTGTTGATCATAACTTTTTATATTGATTCTTATTTAATGGGATGGTGTAATGGAAAGGGATGATACAGTGATGGACCACGCAACAATTAAGTGAATAGCTTTTGTGATTGAGCCATTGTCTGGTTTCCATGTTGGTGTTTCTTATTCAGAAATATTTTTTCTTGAAATTAGTGATTGCTTAAATATCGGACTTATTCTTTCTTTATTGGTGATAATTCTTGGATTTTGAATTGCAGATGCTATCTAAAGTTGTATGATTCTCCTTTGAACTCACCAGCTGAAGAAGAGGATGATGCATCAAAGACTCCTTCTCAGAAAAAGAAAATGAAGAAGCAGAGAAAGGCGGAGCGAGCTAAGAAAGTATATCAGCTTGTTTTGATGATTCTTGGGGAACATTCTCTTTGATGATTTCATTCTAATGCTGTGCACTATTTTAGGAGGCAGAGGATAAAATTGAAGAATCAAGTGCTAGTGGTGTCTCTAAGTCTGGGAAACGACACGTTAAACCTGTAGATCCAGATCCTTATGGAGAAAAATTATTGAAGGTTTGCTTTTATCGCTTTTCTCCAGTGCTCTAGGTTCCTAATTGAAGTCCTCCTGTGCTATAAAAACGTGTTTCTCTAATGCCTATTAAGCTAGGATTCTGTTTAATGTGGTTTTTAACAGACTGAGGATCCCTTGTCAGAAGCAACAAAATACTTGAAGTTGCTTCAGAAGAACTCGCCTGATTCTTCGGAGACACACTTGCTTTCTTTTGAAGTAAATATGAGAAAGCAGAAGATTTTGCTTGCCTTTCAGGTATTTATATTTTCCAAGACTTTCTTCTTTTTGTCATGTTTGATCAACTGAACTAATATTTAAATGTGACCAAGTGGATTAAGAATTTGTATGAGGCAGCCCCCTCCTCCCTTGTTTTCTTCTGTCTTTTCGCTTGCTGCCTCAATATCTGCTTGGAGCGTAGAAACTGTAGCTTTTCACCAAATATCTTTGTCTTATTACTTGATTCATTCAATGAATTTATGTGTGAATTAGATAGTTTGGGTAACTTATCTTTGAGTTGAAGATTAATGGTTCTGCTCAGTTGTACTTTTATTATTCTATGATATCATATTAATACATTTGTCTTGCTTTTATTTTCCTTTTCCTGAAGGCTGTCAAGCAACTGCTAAGGTTGGATGCTGAGAATCCAGATTCACATGGCTGCTTGGTATGTAACATCTGCTGTATCATATTGTGCGTTGTCATGCACAAGTACATTCTTTTTGGTCATTAGATACAAAGATCATCTAATCTTAACACTGCTCATTTGAATTTAATTTTATGTAGATTAAATTTTTCCATAAAGTGGGCTCAATGCCTGATCCAGTGACTGATGGTGAGACACTTGTTTGGAGTGTCTTAGAAGCTGAGCGTCCATCCATCAGGTTCTATTTGAAAATAGGCTTTATGATTGTTATTCCCCTAGCTGGAATTTTGTTTTATTACTGTTATTATTATTATTATTATATTTTGATCCCTGATGCGTTAAATCGCTTCATTTTATATTTCGGCAGTCAATTGCAGGAGAAAACTCTTGGTGAGGCAAATGAAATTTTCCTTGGTAGACATGAAGGTATTATTGACCTTATATAACATGCATGCATATGCATTTTTTGGCAGATTCTTTGATACAGTATAGTTATGCAATGTTAACTTTCTGGTTCTGCAGATTCTTTGATGCACAGAGTGGCAGTTGCAGAAATGTTATATACCTTGGAGCCCACCAAGAAACTTGAAGCTATTAAGTTAATTGAAGATTCAACAAATAAAGTTGTGCCAACGTAATGATTTTAGTGTATTCAATTTTCTGCCATTAGATATTGATTTCTTTGCAACTTGTTTGTGAGATTAATTGTTTACAGTTTTTCTGTTTCGCTGATACAGGGATGGAGCACTTGGACCAGTATCAGAGTGGAAACTCAAGGACTGTGTTGCAGTCCATAAACTCTTAGAAAAGGTTCTTATTGACCATGATGCTGCTTTGAGTAAGTATTTTTCTCCACATAAATTGATACTGACTAGTAATTTTTGACCTTGACTTCATTAACAACTTATGGAATTGATTACTGTTGTTAGTTTTGCGAGCGTCTTCATAAGAAATTTTAATGGTTTTGGAATTTTGATATACTGTTATTAGATATTTGTAGATCAGCTCCGTAAAAGGAATATGTTAAATTATGATTTAAATATTTGGTTTCAGCATCACAAGTTCTGATGGCTGTTGGTTTTTGTTATTACGTTTAGTCTTTAAAAGGTGGGTGACATGATTAGTATTGGCATCTTACAGAAAGGTGGGACTTTGATGATTAAATTTTCTCACTTTCTTATCTATGATAAATCAATTGTTGTCGCAAGCTATGTGACGACTTTGTTTAGACCCTCTTTATAAATATTTACTAGAAAATTCAAGAGCACCTACTCCTTGCTGGAGTTGTCAAACCTTGAGTATATTGAAAATTGTTCTACAAATAGGGGAAATTTGCATGTCTGGTGCTATTGGTCATGTGTTGTACTCTTAGGGAAAGGCTAATTGTCTAATGTAAAAATTGCTCAGGCAGAAAGAAATAAAATCTTTGGTCTGATAATTTTCTTATACTGCAGGATGGAAAGTGAGATGTGCAGAGTACTTCCCTTACTCTACCTACTTTGAAGGTAGACGTAGCTCTGCTGTGTACAACGTGTTGAATAATCAGGTTAGCAAAACCCCTGTGAGTGGGGGTACCAGCCATCCTGAAATCAGTCAAGGTGCAAATTCCATTATATCAAATGGAAAGCTTGAGGCATTTAAAAACCTTACCATTTGAAGATGATGCCGCTTATGTGCATCAACTGACATCAGACTCAATGAGTTTGAATGGTGGGTCGCATTAAAAGTACCCTAGAAAGAGTGCTTTGCTGCCGGGGAAAGAGGAGTATCTTGAAGTTGTGCAAGCCGCCAACCATTCGTCTGTTGCTTTGAGATGAAAATTCTCTGCCTTTCTTGATTGTGGAATGCATTCCTTTGCAAATGTGTATAATTTCTTGGCATTTATGATTTTAGGGTTGAATATATATATATATATATATTATATTATATATATTTTTGCTTTTAATTTGCTCACCATTTGGTGAGATGCTTAGAGTTTGGCTGGCTCCATGGTTTTGCCCCAAAATTTGAGGCACTATAGAAAATTTTTGGGTATGGTTCTCAAATCTTCTGGTCAGCATAGAAAAAAAAAAAAGGGAGAAAAAAGACTGATTTAGAGCTTAATCTTTGGAGCATGTTGTACTTCTTGGCCCATTTCATTAGCAGTCGTGTATAAACACTACATAATGTGGAAAATTTTGCTACGGCGTTGAAAAGAGTGGCTATCAGATAATTTCCAGTTTTGTTGTTTATTTGTGTCTTTTGTTTGCTGTGATATTTTTTTATTTTTTATTGTGGCATATGGTGAATTGCGATTAAGTCATACATGTTTAATTTATCTTGAAATTCATACATAGTGATAGTGGAGATGTAATTAGTAGTAGAAATTATGAATTAAGCAGCGTAGAGTTGATGGTCTAGGAAATGGAGCAAGTTCTCCTTTCGTCTATACTTAGGGTGGTTTTCCGCCAGCAGCGTCGTAATCCAAATCAAAACCATCAGGATTTGTCTCAAATGGCGCAACAGTGTTCTCACCTGGACTATCAGGATTAAAGATTCAAGTAATGAATGAAGCAAGATTTCCTTTATCCAGCATATATAAGATGATGGGAGAATAGTCCTTTTGCATTTAGGCTATTCCAATAAATTTACAACATGGTAAGGGCAAATGGAGTACTCATCAACAGTAGCAATTCCAATAATTTCTTGCCTATATAAACAGTGGTGGTGGTGGGAAAAAGAACGAGAGAGGTTGGCTGCAGAAACCATAACTGCCTGGGGTACTGTTACTTTGCTCAACTTGTGGCCAAATGCAAAAATCTGTAGAAAAAAACACAGTAAGGCTCTTCAAGCATTTGGCTTCTCATGCTAACTATCACACGTTAAGCAAAAGCCACCTGGTGCCGATCGCAAATAACATTTAGACATTGTCCCACGACCTTCAACTGGTACCTCGTCCATTCTCTTCCTATGCTGTTTAATTTTAGTCTCTCGCTAATGGTGAGCCACTGCTGCCCTCACCAACCTCACTTTTACATAGGGGACAAGATGCATTGATTTTCAACCATTTATCTACACACTCCACATGGAAGACATGGATGCATGGCAGCTCCCTCAGCTCATCATTGTCTGCATATTTTGCCAAGCAAATACAACAAACCTGCAGCACCTCAAGTTAGTAAGCAGTATTATTGATTCAAGGGCAGGCAAATCAAATTGCTCATAACCACCTCCAAGTCAATCTACTACATCTCTTTCACGTATCATGCAGCTTTACGACAGTGCTCAGGAGTCAAGTAGTGCAACCTAATAGCTAAACTCAGCAAGTAAATTAAAAGAGACAAAACTAGCTAGATGCTCCAAAGTTTGTTATTCTATACCTATCTAGATTTGTTCAGTTCCATCTAGTTTGATCCTAGCAAGTACTCTGAAGGCAGTTTAAGTTATTGCAGCTTACACCTAAGACCAATAATGTGGCAGCAAATTCCTATCATTAAACTTACTGCATCTTCTCCAGATATCACACGTTCCTTTGCTGTCCCTGCTGCAAGGATTCCACCGTCACCAGCTGAGTCATCCTGATTATTGACATTTCCACTTTTCTTGGATTTGAACTTGTAGATTGGCAACGCATTTATAGATTCCACAGTTGCTCCTCTAGTTTGTGAAAAATCCTCCCGAAAACCAAGGACAGATATTATGCAGGGCAAGCAGCAACAAATTGTTGCACATAGTATGAAAGGCATGGCATATCCAATACAGCTAAAAGTAAGGAACACTATACATAACCTGCAACACAACCGATAAACAGTTCGTAAAGGTAATCAAATTGTGAATCTCAGTCAAAACAGAGCAATAAATTTTATTAGTCCCCATTGTACCTGTACAATTTAGGAGCATCAGAAGGAGATGAATGACCTCCAAATATCCATACATTGCCCACGACAAACCACACTGCGAAAAAACAATCTAGAGCCATCTTGAAATGGTCTACTAATCCATTGAGCCTGCATATTATACACCAATTATTCACTTGGTGACACCATCTAAATGATAGTATGCAGAATCTACAGAAACTTCTGAGATAAGATAATAACAGCTTATTATATTATATTATATTTTATATGCTTACATATAATTTTTCAACTAAATTTCCTTTTTATGGCCATAGCCACTTAACTTTGGCATGCTTATTTTGTCAAAGTACAATTCTGTTGCACGTGAGAAAAATTTTGGCTTCACTCTTATAACTAATAAGTTTCAGATTTTACATGTTCTCCTTATGAGCAAAAATTAAAATAAACCTCAAATCTCAACTGAAGCACACAATTGGGACTGTTTCACTCCCATTTTATCAGATTTTCCAAAAATCTAACAACAACAATGTTGATTTGTGAAATCATAGTAAATAAGCGGATATAATACTACTAATATCTTAAATGCGTGCTTATATGTGTTGGTCAACAAGATTAGTAGGCTCCTTTTGCCTATCCCAGGTTACATTTTAATGATCACATTAATCCAATATATATCAGTTGTTTATTATGCACAAACAACAATTTGGAGGATTTATAATCTATATTGCACACTATTAGTAAACAAAAAACTCTTTCCAATACAAAAAGAAAAAATCATTTCCAAAAAATTCTAAAATTGACTATCTTATATAATAAAAAGCATAGTTCATTGTGTTGTAACTAAATGAAGATTCAGATAGATCTAATATGATGTGCAGCATGTATATCCATCTTCATTGCCAATGCCACTGCAATAGCTACTGCAACAACTGTCTCTGCATTGCGGCACCACTACTCACCAGCATTATGACAAAACAAAGATGTTAGCAGTAGCACCACTGATCTTTGCAGTATTGGCATAATTATGTAACTGAATCACCATCATCTTCACTATTTTCCACCACTAACACTGGCACCATAAACACCACCTTTTCTTTCTACTACCACCATCATCACAACAGTTTTGCTCTCAGCATTTGCCCCTTAGCTAGAACATATAGAAGAATGATAAAAAGGAAATTTGATGTTCTTTCATCTAAACATAATGTTCACAATTTCTTTAAGACATTCACAACCTATTTGGAAAACTAACAGAAATATATATCATTTGACACATTGATGAAAATTCCCACCAGAGAAAAACATGAACAATTCATTCTGTTAGCAGCAAGTTAAATTCTTCCAGAAGTGTTACTATGTTTTCTGTGCTATATAACAGCAGCTTAGTCCAACAAAGAGTTCACAAAGAAATCAACCAAAAAATAGCAGGAGCCATGGCTTTTTTTTTTCTTTTTCCTGATGCTCTTACATAGAGTTATTCAACTAAAATGTACTATTAATTAGTGTCTTCATTATGGATGATAAATGCAAGCAAGTTTATAATGTAAAGTACTTCACAATCTACTTTATCAAACTTATAATATAAAAAATAAGAGCAGAGTGGAGTTAATACAAAAGTAGACATAAAGTAATGATTGAATAACAAATACAAACACACCTTGTACTTAGGGTTCCTGCTATCTGACTGTTCCTTGTTGCTGATTCAGTGATACGATTATTCTCCTCATCTGAAGCTTGAGTAACTGAGATAGCTGTATAGGATGTAGACTCACTGGGATTTCCAAGAGAAGAACCTTGACGTGAGTGTGACAAATCTTGCTCAATACCTTGGTTGCGGTTACGAAAGCGCCAATAAAGAATAGGAAGCGTTGCAACGCAACCGGATGCATAACCAACAATCCATGCAAACAGCGGAGCTTGTGGCTTTTCATTTCTTGACAATGACAGAACAACAATAGATGCTATAATTTGACTGACAGTAACAACTAGCTCAACAGAAATCCATAAGCCAGAATTTAACGGGCTCCTGCGACGTCGACCATACCCATCACTTCTCCTCATGAATGATGAATTCCTAGAGTTTAATCTGTTTGAAGAAGAAGTCTGATTAGTGGGAGCTTGTGTGCTGCTGGAAGGTCTATCTTCGCTCTGTGTTAAGTTCATTCCAGGAGGTTGCTCATCATGAGATGAGCTTGATGAAGCATCATCATGCCTTGTTATGTCAATGATGTGCTCTTGATCACTATGGCTTTCCACTCGTTCCATTAGCAATGGGTATCGGTCAGTTTGCTCACTACTTTCTTCCAGAGAGGAACTGTCCATCTAAGTCTGGCGACCCAATTAGAAGGTGTGCTAGCATAGGTCGCTTATAGAGCTTCCAGGTATCTACTATTTTCTACCCCAATTCTCTCTTAACATCTACCGGATTTGTCTTATAAACTTAATAAGCTTGCCAAGCACCTTAAAACAGTTGGCACTGCAAAATCTCTGAATCCACCAACTTTATTCCCTCTTTACACAAAAGCTGCCATGAAATCAAACGTAGAATCAATTTTTATATACTAATCATGTCAAGAAAAACCGTGTCTTGAAATATTGGAGAGAGCATGTGCGTGTCTGTATGTAGTTATAACATGGTTACACAGCATAATCGGTAAGTAAAATTGAGCAGCACCAGCTCAACAAAATGATGCACCAACAGCATAATCAGACGACAAAGCAATTACAACGAGTAGAGGACAGCATTTATTACAAATACATTAACCAATCACCAAATCAGGTTGTGAGATCACCACTACATAAACAAAAGAAACTAGATCCTTAAACAATAAAATACGGCGTTACAGTAACATTAAGCATTGACAAGACTTTATGAAGAAAAGATCTGATATTTCCACACCGAATTCATACAAAACTAAACCAACACTACTTGTAAATAAAATCCCGAGCAAAAAGAAATCGAAATTTTCAAAAGATCATGATTAAAATAAACAAAACATTACATTTCCAGTTATATTTTTTGATAGCCCAAAACACTATTAGGATAATACAATAACTGGACTTCAACTGAAGAATAATTAAAAATTCAATCTTTTAAACATTTTTAAGCTATTTTTCAAAGAAAATTAAAACCAACCCATTAATTAACTCCAACGAAATTAAAAACTCATAATTAACTGCATAATCAAGTTGAATTAATAATATAGAAAAGCCCTAATAAAAAAAAAGAAAAAAGATTGGAACCTTACCAAAGTTTTGAATAATAAATATCTGATGCTATATGGAAGTAAATAAAAAGAAGAAGTGTGCCAATAGATTGACTGACTAAGCTTTTCAAAACCCACCTCTTTTTCTTCCCCTTTCTTTCATTTTCTCGAGAAAATATAGCGTCAGCTTTTCTGCCCCATTTGCTTACGCCAAGAGAGAGAGAGAGAGAGAGAGTGCAAGCGTTTCTTCTTTTTATGTTTATTTATTCCTTTGGATGGAAGATGAGAGAGAATTAGAAAAAAGTGAGAAAAATCGTGGACCGTTTGATTGAGGGGGTTCTGATCTGTGTGGTTGAAACTTTTTGGTATTATTGGATCTAGCGGTTTGGATTTATTTAAGATGAATACCAATGAAAATCAGAAGTCTATTTCCCTATTTGTTGCAATGAGGCCCCATCCACCATATGTAAAATTTACACATGTTGTTAATTCATTGAAATATGTTTTCTTAATATGACTGCTATACCATCCACAGAAAAGGTAAATTACATGAAAAAAAACCCATTTTTTTAGTAATTTTAAAAAGTTGAAATAGGAGTCAAAATTGTAACCTTTTATAAATTCAAATTCATAGTAAAAAAGTGCTTAAAGTTTTAAAATCATGCTCTGTAATTTACCCAAATTCTTGCAATTTATCCATTGGATATCTTTTTCTTGTTTCACAAGCAAAAAAAGAAAGGGAAAATGTTTGAATTTATTTTCTTTGAATATTGAGGCAAGGCAAGTTGTACAACCCTTTAAAATAAGAGGTTATGCTACTCTTTTTTGATAATACTCAATTTATTATAGTTTTGCCAAATTGTTCCTTATCACTTACAAAATCAAGATTATATCGAGTGTAAATTCATCCCTCCACCAAAAATAGGAAAAAAAAATTGTTAATGTGTAATAAAAAAAATACTTAGTGATATTTTTCTATGTTCTCATTTTTTCTTCAATATAGGTAAATTATATGTTTTTCCCAATCGTCTTTTTATTTGGTTCAATTTTTTTTTGATTTTATTTATTATCTATTTTTAATTCATAAAAAATATTTTATTTTATTTGTCACTTTCATTTTAAAATTTATAATTTAGTTTAATAAAATTAAGTATTTTTTTATTTATTGAAAACATAAATTAAAATATTATCAAAATAATTTTTTACATAATAGAACAATTCTGCATTAAGTTTATCAAACACTATTTTATCTTCTCTTTATAACACATTTCAAAACAATGTTATTTGAATAAGACATTTTGTATAATCTAATACTTATGGCAGAAATCAACAACAATCTCTCACCTAGATATTTTTTTGAAGTTATTACTTATAACCTTTTTAAAATTTCATCATAGGAGAACTTTTACTTATTTATGTTTTTTTCTTATTTATAAATTCTTTTATTTTATTTTTATTATTTGTATTATTTTGTTATTATTATTATCATGCAAATCCTTCTATTGAAAACTTTTTAAAATTTTTCAATATTTTTGGCAAAATTTTAGAAGATTTTCTTATTAAAAAATTCTCTCCAAGTTATTATTTACAACTTTCTTGAGATTTTATTATCAGAAGATTTTTGTTCATTTATGTTTCTTTCATAATTTCTTTTTAAATTGTTTTATTATCTATATTATTTATTTATCATTATTTATGTAAATTCTTATGTTGAAAATTTTGTAAAATTTTTCAATACTTATGGCAAAATTTTAAGAAATTTTCTCACCTAGAAATTCTCTCAAAATGATTACTTCTAACTTTCTTTAGATTTCAACATTAGAGAACCTACATATATTTATTTAATATTATAATTTTAATTTGTAAAAATTTTAAGTGTTTGTCTATTATTATCTTATATGTCTATAATAATTATTTATAAATAATTTTTTTTACAAAAATTAATTATGAGATTACCACTTGATACTTACTTACGGGGAGGTCTCATAATTATTCTTACTTTGAAAATTTTAAAAAAATTACTACTTGTAACCTTAAGATTTTCATTTAGAAGATTCATTTTTAAATAATTATACAATTTTATGTATATATTATAGAATTTTAAATGATTTATTTTTTTATTCCAAACTATTATGACAAAAAATCAATCTATATAAAGGGCATGGGTTTTTCATTTACCTTTTTTTTATTTTTTTATAATTTTTAAAATATTATTAAAATACAAAAAAATTGAATAAATAATTAGTCTGTTTTTGAGACCTAAAACACTAATTGAGCCCTTGGTCAAGCTTATGGCAAGCTTTATATTGGATTTGAATTGGGTCAAAGCCTCGCACCAAATTTGTCTTTTTCCTCTTTCGATATGACGTCGTTTTGAGAAAGTATATAAACTTCCTTATTAAAACCCTGTTTCATTTCTTCTCTTCCCCTTTCTCTTGTGCATCACTTCTACTATTTCATTTCTTTTCTTCTCCTCTTTCTTGATTTTCTTTTCTTTCTATTCCTTCCTTACACCGAATGGAAACCTTCAAATTTCCCAAAAGACAAAACCTAAAACTAAACGTTCACCAAAAAGAAAAATCATACAATCTCTCTTCCAATCGATCCCCTCCTCTTTTTTGCATTTAATGTTGGTTGATTAAGGGGTATTTATATGTATTTTTGTGTTGATCTTGGATTAGGATTTCCTTCCTCTTTTTTTAAATGAATTTAAAAAATTACTAGATTAAGATCGGTTTAAACCAATCCTTAATGCATTTGGTTGTTCATTCAAAACTTTTTCTATCATTATCATTACTTTTTTTTTTGGGTTATTTTTTATTATTTATTTTTTATTTTTCTTAGTTTTATTTTTTCAATTTCTATTTTATTTATTTTTATCATTAGAATAGCTTTGGACAAATGGGGTGTCTATAATAGTTGTTTCAATTAGTATGCAATATTCATTAAAAACTTGAGATGTAAATTTATTAGCATTGTCGAGACAAATTGTCTTGATTGTATAATGTCAGTTAAAATTTACCAACGCAAGTATGCATATAAAAAGTTAATACCATAGTAAACAGAGTGTCGATATCACAAAAAATTAAGCTAAAATTTTACTAAGTATTAAAATAAAAATAATTTAATCTTATCCAAACAATTAAAAGTAGAGATCTAATTAAACTAGAAATTAATTAACCAAAACTAACTAACCAATAATTAAAAATCAAAGTAAAATATAATTAAATAAAATCAAATTAAACAAGTCTAGGATTACAAAATCCTTCACATTTCATCTAAATCTTACATTTCTTCCTTAACTTATTCCAATGGATTGAATTGTTAACCTAAAGTACTCAATTATTTATAATACTCTCTCAAGTCTTTTATAAAAATATCTGCTTTAATCAAAATACTATATTCTTATGTGAATTGAAATTAAAATATACTCATTAGTTTAAGCTCCAATATTAGCTACATACAGCATATAAGGATATTCCTATCCTATACACAAATTAATTTATTTATTTAATCAAATAAATATGATCATATGTTATTTCAATTTTAGTTTACATTAAACTCACTTTTTCATGTTTGTTTAGGTTTCTAGATCAATTTAATTGGTGATTAAGTAATTAAAAGCATTAAGAATAAATTCAAATAATCAATCAATCCCATTGAAAATAAGCTAAAAAGGGATTAAAAATTTAAATTACATGTTAGTTCAATTGCAATCCTAAAAAATAAATTTAGCAAGACATAATTGCAAAAGTAAATAAAAACATATGAAGTTTAATCCTAAAACATATGAAGATAGAGCATGTAACATATGATAATTCACTAGATTGAAAAATCTTCTGGTTTTTTAATAGATGACTATATGTATTTTCAAGAATTTTTTGCATAATTATTGATCAAGATGGCCGAATTGGTTATACCAAACATTAAATTATTAGTAAACTTCTGGTTCACTATACAATGAGTTTCAATCATTCTAATATTTGTGTAGTACAATCTAGAGAACAAAACGAGTAATTTTTCAACACATACTTCTTACCTAAGATAATAAATATAATATAAAGTTCTTAAATGTCTCTCTCATTCATTGTCTCAATATGATATCCATTTAGACGAATATATTTTAAACTTAATAAATTTCTTTGAGACTTAGTAAAAAATAATACATTTTTTATTATAAACTTTGTTTCTTCGGGTAGTAAAATATTGACTTTTTTGGAGCTTTCAATTAATCTTGTACTACTAGATATTATATTGAAATTGATTTCTTCCATTGTCAAGTGAGAAAAATATTTCTTGTCATTAAATATAATGTATGTGTTGTGGCAATGTTTGCTAGACTTAAAATTAATTAAATCTTTCAACTATATTTATAACTAATTAAATTTCATAATTTTGTGATTGAAAATAAAAAGTTTTGGAGAAAAGGAAAATGGAAAGAGATAAGAAGAAAAGGGAAAAAAGAAATAAGATATGAAATTGAGAAATAAATAAAAAAGGGGTATATTCATTTTCTTAATTTAAAATTAGCTTAAGAATTAATACTATCATTTTTTCAAAAGAGGAAGGGTAAGAATGTGTTTTCCAAACTAATGATGGGTAAGTTTTATCTTTAAATTATCTTAATTCATTTAGAGATATATTAGATGATTCATAAGTGAATTTTGATTAGTAAAAAACAATGAGTTTTTGAGATTTAATTGCTCATACCACATGTATTTATATTAATTTATGAAAAAATAATTATGTTGTAATTAATTATATGGCTAGTGTAAACATCACATTTTATCTAGAGTAATTTAAGGTTATGGTGAAATAATCATATGGTGAAATTTGATTTTAGTTTTTAACTTTGAATTAACTATTTTTTTAGCTTATTTGGATTAATTTTGTTTGAGCCTAACTTTACATGAATTTTGATCTTAGTCCAGTAAGATTTGGATAATGTGAGCTTTTGTAATCCCAAATTAATTGAAGCCCATGGGATATATAATCAAAATAGAAAAAATAAAAATATAACAAAAAAGAAGAAATTTTGAAAAAAAAGAAGAAAGCTGGGCATAAAATTTCAATGGCACATCATGGTAGTCAGCTTTCCCTCCTCATAAGTCTCCTACTTTCAAAACTTTCACCCATTTCCAACACCAAACTTTTTCTCTTTTTAAATCATAAAAAAATTCCAAACCCAAATTCAATAAAACACATAGGTATCAAGCAAGAAAAAGAGAAGAAAAAAACCTAAAAGTATGCAAAGAAAAAGGGCCCTTTCTTAAGCACTATCTTCCTCTGACAACAACCCTTTATAAATCTCAGAAAAAACTAATTAAAAGGGATTAAAAAATTTTTAGCAAAAGACCAGAAAAGATCACAAGAAAGGCACATTAATCATTATCTCCATCAGACATAACATCTTAAGTCACTGCCAAAATATCTCAACGACCAAAAAAAAAGAAAAGAAAAGCAACAACCATATATTTTAAAAAAATAATGGCACGTTATTTGAAGGGAAGAATGTTGGTTAATTGAATATGCACATGATTCCTCTTTTCTTTTGAATTATAAGTCTTGATTTTACATTGTATCAGAGCATTCGTTATCAAAATTCTTCTCCTTGTGTTATCTTTTTCTTAATTTTTATTGATTCTTCATTAATTGTTGATAAGAACATATTCAATCTCCTAATTAGGTCAAATTCCCAAAATTCCAAAAGTCTACTTTCACCAATTGAAGATCCCCTTGTCCTCGGCTAATAAGGAAGATCAGAACAACTACAAATACTAATATAATTGAGCGCAATGAAGTTGAAGACTCATGCCAATCACTAGGTCAAGCATCGATCCTCCATAAAATTTCAATACTTACGAGACATCGAAGGAAAATGTTCATTGGATGGATAATCGTTTAGTGAAATTGAAGTCAAGCATCCAACCGTTACTCCTATTTGTTATGCAATTGGTGGCCCATGCAAAATTTTCATCAAAGCACCTGGTGGGACATTCTAATAATAAGGATGGGCAATCAAGGGACAATGCTAATAGATAGATCTATATTCTTAATGAATTTGTACATTGTTTTAGTATTTCTTTTATTGAGGGTAATTAAAATAATAAAATTTGTATTCTTGTTTTTAATACTAAAAAAAATCTCATTTACATATTTGCAATATGCAAAATTATTAACTATATATATTTATATTTTTCAAATTTTAAGTTTTTTTTTTCGTATTTCATGTCATTACCAACAAAATTACTAACAAAACATTAACTTTCACCAACAGAAATAGAATTAGGATCATCGATGGAGTAAACTTCAATATCGATGAAATGAGCCTCATTACCAATGGCGCGAAGGACATTGTTGACAGAATTTGACCACAATATGAAACTTTCAACTCCGTTGGCAATATTTTTGTTGGAAAAACCATTGGAATAATGTTGATGAAATTTACCGATGGGCGTCACCTAATATAAACTATATATGATTTTGATGGATTCAATACTTTACCAACCAAATATGCCGATGGAATATTTTAACGGAGTTTGTTGACAAAACTTTCATCTGCTGACGAAATAACTTTTACTGACCATAGTATTACTCACTAAATACAGATAGAATATTCCTTCGGTAATCCGTTACTAGTTTAAATTATTGATAGATTACTAAACTTTATCGACAAAAAATTTCATCTATAAAAGGTTTAAATTTTGTAGTGTTTTGGTATTAAAGCAAGCTAAGTTTGCCCTTATCTTATAATATAATTGCTACATTTTATTGAAACTCCACACTGATTTTAAAGCCTCCACCATAGTTACATATCTAATGAACCTAATCCTTCTACCATGCTTCCTCCTCTTCAATGAGATGAACACGCCTAAAACTTTTCTAGACTGTTGGTGTATCAACCTTAACCACTAGTGGTTGATCCTAAGAGGAAGGTTGTTCACAAAGATGGTCACCATTAAAGTAGCATTTCTCACCTTTCCTCTATTTCCCCTCTGCTCTTCTCTCAATTCTAGTTAATTGCAACTATGGTTTAGCAATATATGTTGGTGTAATTTTAAAATCAAAGGTTGTATCATATAATGAAAAGCTATCTTAGCTTAAATGTTATGATACAAAAAGTGATATAATGTGACTATTGGATTGTAAGTAAGTTTTTCGTGTGAATGGCTATATCTCTTAATAAAATGACATCCAAAGGTTATGAGACAAATTGAAAAAATACCACAGCTTAAAAATTTAAATATGAAAAGTTATCGTTTCAAATTATAGCTTAAATATTTTGTTTCATAAAAGGAATAGTTGTCTTTTCATAAAGTGATTATTAAAACTATACATTTATCCCAAGATTGTGTCTTGCAAAATGTGAAAATGTCTTTTAGACAAAGTGGTGCCTTAATGAAAGGGTTGTATCTTTGAAGAAGAGACACTTGCAAGTTTATATAAAGGGCTTGTTGTTAACTATTTTGACATACCCAAACAAAAAAGAAAAGTGTAGAAAATTCAAGAGAGACAGCAGTGTTATGTTTTGAAAATAAACATAAACACTTGAGTTCCCATCATCTATCAAAAGAATCTAGATTTTTTATAATCTACTTGTTGTAGAATGTAGGCTCTAAAGTCGAATAATTTTACAAACCCTTGGGTGTATTTAGTGATCTACTCTCGTAAAGTAAAAGATGAAGTTAGACATTGGCTTCATTGTATCCCTAAGGCTATTCAAATTATTCCTTTTTGCATACTGAGTGGTAGAGGTGAAATAAGTCTTAAAGATAACGTCTATCGAAAGGCCTGCCTTGAAGTCAATTTTTTCGATTTTTTGAATTTGATCTAAACCTTATTTGCACCAACAATTTTAAGACTTATTTTTTGTGGAATTGGAATTCAAAATGACTTCACTAAAAAAGATGGCTACCAACATTGTCAAGTTGGATCACTTTGAAGGAGAAAACTTGGCAAAAGTTAGATCTGTTTGATGTTACCAAAGAAAAATCTATGGACTAGATTTGTTTGTGAAAAATGGTTTTACATCATATTATAAGATAAGTTTTCTTTCCTTACATGATATGAATGATATTGTGTGTGATATGCATAAAAAATGCATATTGGTTGGAAAGAAGTATTTTGTCACATGTATAAATGATTATTTTATTATGAATCAATTTTATGAGCTTGAATGCATGCTTAATAAGTTCAGGCAATATAATCTTAATATAGATAAAGCTTTTTTGGTGTCTTTTATAATTGATAAACTTTTCCTTCATAGAGAAATACTAAGAAAACCTTAAAATATAAGAAAAAAGAGATGTTTCTCAAGGACCTTGGTAATCATTTTCAAATAGAAGAAGATTATTGCAAATAAGAAGAAATTAAGCAAGATGAAAAAGAAAAGGATTCGAATGGAGGGAATCTTGAGACTTCAAAGGTCCATATGATGGAACACAAGTCATCAAACAAGTTGGTTTCATATAATAAAAGAAAACATTTCGTTGATATGAATGACAAAAGGCATATGATCAAAAGGAACAAAAAAGGTCCACGTTTTTTGATAGTTTAAGATGGAATATAGACTTTTCAAATACAAGACACTTGGTGTGAACAACAATAAGTTGGTTGCCATAATTTTTTAGGTCAATCTTCTCCAAGATGATGGAGCATGATGGATTGACACTAGTGCAACTAAGCATGTATGTACGGACAAGAGTTTCTTCAAGTTCTTGGAAGCGGTTAATGATGGAATCGTGTTGTACACATGAAATTCCTCCATTACATGAAAGGAAAAGGCACCATGGAACTTATGTTTACTTCTAGAAAAATACTTGAACTAAATAATGTCTATTATGTATCAGAAGTTAGAAAAAATCTTGTGTCAGGTGATTTGCTAAATAAGTATGGCTTCAAATTAGTATTTGAGGTGGATAAGTTCATCTTTAAAAAAGGTGGACAATATGTGGAAAGTGGATACTTATGTGAAGATATGTTTAAGCTTAATATTAAAAAAAATGTTACTAATTCTACTGATATTGATGCCTTATTTAATATTCATGATAGTAAAGTAGCATTTTCTAATTTAAGGCATAATAGATTATGTCATGTCTATTATAGAAGAATGCATGATATGGTTAAATTAGAGTTGATACCTAATATTGATGGAATAATGACATGTGCTAGACATGCGTGATTACTAAAATCACAAGAAACTCATTTTCTAAGGTAGAAAGAAACTCTAAATTGCTTGCGTTAATATATTCCAATGTTTGTAACATGCATAGTACTCCATCTATTAGTGGAAAAAAGTACTTCATAATATTTATAGATGACTTCTCTAGATATTGTTATGTTTACTTATTGCATGTTAAAGATGAAATAATGGAGAAATTTAAAATTTATAAAAATAAAATTGAATTGCTTTGTGAATTACTTATTAAATGTTTACGAAGTAATAGAGGAGGTGAATATTATGATCTCAAGTATTTTGAGTGCATTGATATTATTAATGAGATTATTGCTTCATATGCATCGGAACAAAATGGTGTAGTAGAATGTAAGAATCGAGTTCTTACGAAAATGGTCAATGCTTTGCTTTCTAATTCAGGTTTGTGAAAAGGATTTTGTGGCGAAGCCTTATTAACAGCTTACCATATACTAAATAGAATCCTAAACAAAAAGAGTAAAAATACTCTTTATGAGTTATGGAAAGGAAGAAAGCCAAACCTTAATTATTTAAAAGTTTGAGGATGTTGAGCAATAGTAAGAGTTCAAGAACAAAAAAAAAAAGAAATTGGATGAAAAAGGAATTGAATGTATATTTATAGGATATGTTATCAAAATAAAACATATCGTTTCATGGTGATAAAGCCTAATGATTCATATTCAATTAATACAGTCATAGAATCAAGAGATGCTATTTTTGATGAAATTAGGTTCAATTCAATTCCAAGACCTAAAGAGCTAGTAACAAAAAATAATAAACTTTCAGAAAATGGTGAGGAAATTATTAACCTTTGAAGAAGTAAAAGAATTATAAAGCAAAGACATATCGATTCAATTTTCTCATGTATTTAGTAGAAGTACAATAGAAGAAACATGTGAATATTTACCTTACTGTTTTAATGTAGACGGTGAAAGAGATCCTTAAACTTATGAGGAGGCAATCAAGTCTTAAAATGCTTCATTTTGGAGAGAAAGCAATACAAGATGGATGGACTCGATAATGAGAAAAAAAACTTGAAAGTCAGTAGACCTTCCATGGAATTCCAAGCCAATAAGTTGTAAGTGGATTTTCAAAAAGAAAATGAAAGTTGATGGAACCGTAAATAAGTTTAAAGTAAGGCTAGTGGCAAAAGGCTTTAAACAAAAAAAAATGTTGATTATTTTGATACATATGCACTGATAGTAAAAATAGCTACAATTAGAGTTGCATCTATACATAAGATGGTAATTTACCAAATGGATGTTAAAATCGCTTTCCTAAATGGTGAATCAGATGAAGAGGTGTATTTGGAACAGCTTGAAGGGTTTGTCTTTCCTAGTCAAGAAAGGAAAATATGTAAGCTTGTAAAGTCCTTGTATGAATTAAAACAAATGCTTAAACAATGACATCAAAAGTTTCATAAAGGTGTGCTAGCTAACAGTTACGAGATCAATCAATATGACAAATGTGTCTATAGTAAGTTCCATAATGGTAGAGGTGTCATCATTTGTTTATATGAGGATGACATGTTAATCTTTGGTACTGATTTGGAATAAGTAGAAGATACAAAAAGTTTCTTGTTAAAGAATTTTGACATAAAAGATATGAGCATTGAGGATGTTATTCTTGGTATACGAATAATGAGAGACAGTAATGGCCTAATATTATCTCAATTTCATTACATTGAAAAGATTGTAATGAAGTATAGTAAGTTAGATTGTATACCAATATCTACGCCTTATGATTCTATTATAAAGCTAGCCTAACAAAGACAAGCCAATGGCATAACATGAATATGCAAAAGTGATAGGATGCCTAATGTATGCTATGGTCTGTACAAGGTCGAATATTGTTTTTGCTATTGGGATGCTAAGTCAGTTAACAAGTAATCTAGGTCAATAACATTGGTATATCGTTCATAGAGTTTTAATATATTTAAAGAGTACAATGAGTTGTGGCATTTGTTATTTAGGCTTTTTTTTTTAGTTTTAGAAGGGTATACAGATACTAGTTGAAACTTAAATAAAATGAGTCATATTTTTACAACTGGTTGGATTTTTACAATTGGTGGGGGTATTGTTTCTTGGGGTTCTAAAAAACAATCTTGTCAAGTGGACTACATCATGGTAGTTGAATTTATAGCTTTAACATATACCACCCAAAAAGCAAAATGGTTGAGAGATTTACTCTACGAAATTATGTTGTGGCCTAAACCAGTGGCACCAATCTTGATATATTGTGATAACGAAGTAATAGTATCAAAATCATATAATCAAGCATACAATGAAAAAAGTCGATATATTGGACTTCGACATAGCATTGTAAGATAAAAAATTAGTGATGGTATAGTCACAATAAATTATGTAAAGTCTTGTAAAAATTTAACGGATTTGTTTGCCAAAGATCTAAAAATGGACTTGATAATAAGGACTTTAAGAGGGATGGGTCTGAAATCTATCAAATAAATCTCTAATGATGGGAGCTTGCCTTGATGCTTGTGGTCGACCTCTAAGTTTTGGGTACTGACCATTCTACCTTATGGCTAATTGCAAACACCAATTTATATTTTCCATCCCAAGGTTTATAGTGCTTAGTTCGCATAATGTATAAGCTAAGGTTGAACAAAAGTTCTTAATAAACCCATAACATGTATATGCTGGAGCATTATAATTACAGAGTATTTTCGATAGGGGCTACCTATGTGAGTGGAAGTGTGGTCGCTTTTAAGAGCTAAAGCCTTGACTCTGACAGCACTCATGAATGGATGCAAAACACAAGACCATAAAACGTATTGGCCAAACTAGATACAAAGTGAGCAAAAAAGCTTGTGTGTGTTTAATGCCTGACTAGTCAAATGAAGAATTGATGGTTCAATGATTGGAAAACCACTCAGTTCAGATTAAAACCCACTACACTCGCTAAATGAAGGTTCAAATTTGCTTTATGCACAACATTCCTAAAGTTATTGGTATTTGAAAGTTTTGGAAATGGTGGGGCATTGTTGTTGTATTTTCAAAATCAAAGGCTATGTCACATAATAAAAAGCTATCTTAGCTTAAAGGTTATGTCACATAAAGTGACATAGTATGACTATTGGATTGTAGGTAAGTTTTTCATATGAATGGTTATGTCTTTTGGTGAAATGACATTTAAAAGTCATGAGATAAATTGAAAAAATACCATAGCTCAAAAGTTTAAATATGAAATGTCATCATTTCAAATTATAGTTTAAAGATTATATTTTATGGAATAAATGGTTGTCCTTTCATAAGGTGATTATTGAAACAATACCTTTATCCAAAAGTTGTGTCTTGCAAAATGTAAAGATGTCTTTTAGACAAAGTGGTACCTTAATGAAAGAGTTGTATCCTTGAAGAAGAGGCACTTGCAAGCCTAAATAAAGGGCTAGTTGCCAACCATTGTGACACACCAAAACAAAAAAGACAAGTGCAGAAAAATCAAGAGATATAGAAGTGTTATGTTTTGAAAATAAATATAAACATTTGAGTTCCCATCATCTATCAAAATAATCTAATTTTTTTATAATTTACTTATTAAAGAAAGTAGGTTCTAAGATCGAACAGCTTTATAAACCCTTGGATGTATCTAGTGGTCTACTCTTGTAAAGTACAAGATAAAGTTAGACGTTGACTTCATTGTATCTATAAGGCTATTTGCATTATTTTCCTTTGCACACTGAGTGGTGGAGATGAAATAAGTCTTAAAGATAATGTCTATTGAAAGGCTCATCTTAAAGTCAATTTTACCGATTCCTTAAATTTCATCTAAACCCCATTTGCATCAACAATATATATATGAAATTTAAGGTTTAAGATGAAAATGTGTACTTAAGCATCTACATTGCAATTAGAATATGTTTAAAAAGGTTTGTTTGATTGTCTCGAATTAATATACGTTTCTCATTTTATATTGACTATGTTGTTCATATTTTTTTTAGTTTGTTCAAAATTAATATGATGTTTTTGAAACCAACAACTCTTACTGTTTCTACGCTCTATATTGATTGTTAATAAATATATTTTATTTTCGTCACTGAAAACTATAGTATATTAATATTAATATTTTATTAAAATATTAAAAATATTAAAGTTAAAGTTTTTTTAATGTTCGTGGCAAGTATAAGTAAATATTTAATATGAAATGGAGAAAATATAATTTGTCTTGACTGATTAGGCAACCTATTTATATAGTTTAATTCAATTAATTAATTTTAATAAAAGTCTCGCGCAAAGAAAATTTAAGGAAAAGATAAATTTTTATTCGTTTTTTTATTTTTATAAAAAAAATTGTGAGATAACGAGAATATGATCAATAATTCAAGATTGACCTTAAATTTATTGTTTCCTTTAGAAAAACATATCAATAATAGAATTAGAATTGATAAAAAGTCAAAAGAGATACCAATTTGCTACCTCGTATGACGAATTTCTTCTTTTAATTGGTTAATTTTGGTAGTAGGGTAGCTCAATAAATTAAAAAGTTTAAAGTGAAATATTCAAAAAAAATTTCTTTTATTGAAATTAAAAAAAATTTATTAAGATTTTACGCTTTTAGATTTTTGACATGCAAATTTCTAATTAAAATTTTATAATCAAGTTCTTCTAATATTTTTTAATTGATAATGTAGCTAACTCATTTAATCTTTTTTGAAACATTGTTGATCTTAAATAGGATTTTATTAATTTTAGTTTTGAAAAACTTTTCTCCTGAAGTAACACTTACTGGAATTGTTAATATTATTCTAAAAAATTTGGAAAAGAATTGAGTCTTTTTATATGATTATGTGGATTGGATTGTTATCTTCCAATTGTATAATTTATTTTAAAATTTTTAACTTGAAAATAAATCCAAACCATCAATATCAGAATAGTTCTTATATTTTAAGAAATATTTAAGATTAAGGCAATATTCTTTCAAACTATTATCATTTAATGACTTTAACTTTTTACGAAAATCAAAAATATTTTTATATATCTTAAATTGTTCAAAGTTATTTTGGGTGAAAAAAGTGCTTGATTTAATATATTGAAGAAGTAATTAATTCTAAATGATTTTTTAAGAGATCGTGTTATTTCACTATCAACATTCTCATCAAATTATTTTTTTCTATGAATGATATGTGTATCATGGAATTTAGGTTCTACCTTCATTTTTAGTGTAATTTCTTCAGAAGAGAGAAAAAATAGTTGATAATTAATAGTACTTTAGAAATTAAAAAGTGATAAAAATTTAGATTTATTAAACACGTAATTAGGAAAATGAGAGAATATGTTATTTTATTATTTTTTAAAAAAATTATTATTTAATTAATAATTTTTGACTATTATATATTTTTTATGAAAAATGAGACAAATAGTTAAGGATTAATAGGGATATGAAAGTGGAGGAAAATAGATATTTATTAAAGAATAGGTAAATATTTTATCAATTATCTTTATTTTTATATAGTTTTGATATAATTAATTATATTATAATTATTATAATATTATGGGATCTCTTCAAATTGACGGCTTAAAGCCTGTTTTTGGGAGGCTTTAAAGGGCCGGCCCTGTTTGGCATGAATCATCACAATGACTCTTGCTAATATATAATAATATAATCTTGCAGCAAAAATGCAAGACTTGATACCGTCTGGAAGATTGATAAAGGGTGAACTGACTTGCTTTCCAGCAGAACTTTTTTATAAAATAATTTCATATAAATCCTGATAACAAAGCGTAATTAATTTCGTAACTTAGTCGAGACTCCATATAGTTGTCAAAAAGAATACAAGAAGACTATCTAAGTCTGTCAAAGGAAATTTTAAAGGAGAAAAACCCTTATTTAAGGGTCAATTGTGATGCTAACGTTGAAGATTTTGAAACGATGGATCACATCTGAAAAGGTATAATTGTACATAAGAGTTACTTAGACCCTATTTGGTACTTTGAATAGAGTTGTGTTTGTTGATAACGTCACGGGATTTTATTGCTTAATATATAAAACACGAGTACATGTGTCTGCGATTTCAGTCGACTAACCCTTTTTTGGATGAAGTCTGGGGAAGGTTCTGGCTATTTTTAATTGATCAAATCTTTTTGCTGCCATTATATAATAGTATGGGTATTTTCAAAGGTGGAGTCAGGATTTCGCATTTAAGAGGACGAAGAATAATGTTTATAAAACATTTATATTGGAAGTTGAATGCTTGAAAAAAATATAAAGCAACTTTGATGAAAAAGTTCATATGAAAATTATATAAATAAATTTTGAAATTTTTTTAAAAGAATCAATTTTAATAATTTACTTAAAAAAATTAACTAGTATAATTATAAATAATTTAATAATGATAATAATCTCAATTTTAGATAAACTTAACAACAAACAAAAATTAACAACTATAATAACAAAAATCTCAATGGTAGGAAATCTTCTAAACAATATTAAGGGTTATCAATAAACAATTCAATGGGGAAGCAATCTCCTAAATTAATCACAAAAATTAAATACAATATGAATAAACAATTCAATGAGAAAACAATCCCAAATAAAAAACTTAGTTTTTTACAAGAATCTAAGCAAAAAAAAAAAAAACATAAAGAATTTGTAGGAAAGGAATCAAGCAATCTCTAAATAAATAAGTAATAGCTAACTTTACGTATTTAATCAAATCCTTGTTTTGTTGTTTTCAAAAAAAATGACTAAGACGGTAAATTCTAAATCAAAACCACAAATTAGAAATTAATAAATAAAGAAAAAATTTAAAGTTGAAAATATTAAAAATAAAATGAGTAAATAAACCAAACTTATCAATTATCATGATATGAAAATTGAGTTACTAACTAGAAGTTATGCTGGTAAGCAAAAAAATGAAAAAAAAATGATTTCTTTTTGTTTCTACCATATTTGGTAAGAAGAAGAGAGAACAAGAAGTGGTGGTTGTGAAGTTTTGGGAAAGTAGAGCTTAAAAATAATTCAATTGCAATACGTTTTATTTTAATCTTATTAAAATTAATTATTGATTAATCTTTCAAAAAAAATTAATTGTCCACAAATTGTTGTGGACATCTGATCAAGTAAAAAATCATTATAGGGGTAAAATTATAAAATTTTTAAAAAAATAAAAATATGTTAGAAAAATTTTAAAAATGTTGTAGGGGTGAAATTATAATTTTTTTTAAAAAAGATTAAATTATAACAAATTTAAAATTGTCCCTCCGCGTCTGTATTTATTTGGTGGATTGAGATATGGCTTTTTTTTTTTGGGGTACATTTTAGAATGACAGGTGTTGTCTCTATTTTAATTGATAAAATCTTTTTGAAAACAGAAAGGGATTACATTGCTATTTTAAAATAAAAAAAAATGAAACCTTATGTAGATTGAGTGAAGGTGTTTTTATTTTTAAATTGATAAAATCTTTTCTTGATTACAATGAAATTCACATGCGTACAGATTTCTCAGTGGTATAAATCTTAGTCCCAATGACAAAGGCATCATCCGCAAGCCCAAGATCGATTTCCCTGCATTCTGTCAGATGTTGGATTGATGCGCGTTGCCTTCTTCCCTTGATAAGAGCTTTCATAGGTGACAGTTATCTTATCAGGTTTCAATATGAATTTTTTTACATTCAACTCATATCAATTTTAGTTTGTTCTATAATATTTCGGCAAAGGTCCCATGTAGTTTCATATAAGAGTGCTTTGTGCATATTTCAGGTTAACTGTTAACAGTCTGCTCTTTTTAATCTGGACTGATTTCGGTAAAGTTGGAGGAGAAAGTTCCATCCTAGGTTTGATCACATCTGCAGCTTCCAGTATTCGCCAAGTTCACTGTTTCCATCTAACTATCATGGCAGCATCTTCAAACATTATGGCCTCGAAGTTCTTCATGGCGACCTCTCCCTCATCCTGGAGTTCAACGAATAAATCAAAGATTTGCTTGCAACAAATCGATAGAAGTTCAAATACGAATGGAAAGATGGTTAAGTTTACTTGGGACAGTGGTTCGAAGGTCAAATTGCAGGCTCAATCACTGCTTACTAATGAAAGTAGAGTAACATCAATGATAGAAAGCCTGAAGGATGAGGCAATGATGACTTCACCACCCGGTACGAATTACTCCCCTATAATGTTATTCTTCTTCTATCTTTTAGCGTGAATGATAGGAAGCCTATATCGTTTTGATATGAACATGTGACTAGAATCTTTAATTTGCAGCAACAATGGAACACCTGATAACGGAAGGAAGATTGATAAATGGCGGACTGGTTTTCCAGCAGAATTTTTCCATTAGGTCATTCGAGATAGACTCTGAGTACAGAGTTTCAGCAAGGGCTATAATGAATTATTTGCAGGTTTCATAATCTTAATTTCCACTAGAGCTGGTTATAATAAAATATTACAGTACTTTACTGTATTTGATAATTTGCTGGTCACCCCTCTTGCGCTTTCTCTTCTTCTGAAGGAGTCATCACTTAACTATAGAAAGAAGATGGGGATGTCTAGCAATTCCCTTGTAGGTGTAACGCCCGAGATGATGAAAAGGGACTTGCTGTGGATATTCCGTGGCATGCGCATTGAGGTGGATCGCTATCCTTCTTGGTAAGTCAAATTAAACCATTCTTTACGGAGTTTTTATTACGTTGATGTAGATAGATAAGTTTATTTTGAAGTTAATTGTTTAATTGGAATTTGATTGGAAATAACATTACGTTTGAAGAGAAATTACGGGTGGATGACGAGGTCTCTTGTGTTTTGAAGGGCTGATGTTGTCGAGATATACCACCGGTTCTCTACATCAGGAAGGACTGGGTTGCGTTTCGAATGGATTGTCAATGACAGCAAGACAGGCGAAACTCTAGCTCGAGCATCATGGTTAAATATGTTGCCCTAATGATTTATATGTTATTAGTTAACATGCATTTTTTATAGCTTCAATGTCCCTGAATGCTTAGTTGCATTGCCTTGTGCTGTTGGCTACGTGTAGCTTAGCTGTGATGATGAATAAGAAAACAAGAAAAACATGCAAGTTTCCGGAGGAAGTCAAACAGGAGATAAAGCCTTATCTTACGACAGAGGCTGAGCCTCTCTTCAAAGCTGACAAAATTTTATCTGCCGAAGTTGGGAAAATGGACAACATCCGAACCGGATTGACCGTAAGTAATGTTGTGTGTTGCCATATCTAATCAATCGGTTTAAGTAATATATATATATATATATATATATAGACATTTTTAAAAATAAGTCTTAAAGATAAGATGTTTTTAAAAATAGCTCTCTTTATAATTTTAACTATTTTTAGTCAAATTGAACAAAATTACTCTTAATGAAATTACACGTCATGATGTTACACGTTATGGTTAGATTGTTACACGCTATGTATAAAAACATGTGACATGTCATGGTTAGGTTGTTACACGTCATGTACAGAAACATGTTACACGCCATGATTAGATTGTTACACGCTATGCACAAAAACATGTGACTCGCCATGGTTAGGTTGTTACATGTCATGTAAAAAACATGTGACACATCATGTTAGTTTGTTACATGCCAGGTATAAAAATATGTGACACATCATGTTAGGTTGTTACAAGTTATGGTTAGGTTGTTACACGTCATGTACAAAAACATATTACACGCCATTTAAAAAAAATAATGTTGTTACACATCATATACAAAAACAATTATACACCATAGTTAAAAAAGTTTGTTACACACCATGTTGTAAAAAAAAAATACTGTTATTACACGCCTTGTTGAAAAAATATTGTTGTTACACGTTATATTAAAAAACTATTTTGTTACACTTTAATGCAAAAACTATTGTTGTTACTTACAAACTAAAACTTCAAATCCTTTCAACTTTTTTTATTTCTTTTTGTTTTTTTGACAATTTGGAACTGATTAAAGTAATTTTAATATGTTTTTATAAATCAAAATATAAATTTTTTTATCTAAAACACCTATTTTGACTGAAAATCAAAAATTGTTTTTGAAAACCTAGGTTTATAAATTTTAAATTTTTAAGTTTATTGGTGTCTAGATGTCAAATTGATCCAATTAAATGCTATTTCAAATATCTATGATTATTTCTACTCTTTAATTTTATCCAAAATACCTAAAAATTAAATTCTCCAAATAGCCATCCACTCAAGCACATCAAAACCATCGTTTGGTATTTTTAAAGTGCTGGAAAGAGAAATCTGAAAGCACGGGAGAGAGAAATGAGGAGCGTAGTAGACGAATGCTGAAGAGAGAAATTGATAAAATTAGAGAGAGTGGGATGGTGAGAGAGAAAAATCAGAAAAAGAAATGAAAAAAATTGTGATGAATGGTTTAGTTTATTTGAAATAGTTTTAAGGGTATTTTTGTTAAGTCATGGCTAAATATGGCTAAAAACAGTTAAATTTATTTTGATGGTTATTTTTTAAATTCTCTTATCAAGAAAGGTTATTTCTCATAATTTTCTCTATATATGCATATATATATATATGTGTGTGTGTGTGTGTGTGCACGCGCGCGCGCTAATTAAGGATGCCTTTTTAATGCTTAATTTTTTTGATCATTCCCCAAATATGCAGTCCTGTTGGCATGACTTGGATTTCAATTACCATGTAAACAATGCAAAGTATCTTGACTGGATTTTGGAGGTAAGATCGCTTTTCCAAATTCTTTACCCCATTCAAAGATACTCATGCCATGCTTGGTGATTATTTATTTATCTTATTTACCAATAATTTTTGGCAAATATAAATTCATTGCCTTCAAATTATAACTTGAGTGGTTATTTCTTACTAAAAAATATGTTTCAAAAAATGATAACGTCTCCACTCTTTAACGTTAGTCATTCACTCCACATTTGGCCTTTAGTTGAGCTCTTTGACTCTAAGCTTGAATTTTTACTATTCATCCTTCCTGATGTGGCAAAATTTAATTGGACAATTTAAATTTAAGATAAACCAATGAAATTTTATCATATTAGGTGGCACAAATAATGAAAGACAAAAGTGCAAGGCCACAAAATTTTTATCTTTCCAAAACTTGCATAAAAATCCTAATTAATTAAGAGGCTATTTTTGAAACTATAGCTTTATAATTTATAGGGTTTTCCTACCAATTTAACTGAATGAACATTTTTTTTTGAAAGGCAAATTGAATATTTGTATTAATGTAATGATTTGAGTACATAATGCTGCTTAAAATCTTTAACTTCGAATATAGGCAGAAGACTTATTACATCCAAATGCCTACAAAATAACCATTGCACCTCCCATATATGTACACCTTTTCCCACTTATTAGCAGACCCAGCTCGTATACATCACCAAAGTTAAGATATTCAAATTTTTATTATTTATATATCATACTACTAATTTTGTCTCTCCACATTTTGGATTTCAACTATTTTAGCACAAGAAAAGAAATATTGAAGCATACATTGTATAAGCATTAGCATTGCATTAATTGTTGGCAAATACTCACATCTAATTAATTACACTATTGTTCAGGGTACTCCCCCCTCTCTTATTCATAGCCATGAGCTTTCTAGAATAAGTCTACAATTCCGAAAGGAGTGCTTGAAAGATGATGTGATTCAATCTTTATCCAAAGTTGTTACCAAGGAAACTGGTCTCTCGACGAACAATCAAGAAATTGAATTAGAACACGTCCTTCGTCTTGAGAGTGGATTGGAACTCGCAGGGGCAAGGACTGCTTGGAGGCCAAAATCTATCCGCTGACAAACTATAAATTAAAGGGAAGCCAAAAACCTGACATGCACGAACAATAAATAACTCTTATTCTTGTTATTGTTTTTACTATTTGTTTTTATGTTTAAAATTAAATTAAGGCAAAATATATGTTTGAATACAAAAAGTGAATTCTATTGTGAAATAATTAAAAATTATAACTGTAATTATGAACAAATATATAAAAATGTGCTATTTTACTTTTGTATGTGTTATATTTTAAGTATTTATGTATTTTTAATTAATTAAAATTGTAAACTTTCCCATTTATAATATTTATCAATATTTTAAGAATTGAAAACAAATACTACTAAAAACTAGCAATAACAGCAAACATAAAATGAAGCCAAAACACTTATAATGTGACGTAGGACTGTTGAGACAAATTTTACAAAAAAGATGACAAACTAACTTACATCAAATAACTTCATAATTCTCATCTCTAATAACTACGATAGAGATGAGAAAATCAAGTTGAAAGATTAAAACTATAAAAACTAAGAATTAAACTAGAACTAAAGCACCTTTAAAGAAAAAGAAAAAAGTAGAACTAAAGCTAAGGCCAGGAAAACTAAAGAAAAACTTAAAAAATGTAAAGGAAGTTAAATGCATGAGTTTAGTTTCTGGAACTCTTATTTCTTCTTCAAAACTTGTACCTTATAGTAGGTTGAAGGATGCTTAGGTCTTGCTACGTGTAACTTGCAATCGCCCAACTCCTTTATTATCCTGAAAAATGCTGGATATGGGTTGATAAATTTTTCATGACCTCTTGAAATCTCGAACCTACATAAGAGACACAAGAAAAGGAAATGTGTTAAGTTAGCAAACATTTAATTAATGACTTGACTCTTGAAGCTTCAAAATCTGAAAAACTCAACTTTCCAAACTTGTTTTAGTTAGCTTAGAGTTGCCTTATCAGACTGAAAACTCGATCCAACTTTGACTTGAAGATGGAAAATCTCAAAAATTCAACGTTTCAAACTTGTTTTAGTTAGCTTAGAATTGCCTTCCTAAACTGTAAACTCGATCTAACCTTTCCTTTTTACTTTATGTGATGCTTAAGCTTGTGAAGCATCATTCATCTAAGGATGCTATCCGTTTTAATAATCTTTGGATAATTTATGCAACTTAGATAATATCTTAGCCTTTCTTGAAACATGATTTCTAATAAATTTAAGAATATTCCATTGCCTTTAATTTCAACCTTGATCATTGTTAGTCTTGAGTTATATCATGTTTTGATTTGACAAAATTACATGTTATCTTAAATTTAATATCGAGTGTTTGAAATTGTTTCAAATATATTTTTAATCCCTTAAGATCACATAGTTGTTTGAAAAGCCATGCATCATTAGAAAAAATCATAAAAATTTTCCAATAATGCATATTCAGCTAAGAAAAGAAAAAGGAAATATGCCTTGAATTATTATTTGATTGTAGGAACAAGGCAAGGAGGAAATAGTTGAAGAGATGTGTCAAAAAGCTAAGGAAACCTTAAGACACAAGTCAAGAGTCGACCCTCAAGAAGCTCAAGTCGATTTAAAGGGAGAAAGAGTGAAAAACTTGAAGTATATAAAGCCATAGTCGACTTTGGAGTGGCTATAGTCGAACTTAAAGCAAAAAGCTCAAGAATTTGGAGAACAACATAGCCATAGTCGACCCTAGAATAGTAGTAGTCAACCCTAGCTACTCTGGTGCATGAAAAAGGAAGACATCAAGAGACATAGTTGACCCTGGCAATGGCATAGTTGACTATATCAGCTTAAATTTGCACAAATCATGTTCTTAGGAATTAGATCGAGTAGAGGAAGGTTATACTCGACTATGAAACCTTAATTTGAGAAATTTGAAGAATATAGTCGACTCTAGGAGTGTTGTAGTTGACCTTTAAGCTTTAGTAATAGTTAGATTTGATTCAAACTTGTGTCTAACAGCTCCAAACTTCACACTAGCTATAAATATATACCTTTCAGTCATTTGGAAGAAAAAGAAGACTTGAGATAAGTTTCAAACCCTAATGAGACCTCTAAAAAGCTTATCCTTACTCTATAAGTTCATTTTAATCTTCCACCAAGCTTACAAAAGTCAAAAACTTACTTCATTCAAGTTGAATTTCTTCTCTCACTACACTCAAGCTTAAACTCATAGCATCTAGCCTTTGTAGAGGCATTTTCTTGCTACACTTTGTACTCCATTGTAAAGCTTAACCTTGAAAAGCTATTTATGGGTTCATGGTTAAGCCCGTGAAAAACCATTATTGATCCCGTGAAAAACCATTGTAAGGGTTTTTTCTTAATCTTGTGAAAAAACTATTATAAAGGTTTCACTTGATATTGTAAAAAGCTATCGTGAGGGTTTTGTTTGGTCTTGTAAAAAGCTCATTTCTTTTAGTGGACTAGAAATTCCTTGGTGTTCCAAAAGAGTGGATGTAGGCACTAGAAAAAGTCAAATCACTATAAAAATCTTATGTCTTGCTTTTAATTTTACCACATTGTGATTTATCACTTGCATTTAGCTTAGGAAAAGATTTTACCTTGGTTTATTATTTATGCTTTGCTTTCATTTGGATTAGAAAAATATTTCACCTTGATTTATTATTTTTTTAATTTATTATTAAAAACTTGCTTAGGAAAATCACATATTATTTTTGACACAAGAAGAAATTTTTTGTTACAAAAGTCTTGATTTTCATACTTAGTTTTCAAAAGAATTTTTAAATACTAATTCATCCCCTCTTAGTATATTGCTTACTGAGACTTCTACTCTAACTCTTGGTATCAGACCCTGGTCTCAAATTTTGTAGTTTTAATCGTTTTGAGAGGTTCATTGTAGAAGCTTAAATCAATACAAATGTAAGTGACAACTATCGTATTTGGTGAAAGGCAATCACATTAAAAGCCACCCTTGTTGTAGGTAAAAACTACCTTTATTGAAAGAAATGTATGAAAATGTTTATACAATCTATGGACCTAGATGTGCGAAATGTTATATTAGATGGTTCTCATGTTGCATATAAAGAATCAGAAAGGAAATTAGTGATTAAGTCTAGGAAGGAGTGGAGTGATAAGGATAAGAAATTAATTCAAATGAATTGTAAAGCATATAATACCTTTTTTCTGTACCTTAAGCATTAGTGAGTTCAATAAAGTCTTTACGTGAGAAAATACAAAAAATTTTGGAGTACCTTAGAGACCAATTATGAGGGAACAAATTAAGTTAAGGAATCCAAGATTGTATTACTTCTACATGATTATGAGCTCTTTAGGATGAGAGAAAGTCAATCCACTAATGGGATGTTTGAGAGATTTACAAATATTGTTGGAGGTTTGAAGGTTTCAAAGAAAGACTTTCCTAATGCCTAACTTGTAAAGAAAATACTCTATAGTCTACCAAAATCTTGTAAACCCAAGGTAACAGTCATAGAAGAAGTTAAGAACATCAACAATTTTAAGTTAGAAGAGCTAGTAGGATCCTTACTCATTTATGAGACAACGTAGAAATATAAAAATAAGTTAGAGGAGTTTAAGAAGGAAGAAACCAAGAAAAAAAAGAATAGCCCTTAAGTCCATAGTAGAGGAAGAAGAGATAAGCACCAAAAGTGAAATTGGAAATGATGAGGACATGGCTATGTTAGCTAGAAAGTTTAATAGGCTCATGAAGCACAACTATAGAAACAGGAAACCTAAAAAGAAGGATGTGCCTAAAAAAGAGCATACAAGAGATCCCTTCATATGCTATGATTGTAAGAAGTCAGGACACACCAAATATGAATGCCTTAACAAGAAAAGCACTTCAAGGAAGTTTAAAAAAAAATGATGACAACTTGGAGTGAGAATAAAGACTTACAAGATAAAAGGGATGGTGAGGTTGCAAATCTTTGCCTCATGACACTTGATGTCTACAAGGTACTTACTACCTTTTATGATCTTGATAGTTATGATGAAAATGATTATACTTTTGGTGAATTGCAAAATGCCTTTGAAGAATTAGCTTTTGAATATGAGAAGAGAATTTGAAGCATAAGAAAATGATTGCAAAACATAGTGTTGAAAATGAATTCTTGATGATGGAGAAAGATGATTTGGAAAAAGAAAATGAAAAACTGACAATTAATTTTGAAGTTTGTCATAAGAAAATTGATGTTTTAGAAAGCAAAAATTTGGATATGAAAATGAAGCTTGAAGATTTTACAAATAAAAAGAAAAAGTTTTTCATGAATTCCCCATTTTCAAAGATGACCAAATGCAATTATTGTAAATTTCATAGTCATAATTCATTTACTTGTCCTATTAAAAACATCTATCTTATAGGATAAGACAAGTATGGGTTCTAAAGAAACTATGTATAATGAGGCTAACCTTCAAGGATCCAAAGAAATTTAGATACCAAAAATCAAAAGAGAATTTCTCTTGTAGGTGCACTTGAGCAAGGAGGAACAAGCTCTTGAAGATTTAATGCTCTCTAGACGCACAAAAGAAAATGGCTGATTTCTATACTAAAAGTTATTTACTTAATTGAGGTTTTTAATTGTTTGTCTTTATTCTCTTAAATTGAATTGATTTTCTTGACTACTCAAGTAATTTGCTATTCCTTATTGAACATTTGATTGCCTATTCTAGCTTGAATATTAAGTACATAATTTCTTGTTTACTCTCCTTTGAGCTTTATTGATAAATCTTGATTATGCAAAATTAGTTCAAATGTGATACATGTTATAAATTGCATAATCTTAAAGGTAATAAAAATTAAGTATGCATTCATGTTTGATCTTGAATATACCCTCAATGCATATGCCAAAAGTTATTCATCTCTCTTGAGAAAATTGCTTGCTAATATGATTGAGCGTTATTAATTTTAATTGGTTGAAAATTATTTTGATATAAATTCTCTCATGTCTTGATTTCAAATCATTTTTTTGAGGACAAATGATTTTTGAACATGATCTTGAACATAAAAGGGTTGGTGTTGATGATATGATTTGAGCAAATTTGGGCATATAAAGGCATAAATTTATAAATGAGCTTTAAAGCTATTTGTGTGCTTAATGGAAATCTTATTAGTAATTTGCAAATTGTCAATTCCCAAACTTGACACTTATATTGATCTTATTAATCCTCATGTCTTTACAAATGATAAAATTGAAAAATGAAAAATTATTCATAAATGCTTAAATTTATCTCCTTGAGAATTTAAATGTTCAACCACTTAGTCTACAATCAATTCTTGAAATATGCTTCATGATTGTGATTAAATGATTGCTTCAATATTGAATTTTTGTCTAGGCTTATAAATTTGATTATAATGAACTCATTGAACTTCGTGCAAATTTTTTTTTTGTTCATCTATTATTTTGGTCAAGTCATATGCTTACATGACATTTAATTTTAATTAACCTTGATGAGTGGAGTTTAGAACTTGATTTAAGTAATAGGATCACTTCTAGTCCTTAACTTCATAACTCAAGTTGAGTTTGATCATGAATTATATTGAGTGTTGACATAGTTAAAAAAAATTCTTTAAATGTGCTTTCGAATGTTAACTATGTCCTTCATGAGCTTAAATGAATACATGATCTATTGACTTGAGTACATTCAACCTAAATCTATAAGCTACCATGATGGACTTGGTTTAAGATGAAAAATGGCCAATAGCTTGAGTTAACAATGAATATATGATGAGTTTTAATTGAATACTTATTTCTTGAATTTCAACAATTGGTATTTATTGGTGCTTGGGGTGCTCACATTAGACATATTTATGAGTTAAGTGTTTTATTTTCAATATTTCATAACCATTGGTATCACCGATAAATCATGGTTATTAAGAAATAGCATACATGAATGAAATTCAATGCTTGCATATTCTTGATAAATATATGTTTATATGTTTGTAAATTGAAATCTTGCTTGCATCTTGATGAATAATTAAAATCATAATTAATGAAGATAGCCATGTTATTACGTGTGATCATGTTGGTACTGACTTGATCATAAAATCCTCATATATGATTACAATAAGTGCAAAATGACTTGGTAATGCTTTGTTGATAATGATGTTGTCTTGATGAGAAAATTTTTTCTTGATTTGATAGTTCTATACACAATTAGGAAAACTTTTATTGAAATGTTTGATTGAAAATATTGTGGAAAAGAGATTACCAAAAACAGCAAAATGATGATATTTTCATGATGATATGCCATTGTTGAGGAAATTCTCTCTTAAATTATTATTCTTATATAATTTAGAGAATTTCTTTAAAATGTGTGATTGACATGATAATGCTTAATGAAAATTGAAAAAGGTAACGTAAAAATGATATCTTAGACATGCATTGGAGTAATATGCATACACTTCTTGAAATTATGAGTATTTAAAACATATATTGAATATTTATTTAAATACTCATGCCTTACTAGTTCCTTCAATATATGAATATAAGATTGACATGTTGAACATTCTATTTAAATACTCATTTATCATATGATCATTATTTAACCCCATATTTACCTCATGATCCATCTAAGGGAAGGTAAGATTATGCTTTAATGTGATTAACTAGTTAATCTCTTCTCCATGTTGGAGTTAATCGAATGAATGTTTAAGGTGGAGTTGATCATTGACATTGTCCTATGATTCTTAAGCACTTGAAATCTTCAACAATGAACGTGGTAAAATCTCAACATTGGTAATATCTCTTAAACACTATATTAACCTTGTGCTTAATAATGTCTCATATTTGTTCTTAAATAATTATAGGTATACTCCTTAGTATACTTAGTTGAGTATAAATTATTGAATAAATTTGCACAAGTGATTGTGTCTTTGATTTGCTTACTTGTTGATAACTTGCCTTCTCTTGTTACTAGATTATATGTTTGAATGGATATGTGAACATATTAGTATATAAAGTTGCACATATATCAACGAATCATGTTGACATTATATGAAGACTTATGAATGTTTCATACTTAACTATGTATACCCAACTTTAACTAAAAGGATAAAATGCCTACACTTTGCTTATAAATGTATATCTATATGTGGCATTCTTGATGATGACATATATTGTGCTTTAATTGCAATAGTTGAATATATTTTTTTATGCTTTTATTGAATATCTTGAGTAGAAATATATTATGATGTACTTATACATATTGATCCTTGGATATACTAAATGAATATATTTCCTTATACTTTGTTTGAATCTATATATTGATTGGAAATATATCTTGATTTAATGCTCTCATACTATGATGAATGGATATATTTCTTGATCTCTTAATTGAATATCTTTGCATGGGAATATATCTCATTATTTTAATTTGATGGTTAAAGATTATTATTAAACTTAATGCTTTTTATATCCTTGATGATTATCACTAACCATTGTTTCTTGAGTTTAAGTGCTAAAAGCTCACAGTTCTTAACTTTTTTGATATAACAAAAAGGAGGAAAAGGTTTATGAGCATATTGAAATGCTTTTATATTTGTTGAATTTTTGTTAAAAATATTTTTGAACTTCATGCATAAATTGAAGGGGAGAATTTTCAAAGTTCAGATTCATCTCTTACATTTTTCTCACTTACACTTAAATGGTTTCAACAATGGCATAAAGACTAATTAAGTTAGGGGGCGATTTTAAAAAATTTCAAATGCAATATGCTTATGTTTTTGTTATATCAAAACGAGGGAGATTGTTCGCATTAAGTTTCATCATGTTTTGATTCGACGAGTATTACATGTTATTTGAACTTAATGTCAAGCATTTGAAATTGTATCAAATATATTTTTAATCCCTTAAGGTCACATAGCTATTTGAAAAGCCATGCATTATTAGAATATATTATAAAAGTTTTCGAACAATGCATATTTAACTAAGAAAACAAAGAGCAAATATATCTTGAATTATTATTTGATTATAGGATCAAGGCAAGAAAGATATAGTTGAAGAGAGGTGCTAAAAAGCTAAAGAAATCTTAAAACACAAGTCAAGAGTCAACCTTAAAAAACCTCAAGTCGATCCAAAGGCAAAAAGAGTAAAAAACTTGAAATATACAAAGCCATAGTCGACCTTAGAGTGGTGATAGTAGATCCTAAAGTAGAAAGCTCAAAAATTTTGAGAACAACACAGACATAGTCGACCTTAGAATAGTAGTAGTTGACCTTGGCAAAGGCGTAGTTGACTACATTAGCTCAAACTTGCACAAATCATGCTCTTGGGAATTGGATTGAATAGAGGAAAGTTATACTCGACTATGGAGCCTTAATTTGAGAAATTTGAAAAACAAAGTCAACGTTAAGAGTGTTGGAGCGGATCCTTCAGCTTCAACAATGGTTAGATTTGATTCAAACTTGTATCTGATAGCTTCAAAGTTCACATTAGCTATAAATAGATGCCTTTAAGTCATTTGAAAGCAAGAGACTACTTGAGATAAAATTTCAAACCCTAAAAAGACCTTTAAAAAGCTTATTCTCACTTTCTAGCTTCATTTTAGTTTTCCACCAAGTATACAAAAGTTGAAAACTTCATTCAAGTTGAAATTTCTTCTCTCACTACACTTAACCTTAAACTCTTAGCACCATATACATTATTTGTTAGTTTAATAAATTATTTGCCATAAGTGGCGTGGCTGTGTAGAGTTGAATGATGTCAATTCTAGAGAATCTAAAACATAAGTATTCTAGAAAATATGAGTTTATAAAGTGTTTACTAGCATTTTTTTTGTAATTTTCCTTTTTGACCCTATTGAAATTATATAAAAATATAATGAGAGAGGTCAAAATAAGTAAATGGAAATGGGTAATATGTAATTTTCAAAAAAAAGACTCATAAAAAATCTTCACTTTTATTCTCTGAATATGCCATGTGTGGTGAAATATAAGTTCAAAGAACAACTATGAGAGAAAAGTAATAAGAAAGTAAGAAGATATTCTATTGCATTTCTTTTTCAAGTGTATCTCCCATTAACTACAATGCTTCTATTTATAGGCTTTACATAGATAGAGGGAGGAATGAATTTATATCAATAGGGGAAAATGAATACATGTAGAGAGGATGAACTAAGTCCCCAAACTTAAGATTTTGTTAGTCCTCGAGCAAAAGAAAAGAAAGCAAAGAAAATAAAGAAACTTAATAAAAAGACTTTGAAAGACATAAAATTTCACCAAGTAATGCCTTTCCAATATTTCCTCAAAAATTATCTCACAATTCCAACTTAAGGTAAAATACAGATAATCTTCAAATTCATGCATTAATTAAAAAAAAAAGCTCACTTTCGAATAGACTTCCTGTGTGTGTGGATAATCTCTTACAAAAAAATATCATGCAATTCGAATTGGTTTATGCCATATTAGTACTAGAATCGTATAAGTTTGCTTTTCATCTCTTTCTCCACTAACGTTGACTAACACTTATTCAATGATCAATAAGTCTTTGTTAGGTTTGTAATATAAGGCTAGGGTCAAGGTATGATAAATGATATATTTAGGTTCAAATTCACCCTAAGCACTTAATCGATCTGGAACCTATATAAAACTCTATTTTTCTTCCTCAAATAACCCCTCTTTCTTTTCTTTTGAACTTTTCATTTGTTCAGCATTTTATTCTACTTTTTCCTCTTTTTTTTTTCATATCACAATTTTGCACCCCCAAACTTATTTCTTTTATTGTAAGTCATGGAGTGAATTCTAATAATTTTGAATTTTCTCACAATATCACCTTCTTACCTTTTTTCACTATCTAGCTCAATATATATCTTCTAAAACAATATACATGCTTAGAACTGAGAGTTACAAGATTGAGGATTTTATTTAAAGGCTAGGCTTACTTATTATGTAGTTAAACAAAGAAAAGGAAAATAAGGATTTTCATAATTTTTAAAGGACAAAAGAAATAAAAGAAAAGACTATGTTTGTTTTCTCTTCATTACTTTTTTTCTTCTTCTTTTTTTTTAAAAAAGACATCACTTGAAGAAAAGAACTCTTTTTTTGTTATATTATATATATATATATATATATATATATATTAGACTAACCAAGGTGCCATTTAAGGAGAAACAATCGAAATTATTGTCGATATTGACATCTTCATCCACTCTATAGTCCCTTATTTTTTTCATTGTTTCCATGATGTTTTGCAAGAAATCAAAATAGAGAGACTAAGAAGTATTCCTTCATATGTTCCTATTTAAGGGTACCTCCTTCATAATATGTTGGAATGGCTCTACCTAAAGGTAAGCTACTCACAGTTTTCTACATGCTGAGCTTTGGGTTTGCTCCGAGCTAAAAGTTCTTAAATCATTTCTCACTATAGTCCACACGGACTAGTCAGGGACCTCGGTCCTCACCCATTATAGGCTTCAAACGGACTAAGTTCGATCTGAGCAGGAGTCTTCACTAGCTCATGTAGAGGTTATCACCTCACAAGAGCGTAATACTAAACCTCTTCATAATAATGGATATCGCTTGAGTAGAAAGCTCATGCATGAATTCAAATTGTGTCATGTGTGTGAAGGAACAAACCGACCTTTAACCACTCTTCTCATATCCCTTTATCCTAGAATCCCCGCAATTACAAAAACAATAAATAACAATGATAGAATAAATAAATGCAACAACAACAATGTACAAAATATATGCTAGAAGCACCCGAGTATTTGACTCATTGATTAGTGCATTATCCCCCTACCTATAGAGATGGGTTTGAATGCCCCTTCCCCCAATTAAAATATATATATGCTAGAAATTAAAGGAAACACTAAATTATTTAAGGCTTACGATAACATATAATTAATTATTAGCTCGACTCTATATTGTTTCCTAGTGGAGTCGCCATCTGTCGTAACGTGGGAGTTTGGGAACCGATCACTTCGATGCAGGAAAAACACTAGGAGTCACCATCAATCATTTTTCTAGGTGTGATTGGCCACATATTGACTCAAATCTAATCGACAAGGTCTTAAATTGATTTTAAATCTGTCGAGAGAATTTTAAATTGATCTACGATGTTTTAAGACTGGATTCGGGAGTACGGTTATGCCCAAGGAAGGATAAGTACCCTCGTAACTCCCGTTCCACAAATGGTACCCTTTAACTATAGACTATCCTATTGAAGTCTTAATTCTTAAATTTATTATATTTTTTTAGTTATTATTCATTTATTTTATCCTCTATTTTATCAAAATGTTTTATTTGACTTTATGGGTGTGATGTGTACATGATACATTCGTGAAATGTATGATATAAAATTCAAGTAATGGCAAACGAATAAACTTTTATTGAGGATATATTTCGAATCTGCACATCATGCTAGTGGGATCCGGGGATATTTTCTCACTTAGGGAATTATCCGAGAAATTTACCTTCGTAAATTTGATGAATAAATCCCATCCTCGAGATTACCGTATGCATTTTAGAAAAAATTATGTTTTCGTGAATGCAAACCTATTATGAGTAAAAGCCTTTTTATTAAAGATATTTCCCGAGCCCTCCCATCGTATTGGTGGGACTCAGGAATATATTTTCATCTAGTGAACTTTTCAAAGAAAATTTGCTTTCGCAAGATCTTTTGAAAGATCTCATCATCGGGACTTATACTTATAAACATAAGTATCTATATACCATGACATTTACGATGCAATAATGATGTATGCTTATGCTTATGAAATTCATTATTTTTATTTCTAAGTTCCCTTATGTCTTCCTTGTTATTTCTTAGGGACGTTCTTTTTCTATGTTTCCCTTTATAATTGTGCATATTGTGAATTATGTATATATTTCTACGTTATTTGAGTGTATAGTTTTACTATATAAATTGTCTTTTCACTCAAAATCGATACCAAGATATCCTATTTCATAATTATAGATATTTTGATTCCATTTTTCTCTTTTTATTATCTATCCCATTCCCTTTTCATAACAATGATAAATTTATTACTATATATATTTTATACAACTAGATAATTGAATTTTATGTTTTAAACATATTTATTATTTTGAATTTTCCATCATTGAATATTTTAGTTATTTATCTATTTATTTATTGTTGTGAGTATTACTATTTTCACAATTTCATTTTTATCTTTGGACAACTCAAATGAGTATATGTCCATTAGTCTTTTATATGTGTCATTCACTCTTTGATATTTATTTATATATGTATTTATATTTTTTTGACTAATTTATTATATAATAATATTTGTTTATTCAAATTTTGAAATCTCGAACTCTCAAAATCGAGGCCCTCCCATCGTACTAGTGGAGCCTTAATTTGGATTCCAAACTTAGGGAAAATTCATCTGAAATTGTGACTCCTCGCATTCCGGATGAACACCCCATCCTCGGTATTAAGTTAAATAATTATTATCTTTATATTAATAATTCTTTATTTTATCCTATTTTATTCTTTTTCCACTTGTACCTATCTCTATTATGTATAAAGCTATCTTTTCCACCCAATTTGATACTTTCATATTTTGTTTTGTTACATTTTAACTTTGATTCTTCCAAATTCATTTTCATTCCCTTTGTCTCTTTATAAACTTACATAACTATGTATCTTATGAATATGTTCCATGTCTCACTCTTTTCCACATTTATATTTCTTTTTAAATTATATTCTAAATACATTCCTTTTCTATGCATATTGTTATTAATCTAAATTAACCTATTTGTACCACTAAATGTTCACTTTTCTTATATTCAATATTTACCTAAGTCTATTTATTTTTAGTAATTAAACGTTTATTTGTTTACCCATATATTTTGTTCTTGGATCTGTTTTTTTTTTTTGTATAACTAAACAACCTTTTTTATTTCACCTAATTTTGTTATTATTTACTATGTAATTAAGTATATATATTATGTAATTGCATAGATAGAAAGGGAATGACTTTACATAAATAGGAGGAAATAAATACATGTACAGAGGATGAACTTAATGCATAGAGATGTATTGAAATAAAGAAGAACATTAGATATGAAGAAATTTAAAGTGTTCGAGAGTGTAATGGGCATTCATACTTATATTCATAATACTATATTTTTTTTTCAGTGTAATATAAGTATACATAATTCGTTAATAAATATATTTGATAAAAATGTAAAATATGACATACATTCAAATATAATTATTCTTTATAAAAGTAAAATCATTCATTTTATATACAATCACAAAGATTAATCCTGAATTAGTACTTCTGCAAGAATATTATACTATTTACTTTTGTTTTTAAACATATCCTTTGCTTTTGTTTTCAGAAGTAAAAGATAAATAACAAAAGTAAAAACAAAATGATTCTTAATTTTTGGATTTAACAAACAACTTTAAAAAAAAACAGGCACACACGCGCGCACACACACAATGTATTAAAAACATGATGAAAGTTGAAGAGTTGGCATGTACCCATTAATTTTCATTTTTTGGGCTACATCATTGTTGTCATCCCATGCATGAGTTATATTTATTTGTTCTGCTTATTGCGGGGATAATTTTAATCCACAGTTAAGACCTTTTTTTTTTAGCAAAAAAGTTATTTTTCCTCCGTCTGTCTTACTCTTTTATTAATTTATAAATATATACTAGTTGGTGTTTTTGTAGCTAGCTTTGTTATAATCCTTTTAGCAAAAGAAAATAATACGATAATATTAAAAAAATTTCCTATTATATGATAGAGGAATACTAAAATAATTATCTAGGCGAAGCTGGGTTGCCCTTTTCAAGGTAAACTACATTCAAGGCTTTTCAATGTAAATCACTAATTTTTTTTGCTTCGTATAACAATTACTGCTATTTGAGATTTGAAATTTTCAATGTAAATAATATTGAATTCCCTCTTTAGTCACTTTTAAGAGTTGAGATTTATTAATGAAATTTAATAATATGTAATGATAACATGACTGAAAAATTTCTCTAATCTAGTACTTTTCTATTAGATGCATTTTAAATTATTATTTTTTATAACTACCTTGTCTTTTTCTTCTTCTTTTTTGGGAGGGAATTTTTTATAACTATATAAAATTTTCTTAGGTGTTTATTAAAAAAAATTCTGCTAAAGGTGAAATAAAGTATAGTGTATATAAGTAGGCTTCAAAATAAACTTTATTGAATTATTGTCAATTAGTTTTTGTTTTTAAAATTATATGTTATCGTCTATTATAATTATTTATTTCATTATCTCTTAAAAGTAAAAAAAAATAAAAAGAACATTCAGTTATGATGTATAATTTTAGAAATTGACTTTAATTATAAAAGATTACTTTTTTTACTCATAATTAAAATGAAAAATATTTAAAATTATATAAAATACAAGAGTAAAGAGAAAAGATTTTAAAAGATAATTTAAAGTTATTAAATATTCGCAAACAAAAGTTTGTTTTGTACTTATTATTTTTAACTAAATTAGTATTGTTTATAAAATAAAATTATATTTAATATAAATTCGAAATAATTTGAATTAATTTCTTAAATCATTTCAAATTTGGATTGGATGAGTTTGATTTGTTAATTTTCTTTTGCCAAACCAAATTGGTTCGAGCTTCGTATTCGATTTGGATGAAGACAAGAAAACGGGCCTAGCCCATTTCTTGAGTACTGTGAAAACTGGTCTGGTCCATCATTTGATGTATCCAACTATGATGAGCCCAATTATCCTATATCCCCCATGGCTCAAACCATGTCAATTTTGATTATCAATAAAACAAAACGTGTCAGTCGATGGGCCACTCGTATTATATCTAAGCCACTGGTTCGTAGTATTTTATCCACGAGCTAGAATATCTTCGCTCCGACATCGTATCAGAGAGACCAAAGTTGCAGCACATTTTGTTAAAAAAGGAAAAAAAAAAAAAAACAGTTGATTAATTACAAATGCATCATTTTACTCATGTGGGCCAATCATATTCTCACCACACCAACTATTAGATTTGAAAATTCAAGTTCATATATTTTAATTTTATTGTGTGAGTATAAGATATTAATAATTATATGAGTAAACATAAATATGACACAAAATATATGAATGATTTAAAGACATATGTATATGTTTATTAAACGTGTTATATGACACGATATGACTACGTATTTATTAAATAAGTTAAATTAGATTTTATATGACATGATATTATCAATTCGTTTAAACGTTATTAACATGATTAACTTATTTAAATTTACGTTAAACAAGTTATAGCAAGTCTTAAATGGATTTTAACTCGTTTAATACATGTAATTGTCATATCTTAAACATATTAATACAATTAATACATAAAACATGGTAATTTTAATCCAAATCTAATTAATTTCATATTGTTCTCGTACTGTGTTAGTAAGTAATATCTAAAATTCACAAGCTGATTTCATCGTAACGAATTGATTAGGGTTCTTAGAGAAATTGGGAAATGGATGTTTTGGTGGGTTCAAATTTGGAAAATTTGTGAAGGAGAGGAAATAATTGCATCTTGGGAATGTGTTAATCATGTTTTTGCTAAAATAGAGTATGAATTTTTTAAAGGATTCAAGTCACTCTGAGTAAAGTTAGAACGCTGACAAAATTAAAGCTAGCGAAGCTAATAAGGTCATTTGAAGCAAAAACAGTCCAAAACAAATAGGAAAGGAACCAATTTTGATGAATTAATGGTCCAAACTCCAAACCCAAGTCCAATAAGTTTTTCTCCTTTCTTTCTAATTAAGTTTTGGGGATGTGAGTTTTCAATTCCATAAGAACATGGACGAAAAGGGAGAGCACAACTTGAAATTTAGGGAAAAAAAAATGCTTTGACAACAACTTGATAAACAAAATTCCAATAATTTCTTTAATAAAATGTCCTCTATATATTCCAATAATACATAATGGTTTTTGCTGAAGCTCTAACCGGGTCAATGTAGGCCACTTTAACCTAATAATGTCCTACTGCGTAACCAAGCCAAGTGAAAATTCCACCCAACAAAGTTAAGTTTTGGCTAAATTTGATGATATTAACCGCATTGATGGAGGAAAACAGAGATTCCCTAGTATAATTCACTCTGTGCCCCATAGACAACTGGAACTGAATTTATGTTAGAATTAGATCTTGCCCCAAAAAGTTGAGAGTGGAATTATTATGTAGGACTATTTCTCGAGGTCAACCCAATGAACCTTTTACATCTGTATTTGTCCCAAACTTTGTTATAATATCTATCTATTTATCTATTTATATTTATATAAAATTCAGCTTGAGGAACATGAAACTTTTGGGAAAAGTATACTGTCTTTGTACTTTTGATTAAATTTCGATTAAGCTTATTGTTATTAAAAGTGACTTTGATAATTTAAATTTGGAAGAGAAAAAAAAAAGGAAGCTTCATTGAGGTATGCAGACTATGCATAGCTTTGTTAATTTGCTTGTGGGAAATGTAGTAAATAAAACGGCAAAGGAAATTGTGAGGCTTCCATCCCTTTTAATAGGCAAAAAATATCTTACCCTTTTTCTCCAAGTCTTTCCTCTCACTTTGTTCCTAGTTTCTCTAGAAAGCCAACAAAGAAAAAGATAATAAGATAAAAATATTCAACCTTAGTTGATTCTCCCTCCGTTTGCTTCCCTGTCTCACATCTACTTCCACTGGGTAAGAAGAGAAGCCCAAGCCCTAAGCAATGACCCAAAATGAAAGAAAAGAAGACAAAGTTTGCAACTTCTGAGTCCTTTCTTTGCTTAATAAAAGCTTTGTGTGGTCACCATCACTTTCCAGTACCGACCCTCACAAGTTTAAGTGGTCTACCGCATCTGCCATGTACTAGGCCCGCCACAGTGTTGCAGAGGAAAAGCAAATATGAATTGGGAATTTACTTGCTTTTTCCCCTTTCTCCTCTTTCGGCTATAATATCTCCATGTCAATTTCGGTCACCACTTTTGTGAGCTATTCTTTTCAACTTCAGTTGTATGCACGTACAATTTGCGTATGTATGTAAGGGCACTCAATTCACACCGTACATCCTAGGTGTCAAGCCACTTGTCACTCGATTGGCATCTCGATCAACGCTCAAAAATCAACCACGCGGCCAGCAACGGGGTCGAGGATCGACCTCTTGATGATCCCAACACAGCAGTGGTATGCCCGATGGGGCATCTCTTTATCATGTGGGATGCATTGTCTAAACACGATTAGTCTCAAGACAGAGTGATCCAGTGCTTCGCCGGTGACATCTCCATCACGTGTGCCATATTGTAGGACCTTGCCATGAATCTCATTGTCCTGTCTAACGTATGCTCGGTTGCCAAGAAACATCTCCTTTTAAATTGTATATTCAAAAATGGAATCAAAATTTGTTGAAGCTGCGAGGTGAATCATCAGGGTGATCCATTCTAATTTCCTGTGTTTAGGCCATGTTAAACTAGTGGATCATATCTTGGTGTTGCAGCTTGCTAGCTAGCTATAGAGACAATCTTTGTATTTCTCAAAAACATCATAAATAAACAAATTGGATACCAATGGCCTTGACGATGCATGATCTTTTCTAACGATCGTAGCTTACTAAATTACTATTTTTCAATGATTCATTTTGATTTACTAAGCTTATTGATCACCCACATCCAATTTTCATTTTTATGGGATATCGAGGAAGGAATTCACATATGAATAGTTCGCAAGTCGCATGTAGATCTTGGCCAAACTTAGCCAGAGTTCAGTGTAGCGTAGGCCTGTTGTTCCAAACCCAAGAGAAAATATAAAATGCACTGGCTCTTTGCTTGGTAAACATGAAGTCTTCTGTAAGATGGACCCTATTCCATCAGAAGCACAGGACGACGCTGTTTCATAAACGACAATGGCAAAACGAGTGGGAGAGCAACCTCTCATTTATATTTCTACAATTATTGGAACTTTGGTCACTTTCCTTATATAGTAAATCTTGAGTAATTAAACTAATCATAATATACTCGTAAATGACTAGCTAGAGGGGTTTGGAGCGTCTATAATTCCTCTGTAGATGCCACATTAATTAATATACTTGTTTCTTCTTGGTATTTTTGAATACTCCCAAGTCTTAATTTGATTACACAAAGAGGTAGTCTTAATTTTAATATTACCCTTCTCAGTGTTTTGAACTTAAAACCTTCCAAAATTAAAAAGCACTAAACTATCCTTTGAAGCCATGATTGTTATTATTATTATTGGTTGCTATTAAAAGTGAAAAGCTGGCAATGGCTTGCTCCAAAGAAAAAAAAAAACAAATGTGAAACGAGATTCAATAATTAAGAAAATAAAACCACTAACATTAGTTATAGACAACCATGCAATGCATTTAGCCAAAAATAGCACAAAACACCAGAAACTTTAAATTACTTTCAGGCTTCCTGCTTGTTGGTAATGAACATGTTGTAATGTTCATTGAACCATAAGTGCACCACTTAATGCAATATTAGGCATATAATTTAATTAATTAACACCACCAGCAGCACTCACTACTCAGTTACAACTTTAACTTTGACAATAATTGAGAAAACAAAAGGCTAGATCTGAAGACTCCTGAATTTCCTTTTTCTTTTCAAAGGTGAAAAGATCATTTTAATAATTGGAAAGAAAGGAGTAGCAATCAATTAAGGCTGCATTATAAACAAAATACTAAGGAACCACTCTTCAATAGACCAAAGAAATATACCCCTAAAAGTTAAATAGGAATTAATGCAATTCTAAAGCATTTTCCTTAATTTTGTCATATTTTCCAAGAGCCAAACAGAGGTAAGAACTAATTACATGAGTTTAAGTAGTGTGCAAATGGCATTGGCCCCTGTAACTGTTAATTCAATTTCTGTGGTTCCCTCCAATGAGACACAAAAGTGCAACTGGATATATAATAGAATGAACTAGAGCTGACCTAAACCCAATATCTAATTGATAGTTGTTAAAAATGTTTGGACACTCACCTAAACCAAGGGCCATGAGGACCTACCAAAAAATTCGATGTTCTTCTGTCCAGCTTGTCCAACAATTCCTTAATATTCCGAGGCACCTTAACAATTTACATATACTCTAATTAACACACACATATAAGCACAGTTTGACCTATAACCGGATTTTGACACTAATGATAAGTGATTAACTTAATTATATACAAGGCGCACATGCGTTTTAGCCAAGTGGGAATACCTGTTTGCTTAATTAAAAACCTTAAAGAGAATGAATAAGAGAACCATGTGCAAAAAGCACTATTGTTCAGTTATAGTAATCCCAACTGAAGGACACTGTCTTGTTCTTCAGTTATAGGAACCCTAACAAGAAGACACCATCTTTTTATAATCAATTCGGTTGGTTTAAGTCTTACCTTGTGCTTAAAGTAATTAAGCATGGTCTGAATCAATATTGAAGATGCCTGCACATGTATGGAGGCCAAAGTCATGTGCACGAACTGAAATTTGTTTGTGTTTTATCTTGTTTTCACCCAACATTAATAATGTGTGCAACTATATATATATATATATATATATATGTATGTATATTATTAATTAGTTAGACTTGAAGTGAAGCATTTCTTTTTCCTTTGAGTTCCTAATTAAAATCAGAGGAGTTTTGTGATGATAAGAATAGATTCCCCAATGATTATTTGAATTTTGAAGTTAGGTTTGTATGTTAAGCATCAATAATAGTGATGATAGTAGGCACTATTTATGAAATTAAACAAATTTTTTGGGGACCATTTCAAGATTGTGTCATTGACCAAAATCAACAAGGAACCCAATCGATTCTGTATAGTTTCCAAGTTGCAATATATATAGTATTCTTTTTATTTCAGTTTATGAATCAAACTCCCTAAAGATTCTTTCTATGAGAATATCTGGTGTTTGTCTAGAATCTGTAAACTTTTCGACCAAAGAAAAACAAATGGAGTTAATTAGTTATTTTTGCTTTCCATTAAAAAAAATACTAGTAATAATAGTAATAAATATTGTTATACGTATAGGTCTTGCACATGCATGATTCTTAATTTTTTCCTTAAATTTGATCCATGCCCTGTTAATGCATAAGTTAAGAAACTTATTTAAGTTTTACCGATCTAATAAATAAAGGCTTTCACCTTTAATGTAGTTCAAAATTTCTTTTTCTCTAGACTTCCATTTTTAGGTGAGAACCATATATCTGAATATTTTAATTCAATCTCTCCTTTCATGATGAGAAACAAAAACTATATTGGCCAGTACTGATCTATACTGTAGTGTGTGCTTATGAGTTAGTTAATTAGAAGAATATTTATCTCGGACCTCTAATCATGAAGATATTTATCATAATACTGTGCACATAACATACATACATATAGCTGTCCCTTTCCTCAAACTGTTTTGAGAGGACTTTTCATCTTCAATTAACAACCTGCACAAGTGTTGGCAGAATGTGTCTAGTCTTTCCAGGACCACAATAAAATCAGGGGCGTGGTTGTTTTTGTTCACAGAGGGACCAAGCTCCAGAAGAAACTTAGCCATTTATGCACGAACAACGAACATGATTTGACGAAGAGTACTGCCCTGGTGGATACACTATTTTGAAAAATGGAGTAACTTATTGCAAACCAAGCCATGCAAGTATTCAATACACATAATATATATATATATATATATATGTTGTACTAGTTTATTATTGCTTAGGACATTGACAACTATATACTTATTCACCATTTGATCTAATGAAATCCAGCTGATCTGTTAGGGATTCAGCCTGATCCCCACGAGGGCTGGTTCGTATAGCCACAGTCCTCCAAAAAAGGGCCTCAAGTTAACCATAAAAAATAAAAAAATAAAAAGAAAAGATTTTTACTCACCAAGGCAGCTAGTTTTTATTGTATACTACAACTTACCTCCCATACCAAATCATAGTACTATGGCATTAGGTCCCAGGTGTACTAGTACACTCTTTTTTTATGGTGCATGCACTCCTTTAATTACCTTTATGAACATGGATGGAACTTACACTACAAAATAATAATAATAATATTTTTAAAGGAGAAAAAAGAATTATGCTGCAATAAATTATCACAAACTATATTTTGTGGCAAAAATATACATAAAATTGTTATAAGTACTTGTTGTATAACAAATATTCATTTGTGCTTTCCGAAACAATACCTATGCATTTGTAGCAAATATTGTGGCAATTTATCCTTTGTTGAAAAACTTTTTGCAGCACAAAAGGTCTTATGTTGCAATAAGGATTACTGTTATAAACTACATTTCACAGGAAAAGTATGAATAATTGTTGCAAATATTTTTATTTTTATAACACAAGTATTGTAGTAGCTTACTGTATTACATAAAATTTTGTTGCTAAAATATATTATAAGTCTTGTAGTGTTCTCAAGCTATTGCTATTATCTCATACTAGAGGGGACTAATCTTCTTCCCATGAACCTTATCATGCAACGAAAAGATCCTTTTGAGTTAGAAGACTAAAGAAGGTAACTTTTTCCACAGAAATTAATTTCCCCGTAGCAAATATACTTCAAGATAAAAAATGGAACAAGCGCTTTCCAGCTAGAGTACCTTGCTGGCATATAACAGGTAACCTGGACCGCAATCCTTGACGCGGTAATGGCCATTGGGACCCAGAGAGTTGACTCTGCTGGGGGTTCCCTTGCAAAAACTTCACTCATGTCCTACTTGGTGGATCATTTCTTCAGTTCCTGTTAGCTATTTATGTGATGAATGCATCCTTCATTTTCTTGCATGAGATTCTATACTTTCAGGCATGATATTCGTACATAAGTTAGCTCAAGTATGTTGCTATCAAATGTCAACAATGACACTACTTGCTATGATTCTTCATGCCCATGTATATGCATGCAACATCGATTCTTGTGCATAATTATTCTAATGGCATGCAATTTTTGAACATTCATGTTCTGCAGACACGACGATCATGGTCTTAAGTACTCAGAATATCTGACTAATCATTTATGCACCCCAAGCATAAAAAATATTCGACATTAGATGGACATGTAATTATAAATGCAAATCTTGATGGTAATGATGATGATGATATATCCCATTGTATTGTGCTGTTAATATTTCCAATCTGCTGTATAATCCTATATTTGACAGGATCATATATAGATTTGGAGATTTAGAGAAAATCAAGAACAATTAGAGAAATGTTAATTATATAATTTAAAAAGACATTAAATCTTTAAATTTAAAATTTTTTATTTACATGTAATATTGTTATAATCTTTGTCTTCACACTTTCAAATTCAGACAATTTAGCACATATTTCATTTAAAAAATGCATACCTGTTTGTATGATGATGGTTTGCAAGGGCATTCCATCAATTTTCACTTAATTTCAAAGTCTTTACTTATATGGTAGTATAGTAATGGCATTTCTAAATATAGCATGCTGGGTGTGAATGGTGCGCAGCATTTCATTACATGGCTAATAACATGCATGTTGCAAGAACATAGCTGCCCTATATCATGGGGCTGCTTGTTGGCGGTCTTTCCATAATTATTACAAAGACCCCTTCAATCGGGCAGATCACATGGACCTGTTCCAAATTCACCAAATCAAACGGCCAGGATCAAATCCCACCAAATCACATAACACCCAACAGCCCTAGGATCGTGTCCCCATATCCAACTTATGGTGCCGGCCTTCGATTGTGTTTTAAGGGGGGACATAGTCCCCACTTTTGCCTCTCTTGTGACAGACCACTGAGCCTAAGTTGACCTGTAATTGCTTCCACTATGTCCTCTCTTCTCCTTGCTTTGTATAAAAACCAGCCATTTCCATTTCTTATTTGTTAAAAAACCTATCGTCATTGGCATAAAAACACACAATAAAAACCAAAAGCGAAAACAACAATTGCAGAACTCTAAGCAATCATCAGACAAAATGGCCAAGGAAGGTCTCGGTCTCGAAATCACGGAGCTGAGGTTGGGTCTCCCAGGTGGTGGTGCTCATTCTGCTCATCATGGAATGGACAAAAACGAGAAGAAAAGGGTTTTCTCAGAGATTTCAGAGGACGATGAAAACGGGAAGATCAGCAATGATCAGAAAATGCAAAGCAAGAGTCAAGTCGTGGGGTGGCCACCCGTATGTTCGTATCGAAAGAAGAACAGTTTCAGCGATAAATTAGATGGCTCTAAAGCATCCAAAATATATGTCAAAGTTAGCATGGATGGAGCTCCTTTTCTTCGCAAAATTGATTTAGGCATGCACAAAGCTTACTCTGACCTTGCTACGTCATTGGAGAAGCTGTTTGGTGAGTGCTCCCACATCTTTTCCTCTTCAGTTGTCTCTGCTCATCGCAAATTAACTGTAAACCATTAAAACACCACTAGGCACACACATACACATATATAATTAACTTGTTTTCACCATGCAAAAATAACTCTACCAGCTAGAACTAGTATCATGTCATGTATGATCTTTTTCTTATTTAATTCAACACAAGACTAAATTTCATTGTTGGCATATGTTCCTATAAGCAAGCTTCAAATCCATGCCTGAGGGTAGTGAAAATTTCTACATTTTTGTTTTCTGTGAAAAGCTTGTTTCTTCTTAATTAGCCATTTTTGGGCTTTCCAAAATTAAATTGTTCGCCATTTTTGGTAAGGTAAAAAATCACCAGCTGTGTACACAAAATTGAAAAACAAAATATACAGAGAGTAAAACTTACTTTCTTTTACGGCTTTATCTATGCATCTATGTTCGTTCTTGGTATAAGGACAAATTTTACTTGCAAGAAGATGAACTCAAAAATCTATATGCCTTGTCTTATCAAACTCATAATTAAAAGACAAATATCTAAAAATAAAACAAATCAATCAGTTAATTAATTAATTAAAATCTTGAGAAAGAAATAAATGCAAAAAGATTAATTTTTTGGCATATTGTTGTTGCTGACAGGGGAAGCGTTAAGGGATGCAGAAAGCTGTGAATTCGTTCCCATATATGAAGACAAGGATGGAGACTGGATGTTAGCCGGAGACGTTCCCTGGGAGTAAGTCTATTTTCTCCAGCTACCAATATCACAATCATATAATTATTCCACAGGGGATATTAGCCATAGGATTAAATGCGAAATAACTGGCTAATTCATTTGAAATATGATGGATTAGAATCCCCCACTTTTGGTTCAAACACTATTTATTGCAAACTTTATCAGTTGGTGGAATATTTTAGATCCATGCTAGTCAACTCTATCACATCCTTGTTTCCCATAGTTTAGACATCAATATTTAGACTGGACAGAGAAATCTACTATTGCGTTTTGAAAATGTTCCAAAGTGTGAATTGGTCAAAACATTGTCGCCAGAAAAGTCGTAGAAAAAAACTTTCTCAAAAGTACTGATGAATTAAGGGATAAATCATGATTAAATGCCGTATTTACCAGATAATGCAAGCAACTTGTTAGATAATCGTACTCGTAATTTTATTTCTAAACTATAAAGCCCCTCTCTAGTTTGTTACATTCTTAGGAGATGCTTTTAATTTTTATTTTTTTGTAAGAAGTGTGCCGTTACATATTTATGTTTAGTTAGAGTCTTAGAGATGCGCCATTTGAAGTTGATTCTAGTAAAAGAAAGTGGAGTGGTGTTTAAGTATATGTACAAATTTTAGATGCTCACCAGCGAAGTGAGTGAAGATTTTGATTGATTAAAACTACAGTTTTTGAGTAAATCAAATTTCTTACTCAAAAAATAAAACTAACATGTTTAATTATAATCACTAGGTCTTTGTTTTTCTCTTTCTTTTCTTAATTATTATAGAACGCCAAGCTAAAGAAAATTCTGCTAATTGGTCAAAGCTTGTTTTATTTGACATTTGTGCAATATTACTAGATATACTAGATTAGCTTCATAGAAATTCGACTTCCTTTTTTTTGTTTATTTTCCTTTACAAGAACAATATTGTGGGGATGGGAAAGGGATTTGCTTTGATTCGAACCCAAACTTCCATGCCTCACAAAACGGTCCCGGTCGGTGCCACCAGGTCCTGGATAAAAAGGGTTCAAATGAATCTGGCTGTCTAACGAACATTGAGAAATTGAGTTCCACGGCATGAAGTTGACAACCAAATGCTAGCTGCTTCTAATCTAATAAATAAATAAAATTTCATAGGAAAAACAGTGGCAAATTTGTCATTTTATGGCTTCTGCACCATACTTGGATTCCATGAGTTGGACCAACATTGCCGGCATCAGCTAAATCCATATAATGATGTCGGTTTGACTACGATATTGCCCTAGCTCGAAAGATAAACCTGGTCAAGGCTAGAAATTATTACCGAGAAAAGATTGTTGGCCCGAACAAAATTCTCTTAAACTCTAAACCTAGAACAATATGTAGGAGCTTAATTGCTTTAGCATTCATAAATAGCCAAGTAAACCAATGAAAGAAAATCTCGAAAGATTTTAATTTAAATAGGCACCTTATAAAAAGATCAAGCAAATATTATATATGGTACAAAAGCTAAATATTAATAGGTTAACTGGTAATGTGCAGGATGTTTATTGAATCATGCAAGAGGCTGAGGATTATGAAAAGAGCAGATGCCAAGGGTTTTGGAGTGCTGCGATCAAGGGAAGCTCTCAATGGAAGTTCGAAGAACGAGTGACTAGAAGAGATACGTGCCGGTTGAAGAATTTGACTAAAGCTTCTTTGATCGTATACTTTGTTAAATGTTATTGATGGTGTATAATTAAGCAGACAATTCTTGCTTTATGTGACGTTAATTAAGACTTGAAGTCTACTTTTTGGATTTTTGATGTTAAGACTTTGTTATATTGTAATTGGGATAGAACCCCTAATGGATAGGAAACATAATTTGCTTCCTCATCATAAATTTGAAGCTGTTATTTGTTATTTGGTGTTTGTGATGACTTTTGAATTATAATTAAGAATTGTTTCATTTACCATGAATATGATTCAAGATTTGTAATCCTTCATCAATCAGCAAGAACTCTACCTTCTCTTTTTCTTAAAGAAAATTTGACTATAATTTAATAATATTTTATCAAAAGAACTATTTATGAAACAAAATATAGAAAATATTTTGATTTAGTTAGCAATAAGTATATCCTATAACTAGTAACCTTAGGGAAAAAACTTTAAAATAATAATATTAACGATCTTAAATCGATGAATGTACCTTGAACTAAAATTAATTTTTTTTTATTTTCAATATTTAGGCTATTAGCTTGCATAAAAAATTTATTTATTATTTATTATTTTTTATTTTTAATCCTTCTAACACCTTTTTTTTAAGGGGTGGGGGTTATGAATTCCCTATTCTCTGCTAAGCAAGCAATAGCCAAATTTTTTGAGGAAAGACCATTTGTTTCTCCCCTTGTACCAAAAAAATAAAATTCTTGGGCTTCAGGGTAATTTGGTTTTTTTCTTTCATTGGTGGGTACAAATTAAAACCTTTTTAGTGTACAAGACCTATGCTCATATTGGGTAGGCAAGTTAAGAAATTTCACCCAAAAGAGGTACTCTCAATCAAGGTGTTATGCACAATCACTCTAGTGAAGAGGTGACATGGGAATTCGACGACGAGATGAGAGCGAAATACCCATATTGTTTTCAATATCATAGATTAAAATGTTAATATAAATTCGAAGACAAATTTTCTTAATGGGGACAGAATTCGAAACCTCAATTTTTCATTAAGTGATCCTTGGTAAATTTTGAGTATTAATGAACTATATTTTGATTTTCGTTATTGGATAAGTTTTCCTGATCATTTGGTTATAAATTTCTTCATTTTATGGTGTTATAATTGTGGATAATTGATGGTTGAAAGAATGGAAAAGAAAAGAAGCCAAAAGAATAGATTTTTGCAAGTTAAAGTATGAAGGGTTAATCTTTAGGCAAAAAAGGTCGATCCTTGGAAGTATTGAGCTCTTATTTGACTACTGGAACAAAAAAAAAAATCAACCCCCAAGCATGAATGGTCAATCCCTACACAACAAAACAATTAGAAAAGTTTTTGGAACCAAAAGGATCAACCCCTAAGGGTTAAAAAGTCGATCCTTGCAAGTCAGAATAAAATTTCAACCTCTGGACCAGTAAAGGATCGACCCCTGAGGAGGTAAGGTTGATCCTTGTAGTTTTGAAAGGAAAAATAAGACCTAGAGATCAACCTTAGGCTTTAAAAGATCAATCCAAAGGCTCAAGCAATGAAAAATAAAAGCCCTAGCTAGAGCATCTTTTATCACTTCTCACTTCTCTCAACCTCCAAACATTCTCTTTCACTCTCCAAATCCTCCTACAGCTGCCAAGTCCATATCTAACAAAGATTAGGCTTTCCAACTCAATTTTAAGGTAAGATCTAACCATTTTTGAGCTTAAAACCCATGAGAATAACCTAACTTTCATTTTCTACAAATTTTAACGTATAACCCTCCTTTAAGTTGAGGATTTTTGAAATTTTGCTCTCCAAATAAGTTGTTAAGGTAAGGAATACTTAAAACAATTTTCAAGTTTGAATCAAACCAAAGTAACTCAAGAAAAATATTTCAAGAAATCCTTTCATCAATAGATAGACAAATTGTGATCCTTGAAAAAGGTTTAACAAAGAGCCAAATCAATATGTGAAGAATATAATTCAAAACATAAGCAATTTGTGAAATGGATTTTCTTAAAATAGAATGCAACAAATCAAAGAAAAAATAAAAGTGAAGACACAAGAATTTTATAGAGGTTTAGCTTTCTCAAATGCCTACGTCCTCTCCCTTGGCTCACCAAGGAGTTTTAAATCTACTCAAGGAAATGTGCTTTTTACGATATCAATAATTAAAGCCTCACAATGGCTTTTTATGGGATCAATCATACCTCTTACAATGGCTTTTCATAGGGGCAACCATAACCCTCACAAATGCCTTTTAACAGGAGCAAGCACAATCTATGATTATAAATGCCTTTTACCAAAAGCAAGCACAACCCATAGTTTTTAACGGGTTCAACCACCAACCCGTATTAACTTTTCAAGGATGAGTTATAACCTTTATAAGGAATATTAAAAAAGCCTCTAAAAGGTGAATTTTGCTAGTTTGGCACAATAGACGAAAAATGCCTAGCAATGAATAAAGGATATTAAAATTGGAGTGTAAGCACAAAGAAAGTTTAACTTAAATAGGCTTGGTTTTGCATGGTTTTCTTTCTTTTCTTTTCAAAGCCATGATCTTTAAGAGTTTAGCCCTTTTTCTTTCTTCTTCCTCACTTTGAAATGCTTCTAAATGGTCTTTTAAATAGTTAAAGAAGTTTTAGAGCTGTTGGAGATGATTAAAGCAAGAAACTAGTCATTTTCCTTTCGAATTTTGTATCCAACGGTCATCTATAGTCAAGTATAAAAGTTTTCTAGTCGATTCACTTTCAAAAAGCTTGTATTGTTTAAGTCTGGCTTGGTGTGATAAACTATGACTTTATCAGGGGACTTCTCAATTCTTCAATTTTGTGAGAATTCTGCCTCAAGGTTGACTATAGGATTTAAAGGGTCAACTATGGCTATGTATTTTTCAAGTTTCCTTGTCCGTTCTTGCCTGTTTTGCCATAGGTAGACTTACCTTGCTCTAGGATTGACTGGAGCTTTGTTTTTTCAAGATTCCTTGATAATTTAGCATGTAACTTTGGCCATATCTTTCTTGTGATCAAATGTTGAGTGATGACTGAGTTTCTTGACTTGAAGCAAGCTTAATGTAGTGTAACTTGATGATATTTGAATGCTTTAAGATAAACTCCACCACTTGTAAACTTAACTTGCAATTTTAACATCTCAAGTATAAATGTTAAATACAACCAAGTCATACAAGCTTATATTTATAGTTCAATAACTTCAAGAATTAATTTGTAATTTTGTAAGAAAAAATATATGAGAGCTAAATCGTTTCAAGAACTTGTCAAGAATCATTCAAATAATATTCAAGCAAAGTAGGATTATTTTGTAATAATCAAAACTATAATAATCATTTTAAAGCTAACAATCTTCCCCTTTTGATATGACAAAACAATGAGCATAAGTTCCACTTGAAATGATTTTAAGATTAAATTCTCTTGCTCAACATATGGCATCATCAAATTTGCTCATAAACCTTTTGTCTGTTTTTGTTATATCAAAAAGGTTAAAAAAGAATGAGCATTAAACACTCAAGCTCAAGAAACAATAAGATCACAAGTCATCAAGTCACGCATAAAGCCATTTAGCTACTCAACTATGATCAAGTATTGAGACATTAAAACAAATATGTCACACACACACACACATGAATGTGTGAGGTCACAGTGTGAGCATACCATTCATGAAGTTCAAGGAAGGTAAGCATAAAGATATCCAATAAGCACATTGACCATAATTTCATAAAAATTCAGCTCCAATATCCAGTGTTAAAGATGAATATAAGGCTCAAAATACTAGTTGATAGATACAAGTAAAATCTTCCATTTTCTGAAAACAAATAAGCATAAAAACAATTTTGAGGGAATCATTTTAAAACTCAATGTGTCAATTGGTAAAACTTTAGTAAAGACTCTCTATTTTGTAAGGACATCGAGCATATCAAGCATTTCAAGCATATTTAAGAAGAATTTGATCAATTTAACGGTCAAGTGAGAAAAGGCAATATAAGTCTTGATGCAACTTAAAGCTAAATGCCAATTAAGACAACTTATAGCTTGATACGTATCATGTATTTCAACATTCAAGCATAAGTGAGAAACAATATAGGTCACAAAATTAATTTGGTGTTCAAAAAGATGCTACCAATAGTAAAGAACACCAAATGTTGAATTCTCACCAAACATTGTTGTTAAAGACCTTAATTACTTATGATAGCAATTAGTCATGGAAATGAATGACTCCCTCTTTAGAGTTCATAAGCTTAACATAAGTTTTTAAATATTCTTAATAGATCAAATATTAGGAGAGAAATCATAAGGCTAAAATAAACGAGCACTCAAATAGATATTCAATATATTTTTCTAATACTTAAGTATTCATAGAACTAAAAAAATATGAGCATTTAAAAGGATTTTCATCAAATGCGTCAAATACTTATACTTTCAAGATATATGTGCAAGGTAATTCCTAAGTATGTCCAAGGTATCAATAGTCATCAAGCATCATTCTTAGTCATTCTCAAGCTTTAATAAGCATTTTTCAATATTTATCAAGCATGATCGTTAAGTCATCACCAAGCATTATCAACCAACCAATATTAATCATTTCATAAGAATTCTCCAATTTATATAAGAATGACAATTTAAGGAAAATTTTCACAATAAGAGCATATCATCCAATATTAAAAGAACATCATTAAGCACTTTTAGCAATCATTCTTCCAAAATATTTTCAGCAAGCATTTTAAGAAATATTCTCCAAATAATATATAAAGCTATCAATTTAGCGAGGATATTCGCATCAAGAGAAATATCACTATCAATGAAGAATTACCAAAGCATTTAGCATATGTTGCAATCATATAAAGGAACATTATGATCAAATCAGTACAAGCATGATTGCAAGAAAAATTTGGCTATCTTCACTAATTATCATTTCAATTTAAACCACAAAATGCGAGCATAAATTCATTCTTCCAAAAATGTATAAACATATACCAATTAAAAAAATGCAAGCATTTGAAGCTCAAGAATATGCTATTTCTCAATAACCTTCATAATTCATGAGTAATATCAATTGATATGAATAAGGCACTTAACTCATGAATATATTTAAGGTGATCATCCACTTATCAATGAATGCTAATTGTTAAGATTCAAGAAATGAGCATTCAATTGGTAACCTATAAGCTTAAGTGGATGCACACAAAGTTTATAGATCATGTAATCGTTTAAGTTCATGAAAAAAGTAGTTAACATTCAAGTGTATAATAAAAAGACATTTCAACTATGTCAACACAATATGTGTCATGATCAAACTTGACAATCAAATTCATATTTAAATGAATAGCTCAAGTTAAGTTTTACACTTTAAACATTAAGGTCAAGCAAAACTAAACGTTAAGTAAATATGTGACTTGACCAAATACAATAAATGAACTAAAAATATTTTTCATGAAGTTTCAATGTGTTCATTATAACTAATTCCATATGCATAATTAAGGAAAATGTTTGAAAAACACATAAAGTAACTTAGATGGAAAAATTCATGTGAAAATTACAAAAATAACTCCAACTACATGTTAAGAACAAAATAAAGACATTTTTTAACAACTATTGCATGTTATGATCGAACATCTTTAATTGAGCTCGACGATCTTTCATAGAGTTGAAGGCATCTATCACTGAATCAATGTCCAAGCCTCGAATGATTTCCTTTTCATTGAGAATGATCAATGAATTTTTAACAAAATCATATAACATTCTACTATAAGTCTCGTTCTTAACTAGTTTCTTAGCAAAAAAAATGCAAGCTCTAATGTTGTAGCAGAAACTAGAAGAGTCAATATAAGCAGGATCAATGTGTCAACAAAGAAGTAAACTTTTAATATTCCCATCTTCTTTAACACTTGACATAGCTCAGAAAGTGTTAGTACATTTTTCAAAGCGTGATTATGAAGAACGTCAAACTTCAATAAATCCAATTGATAACTTAGATGCATTTTATTATGCTCAATTAAGTCATCAAGATAATATTTATTTGCAAGGTTGCAAATACTTTCAACATCAAATGATTTAAGATCATTCTAAGGGTCCAAAGATGTGCTTAGAGTGAGCAACTCCACCACATTCTTATTAAATCTGGAATCCAATTCTTGCAAGAGTGAGTCAATGATAATTCTATAAAATAGAATTGTTTTTATCTCAAATTATTCTTAAAAGCTAGCTAAGTTCTTGAGTTTAGGTTAAAATTTAATTATGTTTAATTGTTTTTTTAATTAGTTTATTTTACTAAGTTATTCTATTTTATGCTAATTTTATGTTTATTTATCTAAGATTTTTTTTATAATTGGAGAAAGAGAGATTCGAGCCCTACTATTTAGGCAGGAGGATCATGCACCAATTAATGAACCAAATACTCTGGTGCATTTATTTATCTTAGATTAGTTATTATTTATTAGTTTTTATATTTTTATAAGACTCTAGAAGAATATGACTTAATTGGGTGAAGAAAGGTATTTAAAGAGTTCAGGCTCTGTTGGTACATGTTGTGGTATTTTGAGTATAACTCTCACTCTAAAACTCCAAATGATACTATTCTTGGACCATTGAAAATTAAGAGACAAAACTACAACTTTCATGGAGATCACTTTACCCAATTTTGCATTGAAGATGGAGAAAATCGCATTGGAAGTTGGCAGAGCACAACAGTCAACAAGAAAAAGACATGAGACCAATGGAGCCTTGTGGCTTCGAGGGGGTGTGATGTGGCATTGAAATGGAAAATTTGAAGAAAAAGGGCAGAAGAGAGCAATTTATATGCTAATTAATTTCCTATTGGGCTATACACCTATTCTAAGCCCATATGAAGAGTTTTAAAGCCAAAATAGCTTAGTTTAGGGAAAATTAGGCTAAGTTAGATTATAAATAGTTAGCTTAAGGTGAAGTTAGTCACACATATTGAAGAAAGATCCTGAGACATATTCAATAAGCTAAAAGTTGAAGTTGAAAATTGAAGATTAAGGCAGCCAATATTTATTTCTTTCCTTCCTTAACTTTTATTCTTGTTACTATTCATGGCTAAATTTCATATGTTTTTATTTACTTTAGCAATTATGAGTAGCTAAATTTATTTTTCTAGGATTGCAATTAAACTCATATAATTAAAATTTTTAATCTCTTTCTAGCTTATTGTCAATGGAATTGAATTGTTTATTCCAATTTATTCTTAATACTTTTAATTGCCTGATCACTAATTAAATTGATCTAGAAACATAAAAAAACTTAAGAAAGTGAGTTTACTGTAGACTATAATTGGAATAAATGATCATATTTATTTGCTTGAATGAATAAATTGATTTGTGTATAGGATAGGAAAATACCTATATGCCATATGTAGCGAAGATTAGAACCAAAACTTAATAAGTCTACTTTAATTTCAAATTACATAGGAATATAGTATTTTGGTTAAAGTAAATATTTTTATAAGAGACTCGGGAGAGCATTATAAATAATTGAAGATTCTAAACCAAATTAAGAAAGAGAGCTACGATTTAGATAAAGTGTGATATTGTAATCCTTGGCTTTTCTAAATTGATTTTTGTTCCATTATATTGTTGCTTTGATTTTTAATTAGTGTTAATTAGTTTCATTTTATTGATTAATTTTTAGTTTAATTAGTTATCCAAATTTTGATTGTTTGAATAAAAGTAAATTGTTTTAATTTTAGTACTTAGTAAATTTTTAGAACACTTCTCTAAGGGATTGATAGTCTACTTACTAATATATTATCTATTCGATACGTATACTTGTATAGTTAGAATTTTAACTAACAATTAATAGTAGCCAGAAACAAGTCAATTCGACAACAATGCTTAATTGTGGCATGATCCTTTTGAAGATGATCTTTACTTAATTTATATCTAGCCCTAATGTTAGGAATCTCAATTTCATATTTTTCATAAAACTTCTTCACTAACACTAGCAAAGGTTCCCATCCATCTTTTCTCAATTGTTGGAGATGCTTTTTAGTAAGAGATATTAAACGAATTGCATTTCATATGTCTTAAGACTTAAGTTGTAAAGCTTTAGAGAGGTCATTTGTTATCCCTAATAACTCCCTCATAAGATGCAAGATAAACACAAATTCAAATGGCATATTGAGATATATATATATATATATATGTTATAAAAATTATAAAATGAGGGGCAAAATTATAAAATTATTGTATGTGCGAAATCATAAAATTCTAAAAAATAAGGATATGTTATAAAATATTTATATGGGAAAAATTCTAAAATTTAAAAAAAATAAGAGCTGTTTTAAAAATTTTAAACTTTTTAAGGGGGCAGGGGCCCCTACTAACCCCCCCTCCCTTCCGCTTTTGTTTGCATTAATACTGGTAGCAGTATAAATTGGCAAGTCATGTCAAGTTTGGATTGGGTTGTGTCATGTTGGATCATTTAGATCAAAAGAAATTTGGGTCATTTCGTGTTTAGATCATTTTAGATTCAGATCACTTCGAGTTATTTCAAGTTCAAGTTATTCAAGTTTGATGCTCAACTTATTTGGGTTTTGGTTATTTTAGATTAAAGTTGTTAGCTTTAAAAGTTATATCAAATTAAATTTGGATGAATAATTCGAATGAAGTCATATTTTATCAACTACAACTAAATTATTCAAAGTCACATTTTTGTCAACTTGTGGTATACCTCTAATTTTTATATTTAAAGTCATAAAAATAAATTTTTGAAAAATAATTAAAACATATAAAAAGAAAAAAAGTGAATTAAAAGTTATTTATTGATTTAAAATGATTTAATATGAAGAATTAAAATTTTGCTCCCTAAGAAAATTTTAATGATTTTTTATTGAACGATACTTAATTTTGATTTCCATTATACCCATTATCATTGGTGATTCACCATGATTACGATTTCCACTTACAACTTACAAGATTAATAGTAACTTCAAAATTTTAAAGTAGTGTTAATTAATTTCTCAAGCATTAGAAAGATGAAAAATAAAACTATTTGAAATTTTAATTCCCTTTTTAATTACTTTAAAAGTTAAGATTTATTATATAAAATTTAAATGATGTGTAATGATAATTTTTTCTAATTGACATGAAGAAATATTCTCTACTTAAATGCTCTTCTAACCATATTTTAAGTCATCATCTTTGATCACTATCTAATATCTATTTAAGTTGAAATAAAGTAAGATTATAAATGTAGTTGTAAAAATTAACTTTATTAAATTATTGTCAGTTCTTTTTTATTTTAAGAGTTATTATTTATCATTCTAATAATTTATTTTATTATTTCTTAAGCGTGAAAAAATAAAAAATTATTTATGAGGTATTATTGTAGAAATTGAGTTTAATTTTATTAATGGAAAGAATTTGTTTTCTTGCTCATATTAAAATGGATAATATCCAAAATTATATAAAAATAAAAAAGTAAAAGAATAGAGTGCAATACCCCCAATTTTCAATGTAGATTAAGTTAGATGAGAATGATCTATTGAATATATTGTGCCATGAGGACATTGGTGATATGTTATATATGTTGAGAATTTGAAAGTGTATATGTTGACACCTAGGTAAATTTTTAGGAAAAGTGTGTTAAATTCAATGATTTGGAGGTTTGATTCATATTTGATATGACAATGGATGATATGTTATGTGTGGGTTGAATTTAAGAGTGATTTGAGGTTGTAGAAGAAGTTTAGAATGAGTTTAGGCTTTGTAGAGAGCCATTTTTAAGAATCTAGACGAGAAAAGTCAAGTATGTTGGTCTAGGATTGAATATAGGCTCTTTATAGTTGATCTTAAGAAGGAAAAATGGGAAAAATGCAAGCATACTAGTCTAGGATCGACTATAAGGCTTCCATAGTCGATCTTGTGATCAAAGAAAAGTCAAATGGAATTGGACATTCTAGTCTAAGATCGACTATAGGCCTCTATAGTCGATCCTAAGAAGGGAAATGGGAGAAATCTACCAGTTAGGGTCGACTACAGACTTCCCATATTTGTCTCTAGGCTGCCAAATTAGTTTAAATTGGGAAGCCCCAAAACCAAACCTTTCTCATTTTATCTCTTTTTCTTTCATTCCTTCACCATTTTCTCTCAAATTCTACCCTTTTCAAGCCCATTCAAATCCAACAATCAACGTTGGATTCTAAGTGTTAAAGGTAAGTGTTTCATTTTCAAAAGTTAGTTTATGTGATTTTTACTTTCTCTCTCTAAAACCCAAAACCTTAACTCCCAATAATGATTTTTAAAGTACTTGAAATTATTTGGAGTAAATGTGGAGCTTGGGAAATGCTTCTAGAGGTTATATTAAACATTTGTACTAATTGATTTCCAATTTAACTAGTGAATAACTTAGATCTTGCTTTGGTTTAGCTTTGGTGAAATTAGCCCTCTTGAGTTGACTGAGGATTTAGGGTAACCAATCGCACAATCTAGTTCCTAAGGTATGGGTCTAGTTCATTATTGAAGGATTTGAGCTTATACATTGGATTGCTAAAGATTTGATTATTTTTATAAAAGCTAGCATTTTTTGAAAGTCAAGATTTAACTAGTTTTGTAATATTTTGATGTGCTTAAGGGAAGTTTGAGTCATTTGGGCACGTTTATGAGTTGAAATACAATTAGAGGATAAGAATCGACATTTGGCTATGAAGTACCTCTAATTTGTCACTATCAATGGGTTAATTAAATGCATGTGATTCATAACGCATGGAAAATATTTTGCGCTAGTACTATATTATGATGTAGGCCTAGTTAAACATACCTAGGTTAGAGAACTATATATGTATATATGTAAATGTGATTGGCTAGATGGGTGTGCCTAGGCTAGTATATTGTTAATATACGTGTTAGTATATAAGTTTGCTTGTGAATACCATTGGGAAGCATGACTTGTTAAACATTTAGGTGATATATGATTTTAATGGCTTTTGGATATGTTATGACTAAACAATTGTGATGGTGATACTACAATGTGGGATTAGATTACCCATTTGCTAACGAAATATTGATTTATGATCTAATGTGATATTATTCTTGTATATGCAGCTATTAAACCATGATTAAATTAAAATGAGATTGATGATGTATATGTAGCTAGTGAGCCATGACTATTGAGGCACCTAGATCTTAAATGAGCTTATTAATGAATGAAGCTCGATAAATGTAATTGTTGCTATGTTGTGGACATATGGAAAGATAAAGACATGATGGTCTCATTGTGGTTTTGTGTTCCCTTTGAGGGATGAATTCCGGATATTGATTTGACTTTACATTAAGTAGGTCCCATTACATTGTGACTATGTGTGTGCGCATGCAGGGATGGTGATAAACAAAGGTTATGGTTTAATCTCGCCTGTGATTCCCACTTGTAGTGTCGTGATGCCGCCCATCTAGAGATTACTCCGGGCAATGCCATTGACGAGAGATTAGTCCAAGTGATGTTGACCATCAAGAGATTACTCTGGTCAATGATATGATTCTTCACTAACTGCTTCGGTTTGGTTGTGATTTGTTTCTCTGCCTGTTGCTTTGGCACCCATGTAACTTGTGCTCCACCAGTTGCTTCAGTGCTAGACGTGATTTGTTTCTCCGCTAACTGACCACCATACATGATTTGACTATGTTTAAAAGAGGACCACTAGTTGATTTGATGTGCATATGATGTGAGATAGCCTGGGAATGGCTTAGATAAACATGATATGGTTCGATGCTATACTCCGATAATTAGAGTGTGCCATGGAAAATGATGTGACTGACTATGATGGGCTTTGAGAGTAAGTCTAATGATGTGAGTAATGATCTTTGGAGATCTTGAAGATGATTATATGTCCCTATATTGGAGATTTAGGGATAATGTTATGTCCTATATTTGGAGATATTTGCTAGATTATGTAATAGCATTGAGAGTGCAATGTTTATTATGTGTTTAATGCATGTATATAATCTTGATTATGTGCACCACTCACTGAGTATTATAATACTCATCTATTTTTGTACTATGTGCAGATAAATATGCCACTAAACAAAGCGTGGCAAAAGTCATTTATTGACAAATCGATTTTGGCATTCGGTAGGTTCCTCATTTAAGTTACTTCGTTGGGTCAAGTCCACATTAGCTTCCACACTTAAATTTTAAGTTTAGACAGTGATGTATTCTAGATACTGTGAACACTGAGTGCCATGTAATATTGTGTACTAAGAGTTATTATGTACGAACCCATCTCAAGTAGTCGATGTATAACTTTATGGATATTTCTATAAACTATGTGGAAGGGATAACATATTACGATGAATTTAAATGCTATTTATGAATATTTGGTTATGAAATCCCTTGCTTATGTGTTATTTGATTTTGAACTCTAAAGCTTGTTTAAGTTTAGTTGGCTTACCTACTGGGCTCGTGCATCAGTCGTAGACTTTCAAATTTGAGTCATAACATAAAGATAATTTAAACTTATCAAATATTACTAGACAAATAGTTTGTGTTGTATTAATTATTTTTATTAAAACAAATTTTAAAAACTAAAATTATACTTGATATAAGTTTAGATTGTTTGACATTAGCTTTTGGGATCATTTAGGTTCAAGTTGTTGACTTTTTTTAGTTAAATCAAGTTTGATTGAATTTAAGTACTTGATTTTTTTTTCATAAAATCAGGTTGGATTAGATTCATATTCGAACGAATATAATAGGTTTTCGAATGACAGTTCTAAACGCTACACTCTTCCAAAAATGAATACGACCGACTCTAATTTGAAAGTTGTATTATAATTTGTGAACAAATTCTTAGTTGAAGATCACTTTTCAAAAAAAAAATTCTTAGTTCAAGATCATAAAATCAAGTGACAGTTCGGTTGGTTTAAGTTTTGGAGCATTTTGTACTCCAAAAAATAATAAATTAATAAGGTGAACCATATTCAGATTTGAAAACAAAGAGGCTTTTTATTTCTGTGAAAATTGAAGATGAAATTAATGCAATAGAATTTTTTTTTTCTTTTCATAGTCAAGTTGTGAGGACTTGAACCCATGACTCATTTTTAGAAATTAAAGAAAGGCTGTTATCTAGTCATTACATTAACGCACTGGTCATAAAATAATTAATAAGTATTCTCTAATATGATCTTCACATAAAATAATTTCTTTAACAGGCTCCATTAAATTCCAAATCCATTTCATACAACCCTTAAATAGTTATATCAAATATTTGGTTTTTTATTTGCCTAAAATAAAATTGCATATATATTGTAATTGCACTTGGTATCTCGGCATATATTCAATTTTCTAAATATATTTTCCACACTTAACATAGAGTGACTAAATGAATAAAACCAATTGAAATGAATGAAATTATTAAGAAGGCATATGATTCAGTTTAGTTCGATTTTGGCTATAAATTTCAGCTAACATGCAGTATTTTGGTGTTTCTAAGATCAAAGTGATGCATCTTAAAATCAAATCGAATCCCATTAATTTAGGTAGGTTCGATTCTTCAATTTTTAGAATTTTTTAAAAAAAAGGTGATTTTTTAATATTATTTTATTTATTCCCTTAAATTTATCAACAAAATTAATTTTTTGTTTTATAAAAATAAAAATTTATAAAATATATCAATTCTATTCAGTTTGAATGATTTCGTATTTTTCAACTCATGAATCGACAAAATGGAATGAATTTATATAGTTAATATCTGAACTGAGTACAACAAATACACAAATCAAATTGAACTGAATACTATTGGTGGAATCGGCTGTTGACTTTTTTTATTTTTTTGCTCAACCCTTATTAGAAATGATTATAAAGATCATTAATTACTTCCCTCAATTATAACTAATATTTTCCTTTTTATCATAGAAAGTTATTTGGGAGCTTCAAACCTCTGATTTATCCTGAAAATCAATAACTTCATGACAATTTTATTAGATACCATATCCAATAAAATTGGATCAATATATACTCTTTCCTCTCCGTCCCAATATATTTGTCACATGTTATTTTGTTTAGTTTTGATCTCTTTATATTTTATATATATTATTAACAAAAATATGAAAAAAATATTTTCCAAAATTTCAATTTTTATAAATTTTGACCAACAAAAAGTCAACACGTTATAAGTTTAATGGAAAAAAAGAATAAATAAATGAATATATATATATTTATATAAAAAGAAACCCCTTTCTATATATTTGGGATCTTTTTGGATATTCAAGTGCAAGTTGCAAGTGAATCTAGGACACAAGCTAAAGGTGAATAATATTCTATGAATTGAAGAAAGAAAAGCAAGTGGAGAATTTTCAGAACTGAAACCCCATGTTACCATATTCTTTGCACCTTCATAAAATATATATAAAGGAAAAGCACATGATCAGCAACAACCTTCAATGTCTAGCTTAAATATTCCTGATACAGAATCTAATCTGCATTCTCTTAAACTCAAATGACAAACCCAATTATCTCTTCATTTCCTACATAATGCAGTCGGGATAGTTTTTTTTTTTTTTGTTGAAAGGTGCAATCGAGATAGTTTTATATTATTTTTTATGAAACAAGATGATAAATATTTAAATGTCCAAGAAGATGTATATATCTTGCATAAGATAATATTATCTTAAGCAAGATTTGTTTCGGGCTTTTGGTTAGTTAGAGCCATTAATTAAGATTTAACCCCTTTATGCTTAAAAAATTAAAATCAAAGGCAAGGAATGTTATATTTTATTGAATCAAACTATTTATATATATATATACTGTAGCATGTAGAAATTCAAGGGGGAGGGGGATTAACCTTGGCATCTTGAAGAGGAGGCCGAGCATTAATTGTTTATAAACTTAGCTTTTAAATAATAAAATTGAAACAGTTTTGCTTAATTATTCATTGAACAAGGTCCACTTTTCAAAGGTGGGTCAGAAATCAGTTCCTATTTCTAGCTCCACAATTTTCATTGTTAAAGAATAGTTCCGCAATTGACTAGAGTATAATTGAAGAATGTCACTCAACTTGGGTCTAATTTCTGCTTCTCAGGAGCAAACCCACAGGATGAAGTAACTTGTGGGTCCGCTTAGAAAACCAACATGGAAAATATATATGCCATAGCTGCCGCATTAATTCTGCACAATAATTCTCCAAGCAAAGCAAAAAAGTCTCCAACCGCGTTCAAAAGGAAAGTCTTCACGATTGGTTATCTTCTTTTAATTTTCCCCATAAAAGGAAAACACCTCGAAACCTATTAACACCTGTAACTTATAATGCACTCTGCAACTATGAATTTTTAATCCTACTGGTACAAGAATTGGACTAGGAAAAGGATGAGGAAATTATAGGAGAAAGTGATCGGAAATTAAGAGAACAAATTTAATTTAGTGAAACAATCAGAAAGTAACTGTTCAAATATTCTATTTCCAGAACGGTTTTTTTTTTATCAAACTTAACTTCATACCTTTACATGGTTAAAAAGAGAAAAAATATTGAAATTATGATTAAAAAAATACATCTCACATCTGTCAAATTAAAATATCTTAAATATATAAATACAATAAAAGACTTCACTTATTACCAATTAAATTTTTGGGTTAGATATTGGTTCTAAAAATGAATCTTTTTTTGTTAATTCATACCACCTGATATGAATATGATTCTTATACATCGAGATAAGTGTTAAAATGATGATAAAAGAAATTTTGTATTTTTTAAATTAAAAATATTTTAGACATATAAATATGATATATAAGAATTTTTTCAATTTATTACAAATTAATTTTAAATTGTATATCGGTCCTAACATAAATATTTTTACACACAGCTCAAAAGAGAGAGAGTGTGTGATGGAACAACCAGATTTACACGTATTTTGTTTGATGAATCAGAACAACATTCCAGTAGTGGGGAATATTAATATGTCTGCTCAAAAGCAGAAATTGATGCAAACAAGTAATTAAGTCACAGACAATTTGTGCCTAAATGTTTCTTTCTGTCTTGGATTCATTCGAGTGCCTTCTACGAAGTTGCAGGACTCGCTATCCTGTTTACACACTTCAGGCTAATATATCTAAATCCTTATATATATAGACCATCATCATCTAATTAACTGCTCCATATATGTAAGAGACGTGCCTTTCTTTTTTTTTTCATGGCTAGCTGCATAATGCTTTTCTCTCATTCAATACGACAATCTTTCTTATTCTATTCAAAGAATTCAAGAATGCCTAAGAACTTTTATTATTTAAGTTAATAATTATTTAATATCAATTGCCTAAGACCTAGTTAGTGGTTTTGGACTTGACTGAGTATTACCAGTGATCTCTTATTGATACTAACATCTAAAATATTGCACTATGGTTATTGAGTATGGCACATTCTGTCCCGATTTAAAAAAAAAAAAGAAACTGAACAATCTATCTATTTGTTAATTTCTTGTAAAAAATGTATAGTTAACCTTTTTTTATCTCTTTTCACTCTACATGATTATGTGGGCAGATTATGTTAGTTTTTTATTTGGCATATTGTTGTTAAATTAATGCTTAAACATAAAAATTCGTTAAATAATAAATTGCTTTCAAGTTGCAATGATTATGTCAATTTTTTTTTCTTTGTTCCATTGGGTTTGTTGGAAGGGAAGATATGTTTGACAAATTAGTTGATAATGGGAAATCTTGAAAGCATTACATAACGACGTTGAAGGGAGCAACCGATCCCCTATTTCAAGTCATATTGTTGATTTTCTTTCCAAATCAAACCCTATGATTATGTGGGAATTTTTGAAATGATCATATGCTTCTTGTCTGCAAAATATGGAGTGATCCATTGAAAAGAAGACATAATTTAGTATAAATAAAAGATTTATGGTCAAATAATGAAATGCACTAATTTCTCTATCCAATGATGTTGAATTCTTCTTTCATCCTCTCCTCTTTATGCTAGTGGACACCATACCTAATTATACTAGATTATTATAAGTAAATTAAGAGGCACGTTAATCATATCAACCTTAAAGGAAATTCAGTTATATATCTACTTAAAAATAAACTAAACTCTTAACTTAATCATATAATAAATAAATGCAATTTCTCTCACTAATTATCTCGAATTGTTATATGTTGATATCCAAAAAAAGAAAATATTACATTGGGACAGTTTTATCATTAAAATGATAAAAAAAAGTTCCTTGAACCTTTAGATCTCTCTTGGTCAAAACAATTTTTTCAAGAGTAAGTTTTACCTTGAAAATTTTTTATATTGTATTTTTTCAATTATATGATAATTAATTTTTCAATTTGTAAATGTGATATGTGGTTTTGATAAAAATATCTAGAATATAACTGAATGTAAATATAATATCTTATTTTACATTTGATGTAAATATGAATAATATTAAAAGATATAAAATTTTTTGTATAAATCATTATTAGTAATTTAAACTTAAACTGTTAAAATCATACTATTTAAGTCCAGAACATTGGCAAGTCAAAGGTGTTTGAGCTTGAGTAACTACAGTGGTGAAAATAATTTTAATTTGTACATATAATCATATAAAAAACGTAAAGAGAAACCTGTCATTTTATAGTATTTATTTGCTTTGGTTTAGTAAAAAAAAATATTACAAATATTGTGAATAAACATGTGATAAGACGTTAAATTATTGGCAAAGACAGGGTGACCCGCATATCCCGTCGATGACGTGACAGGAGACCTGGAAACAACGGTTGTGTCCCTGGAAACCGCGGGGGCGGCAGCCGGTAAAATCCGCCATGTTCCTGCGAGCGAAACCCTCATCGGCCCAGCTATACCAATAATTTTAGTTTCAATAATAAATACTTTTTATTTTTTTATGTTTCAAATAATCTTTTTTATATTTGAACATGTAAGATTTTTACTTCTGTACCGTTCAAATTAACGTTAAAATATTTTAATTTTAAAATTTTGTATTATTTGAGAAGTGAATATTAATTTAAAATTGAAAAATGATTTAAGAATAATATACAAAAAATTTAAAAACAAAAAAAAGGTTTGTAAGAAAAGGACGATTGTATATTAGCCGACAAAGAAACATGGTCACATGGAAGCAGTGGGGCCCAAAAGGGTAGAGTCGGGTCTTCTCTCACGTAAAGTTGACTTTTACACGAAGAACCCCAACATATGGGTCCCACAAATTTCATGCTCTTTTGATTCTTTGCCTTAACCTCTATTCATCACATGTATCTTCCTTGTGGGTCCATGCTATGATGAGAACGTAGACTTGCACAATTTTCACTCTTGATGGTCATTTATTATTATTTTATGGATTATAGGATTTTTTTTCAAAATTTGTAATATGTTTTTTCATTTGTTAGTTTTAAAGTGACATTTCAACCATCCCCTTGGTGATGCTGGGTGTCAAATTTCAAGTGTTTTTGGGTGTTAGGTTCAATCTTAAAAATCACTACTACTTAAATTAGATTGAAAAATTAGAAAAGAATGCAAAACCAAGCTTTGCTTAAAGTAATCAAAATTGATTCATTGTTTTGGTGGTGGAAAGGTGACTTTTTCAAAAAAAAAAAAAAAATTAATGGTGATTGATAGTAATGAAGAGACTAATTAGTTTTGTATGAAAATTTCTCCCAAAAAACTTAGAACCTTTACAACTTAAGAGGGGGAAATTGATAGCCCCCCGAAGAGGAACTTTATCTTCAAAAGGAAGTAAAGGAAGGTGACTAATATGACCAATCCTTTCTTATCATGACTTTAAAAAGTTAACATTTTATGTAATTAAAAGAGATCATTTATGTAGACCATTGTTAAGTAATTACCAAATATTCTTGTCCAAAAAAGTAAATCGAAATTCGATCCAAATTCAATCAGTGATCAACTTTTTCCTAATAAACCACACCCATAGTTCAGCTATCAACCTTATTCACAATTTCATTTCCATTTTTTTTCTTTTTGTTGTAAAAGCTGTTAATAATGTAGTGGAACGGGGGATTCAACCAATCATAGCAATTCTCTTTATTGTCCTAACAAAAACTTTGAATAAAGTCCATTCGAAAAGAAAAGAAATAATGAAAGTGACCGGATTGGCCTGGCCAAACTTTAAAGCACTCAAAATCACACACAAACACGCACACGCACACGCCTCCTGTCATATGATTCCTGTCACCTACATGGACAAAGCAGAGCCACTCTTTTAAGGACGCGTGTCCTATCCGGACTGGTGTCTCATTTTTTGCCTGTCAAATTCTTCTCCTTCCTTTTTACATATTTATATATAACCCCCGTACCAAGCCTAACGTTGTGTTGGTCGCATAAATTTGGTGCAACGCTCTTTCATTTTATATTTTCTTTGGTATAGTTGGCAGTTCTGAAATCTTTTTGAGGGGAAAAAATGTCACCGGAAAATGATGCCGCCGGCTTGAATTTCGAGGCTACCGAGTTGACTCTGGGGTTGCCTGGAAAGTCTAAGGTAACATCAGATGGTGAAGGTAAGTCGGGCACCAAACGTGGATTTCTGGAAACCGTTGATCTAAACCTCGGTGACAAAAAGTGTAGTCAGTCCGAGACTGACGTTCAAGAAGCTGCTAAGTCTTCTCCTGTTCCAAAGTAAGATATGAAACTCATCATGCAGCTTTTCTTTTTGTTTTGAATTAAAGAAAATGAAAATTATATCGAAAATTGAAAATATGGACTTATTTTTATTTTTTGATGAATATATAATGAAGGGCACAAGTGGTGGGTTGGCCGCCGGTGAAAGCCTTGAGAAAGAATGCAATGAAGAGTTGCAAATATGTGAAGGTGGCAGTAGATGGAGCTCCATATTTAAGGAAAGTTGATCTTGTGATGTACAATAGTTATCAGCAGCTGCTAAGTTCCCTTGAAGACATGTTCTCGTGCTTCACCATAAGTGAGTGCATCAGATGTTTAAAAATTCTTCTTTTTATTTATTATCATGGGAAAGATCAGGGTTAGTTTTTAACTTGGGTTCTTTTTACAGGGAATTGTTTGAGTGAGAAGAAAATAGTAGACCAAGTGAATGGACTTGAATATGTGCCCACATATGAGGACAAGGATGGAGACTGGATGTTGGTTGGAGATGTACCATGGCAGTAGGTTCCCTTTTAAGTATTCATTTGCTCTTGCTAAAGTTTCTTTTGAACCCAATATATACTTATTAGAACTAATAATTTTTTTTTTAATTTTCTCTTTTCACCAGAATGTTTGTTGAATCATGCAAACGCCTAAGGCTAATGAAAAGCTCAGAGGCAATTGGATTAGGTAAAAATTGAACCTATAATTATCTTTTTCATGCTCTGTTTCTGTACTTGGTAGGAATCATCTTTGCTCTTTTTTCCCCCTAATTTATGATACTAAAATGTTCAAATCTGATTAATTTGTTGTAATTATTATTGATGCAGCACCAAGGACACCTCCAAAATGCTCAAGCACAACTTAAAAGGAGCCTTTAATTAAAGGAGCGTCCAAGGAAGGAATGATAATTGCTGTACAGAGGCTTTTGTTTTGTATCACCTTTTTTACCATGGATCACGGTGGGCAGAGTTTCTGATTAGATGTAGGGAGTCAAATGAAAAACTAATAATCATAATAATAAATAAGAGAGACGTGCCTGTAATCTCCTGTATGTTGCATTCAAGTCCTAGTGCAATTGATGTTGTGGGCTTTTTTCTCCACATAGCCAGGGTTATCATTCGTTTTCTCTCCTCGCTGAGATACAACACATGACTTGTAATACATGGACACATATTGATAATTTGGTTTTATTCAAACAAAAGAGATTTTCAAATCGAATTTTGATTAGAAGATACATTTACTTATTCTTACGTAAAAATATTTGAAAAACTTTGATATTAAATTGGATTGTATGAGTTATTAATTTGCTTCTTGATATCTGATTCAAGGATGCTGGTAATTTCAATAAAAAAAGTAAGAGAATTTATGAAAAAGCCAGGGAATAGAGGGTAAGTGCAGGAATACTTTATCCAAAGGGTTTGCAGAACAATTCAGGATATGATTTCATTTATCATTAATTAAAATCCCCCCTCAAAAAAAAAAAAAAATGAAGAAGAAGCTAGAGATAGAGAATTCCTCAAATCTTTATTATTTTTCACCTTTTCCCTCTCATGCACAGAAAAAGACAATATAATTATGTATGTCAAGTCCTTAATTAATTAATTTACAGTAAGAAAGGTTAGATTAGAAACAGTTGAATATATCAACATACCCAAGATTCATGTTATTGCATATAAGCTGGCTCCCATAATTAATGTTCACTCAAAAATTACAATGATGTTTTTCATGACTGGTGTTTAATAATCAAACTTTGGAGGTTGATATTGATCAACAAAATGTTTCCAACCAAATTTCAATTATTTCAAAATCAAATAATTAAAATCCTAATCATTATTTCTTTTATCTAATGATTATGCATTTTCCATCATAAAGATGTCTATTAACTAACAAATATAAGTCATTTCTTAAAAACAAAAAATAGTTATGATTTAGTTCGTTTCCTCTTTGGAATCAATTTTTTATGGCTTTTTTTTTTTTTTGTAAAAGAAATAATGAAAACAAAAAGTTTGCATCCATTAGTCTAGGTGTAGGCAAACAGCCCAAATTACATAATTCCGAGTCAAGTTTTGGGTCGAGTCTTGTGACTTGTAATAGACAGAAAAAGCCTGGCCTACTATAGATCCAACTTCTTTGATCTTCGCTTATAATAATTTGGGACGTAGCCACTGACCCAAAATGAATCCAACATATGAATTTTAATAATTATATTCATATAATAATCATGTTAATTCACTTATAATATATACTAAAAAAAATTCAAATCGTACGCAAGTTGACACATCTAACTAATATATGATAAATTTATATATTTTTAATTAATCGTATTAATAAATTAACTCACATTACTCTCATATTTAATTTATTTAAATTCATTTACCGAACTATTAATATTTGAAGTAAATAAAATAACTTAATAGTCATGTTTAAATAAATTTCGCATCTGAATAGGTTAATCCTATCATTCTCAAATAAATTAATTGTATTTAAACGTTTTAACCACACCATATCATGTAATCTTCTAATAGACATGTTATGATCATGCCATAAACTTAATTTGAAATGATTAATAAATCTTATCATGTTCATGTCAACCTATTCATCTATTATACCATTATCTTTATGCAACACGCGAGCTTTATTACCTTTTTGGTTGTTCCCAAAAGAAGCTATGATTCCACAAATTGAAGAAAAAATGTGGCACAGTACTGATGAGAGAATAATTGCAGAATTTTTATTGAAAAATAAAATATAGGGTACAGTACTAGTGTTAGAATATATACAATGATTATGACTAAAAGCTAAGAAGAAAAACAAGTTTAATTCTAAACTAATAAGGCCTGACTTAATTAATTAACTTTTAAACACGCTTATTAGTCAAAATGGTGTGTTTCACACCCATATGCTACCTTCTTGTTGTGTTTAGTGAAATGGTGTGTATAAGGCACCATCTATCTTGCTATAGCCTCTGCTTTTTTCAATACACGATCCTTGATTCTTCAAGCTTCATCTCCTTTTTCCATTTTATAATCTTCATTAAACTTAATCAGTCTTCATGTTTGATATTCCCCTTCAAGATGGATGATGAATGTTATCAACATTCATCTTCCTTAGTAAGTTCTGAAACGGCTTTAGTTGTAATGCCTTTGTAAACATCCTTGCTATTTGGAAAACTGTTAAAATATGCAAGGGCTTGATCTCTTCTACTAAGACTTTTTCACTGATAAAATGACAATCCATTTTTATATGATTTGTCCTATGAAGTACTAGATTTCTGTTGATATAGATTGTAGATTGACTATTTGAGTAAAGCTCCATAGCACTTTCATGTTTTATTCCAAAATTTGATAGTAGAAATTTTATTTGAGTGATTTCACAAGTAGTTGTAGCCATCAAACGATATTTTACTTCTGTAGAACTCCTTGCCACTACTGTATGCTTTTTTGATTTCCTTATTACTAAAGAATTTCAAATGAATATGTTGTATCTAGTGATTAACCTTCTAGAATTAGGGCATCTTGCCCAATTACTATCAAAATAGGCTTTTATTCTAATGTCTAATTTGGACTTCATCAAAATACCTTGTCTTGGAGATCTTTTAAGGTATTTCAAAACCCTATAAGCTACCATAAATTGCCTATATCAAGGTTTTTCCATGTACTGTGACAAAACTTGAACTAAATAAGTAATGTCAGGTCTATTAAAGGTTCTGTTAGTTTTTCTCCACTTTGGGTCTTGCTTAACCTATGATTATAGTCCATAGGTGAGCTGACAGATTTAGCACCCAGTAATCCATGCTCCTCAAAAAGTTCTAATGTATACTTTCTCTGACATATAGAGATCCTTTTTAATGTTCTTGCAACTTCAAGCCCCAAGATGTATTTGACAATACCTAAGTCATTGAGCTTGAATTGTGAGCTTAGAAACTCTTTAACATCATTTGTTACTTTTATGGATGTGCTGGAAATCAAAATGTCATTTATATAGAGCAACAATGCAACAAAATCCCCATTTTCTCTCTTCATAATAAATAATGAATAATCTGAAGTTGATTGATGAAATCCATACTGCAAGATGGATGATGTAAATTTGGCATTCACTACTTGAAAGCATGTTTAAGTCCATGTAGTGATTTGTGTAGTTTACAAACTAGGTTGGATTTTATAACATACTCCCCATTGATTAAGTAGCCTTCAATACCTCTATGTAAACATTTTCTTCTAAGTCTCCATGAAGGAAAGAATTGTTTACATCCAATTGAGATAACGGCCAATTGCATGCTATTGCTACTGCAAAGAATACTCTTACTGTAGTTTGCTTTGCAACTAGGTTGAAATCTTAATAGTCAAAACCAACAACTTGATTATATCCCTTGGCTACTAATTTGGCATTATGTCTCTTAACCTAACCATTTGCTTTAAGCTTCACTTTATATACCCATCTGTACCTTATTACATGTGAATTAGGAAGTCTAGGTTATGCTCTATGTTTCATTATCTTCTAAAACTTTCAGTTCAAGATCCATGGCTTCTTCCCAATGTGAATGACTAATGGCTTCTTGGTAAGAACTTGCTTTATGTATTTATGAGACTGAAACAATAAAGATTTTATGTGTAGGTGATGGGTGCTTGGAAACTGGATGCACAATGACTACATTCGTATGAAATGATAGGTCAATATAGTATACATCAAGATATTTTGGAAGATGCTTTGGTCTTGAACTTTCTAACTAGTAAGTTGTCTTAACGGTATTGTTTTGAGCATTATTATTGTCTATGGCATATTGCATACTGCCAACTGCAGTAGGCATGTTGATTGTGTCAGGAGTAACATCAATAATTCATTGGTATTCAAGTCAATGGTGTTTGTGAGGTAGAATTAGGTTAAGATGAATGTGTTTCAACTAACACTTGGTCTTGGAAGGTTGAATTGAGATAATGAAATGCTAAATCATTTAAATAACTGGTATGCACATGAGGTGTTTAATGAAATGTATTAAATTGTGTGTTACACTGCGATGATTGAAATGAGAATACATTTTCATGAAAAAGAACATTTCTTGATATAAAGACCTTATGTGCATCGAGATCATATACCTTATAGGCCTTAATATTTTTTAAATACCTTAAGAAAATGCATTCACTTGCTCTTTTGTCTAGTTTCTCTTTGTTGTGTGAAAGTGTGGACACAAAACACAAGGATTCAAATACTCTGAAATAGTTGTAGAATGGTGGCGTTTGGTATAGCAATTCGAAGGGTGACTTATTATTTAGTATTCTTAATGGTACTTTATTCACAATGTGGATTGTTGTAAGTACAACGTCCCCATAGAAATAAATTGGTACATATGATTGATGCATAAGAGCCTGGCTACAACAAGAATGTGTTGATGTTTCCTTTCAACAACACCATTTTGTTGAGGAGTTTCTATACAGGATAATTGATGAATAACTCCAGTCTTTGGATAAAAATCACTAAATCTAAATTCATTAACATTGTCTGATCTTAAACTTTTAAGTGATTAATTAAATTGGCTTTCAACATATTTTTCAAAAGCAGAAACAATTGTTGAGACATCAGATTAACTTTTCATTAGAAAAATCATAGTAAATGACTGAAATCATCAACAATGGTAAGAAAATATCTTTGACCTAACATTGTTGGAGTCTCATATGGACCCTTAAATATCAGTATGCATCAATTCCAAAGCATTTGTAAAACTTTGCATATGAACTAAGAAAGAGAGCTTTTCCTATTTTTCCACAGGGCAAACTTCACAAAGTAAATCATTTTTGCATTCCATGTTTGGAAATTGTTGTTGGTTTATTACATTGATCCTTTCCACATGAATATGGCTTAACTTAAAATGCCATAAATCAAAAGACCTATGTCCTGTTTCAGAATGACTAACTGTAAAAGTTTTAGAAAACTTTACAAATTTTTCAAAACTGAAATCTAAGTAATCTTTTTCATCTTTATCTTGCATTAGAGAAAGTCTTGAGAAGGCCCTAGCAACCCCAATCATTATCTATGAAGGAATTTTCTGAATAATACAATGCTTGTTAGTGAAAAGTACACATGTTTTCTTGTCTCTAGTTATCTGTCTTATCGAAATAAGGTTGAATTTGAAACTTGTTACACGTGGGACATTATGTAAAGAGAGTGAAGGACTTATTTTGACTATTCCTACATGAGAGACATGAATCTTTCTATTGTTTGGTAGCTGAATAAAGCAATTGTTTCCAAGTGTAGCATAAGGAAAGTTATTCAAAGAATAAGATATATGATTTGCTTCATTAGAATCTATTATTCAATGATTTTGTTTAATCATGTCAGTATTCACATTCCTATATTTAGATGGCATATTGTTTATAGTATTAAAACAAAGGTGACTTGGCAAAATACTTGCAAATGTTGAGTTTATTAGTGAGGGTTTTGAAGGCTGATGACATGTTGATTGGTTCTTACCATTTCTAACATTGATGTCATTCACATTCAAGAATTCCATTAGCTTGTTTACTTACTGTTAGAGGATAGATAGTTGAGACATAGAGCTAGTTCCACCTAGATCTTCTTTTTGATTAACTTGTGCTTCTTTTCTAGTAGCCTCATAACTTCTAGTGATGTTGTTAGCTACTACCTTTCCTTTCTTATAGTTGTTATTTCCCTTTCTAAAATTTGAAGTCATCTTGGAATCCAATGATCCTAAAGTAGTTATCTTTGGTATGCCTTTTCTTTCCACAGTGACTGCATATTATGTCTTTATACTATTTTCTTTTGTTATAAGCATTAACCAATAGAAGACTCAATGACTGGTTGAGTTTGAAACATGAGATTTCTTTCAGTTTCTTCCTTCAAACCCAAGCTATAAACCTTGTCTAACCTAGGAATGGGATCCATAAGTATGATTTGTGATCTGATAGTATTAAAGGTCTCATTTAAACCATTGAGAACCTTGAAGACAATATCCTTTTGATATTAGTTTGAGAACTTTTTAAAACAAGTGGGATTGCAATTTTCACACTGTCAATAAGGAAGGGGTTTGTAATTCCTTATCTTTTCCCAGATCCCCTTTAACTATATGAAATAAGTATTAATTATTTTGGTTCCTCGAGTGCTATTTCTTAAAGTGTACTGAAGATTATAAACTCTAGTATCATCAAGCTGAGTAAAGTTTTGTTTAACAGTGTTTCACATATCATAAGCAGAATCTATATAATGCTATTGGTTGTGAAACTACATCAAGTAACCATGTTACAATAAGATTATTGCAACATGTCCAAGATAGAAAAAGTGGATCTCCAATTTCAACTTTAGGTATTGTTCCATTAATGAAACCAAGTTTGTTCTTAATGGAAAGAGCAAGTAAAAATGATCTACTCTAAGCCACAATTATTGGTAGTGAGTTTGAGGTTAATGGATACTAAACCAGGATGATCTTTGTGGTGTAGATAGTAATGATCGCACTATTTGTAATGGAATAATAGGAATCAGGTCCAAGTTCAAATGAATTTCCTTGGTTCCTTTATATACTTCAAAAAGTTTCAACACATCACGATCACTTTTCAAATCCATAGCTTCCTTCGAGTTAGGGTATCTTGTAGTAATGGAGATATCCCTTCCAACTCTAGCATTGGAATCATCCACCAACAGTTCAAATACATCATTTGTTAGCTCTATGTGGGAATATCTGTCTAGATCAACGTTTTCGATGGTGATCACTTCTCTTTCATGGTGCACCACCAAGTCATACAACATATCCATCATGTCCATACATAAAAAACCTAATAAAAATAGGTTAGTAACTCTGAAATATTGAACAATAACCTTGAACCTGAACAGTAACCCTAAATCCCAACCCAATTAAAACATACTTTTAAAACCCCAGATTAAAATCTAAAAATCCCAATTTTTAAAACCTTACCTTAATTTTTTTTAATGCTAGAAATTCCCACATGGCCCAACTACCCTGTTAGATTTTATTAATTAATAAAATAAAGGTACAAAAAGAAAGAGACCTAAACCGTACCTTCAGAATTACATGAGCATGTGAGAAAATAGAAAAAATACTTAGAATAGAGAATTCCACTTTACGTGCATAGCTTTTGATACTACTATAGAGTAGAGATCCCCCACTATTACAATAAACTAAGAAAATAAGATAGACTTTAAAATAACAAAAATTAGAAATAAGGAGTACTACTCTTTTACACTTATGTAAATCGAACATAAGGTAAATTGAATCCATCTAACTTAAGCACACTATATAATTTGCCTTGTGCTTCAGTAATTACACAAAGATTTTGATGTGTGTATCCTTTGTTTGATAGGAAATCCACTGCTTGGTTACCTTTTTGATAGATATGCGAAATTTTGAAAGAGATTCTATGTAAGCACTACCTTATAGACTCCAACAAATATCGTATATCATGGGACCCTTTTTGGATTGCTAAATCATTTGAATCACCACTAGTGCATCCATCTCTATCCATAGATTATCAATATTTCATTCTTTGCATAAAAGTAGCTCTCGAAGCAATCCACGTAGTTCTGCTTGCAAAAAATTACAAGGACCAATATTCTCTGGAAAGCCAAAAATGAGCTTACTTGTATGATCACAGAGTACGCCTCCACTAGCTGCATTCTGACTATTCTGGGAGCTGCCATCTACATTCAAGTTATATGCACCTATAAATGGCTTTATCTAATAAATAATTTGAGGGGGTGCACATTGTATAAGGGGAATTTGAAACCCCACATTGTTGCTATGTTTGTATCACCTTTCCATTGCCATTGTTTCAAAAGAGAACCTATATGTAATTGCCTTAACAATTTCATAATTTGCCACACTACTTTGTCAGGATACATACCCAGGTGCTTGTGCTTTGCATCATTTCTTTCTAACTATAAAAACAAGCATTTGAATGTTGAAAGTAAAATATGAATATGCCCCTTTTTAGTATAATCATCGGAATCATACCATGCCCATATAATCTGAGAAACATGTTGAGGATTTGAAACATAGATTTGAAAAAATTTTGCAAAGAAATTCCAAACCTATTTCGCAACTAGATTCTCTCAAAGGACATGTAGTAAGGACTCCTCAGAGTTGTAGCATATACATTTAGAAGCCAAATGAATACCTTTTTCCTTCATCGAAGTTCAACTGAAATCCAATTGTGCAATACTCTCCATAAGAAAAAGGAAATAGATAATGGAATGCTTCTATGCCAAATTAATGATCCCAAGACATCTGAGGGTTATCTTTGCTTGATTGTTTCCCAAGCACTCCAAATAGAAAACTCCCCATTAGAAGTTAGGGCCCAATAAGCTATATCATCTTGTGATCTATCGATCGAGATCTGTAAAATTTTATTAACTAAACCCATAGGCAAATATAGTTTCAATTTATCCACATCCCAAGTATCACTAATATAAAATTTGTTAACAAAAGACATATCATTCTGAAATGAAGGGACGGAGTTACCAAAAGATGGTCTCCCATCCAACAATCATGCCAGAAAAAAGCTTCTCTTTTCCTATCCTCCATCGAGTGTTCTGGATTGTAACATTTTGCCCATCTACCATCCTTTTCTATACTTGAGAATCATAAAGTTTCAGTTACACATAAAAGAGTATTTGGCCAAGGCAGTATTTTATGCTCAAAAACTGTGTCCATAGGCTATTGCAAGTTTGAAATCTCGATTTCAATTTCAATGTAAATGCCTCAAAACATCTTTCAAACTCCTGATATCAAGTCTCCCTTCCGAACATGGAAAAGTAATCTTACTCTAGGCTACCCAATGCATCTTTTTATTTTCATTTGAATGACCCAAAAGGAAGTTATTGAAAAGCCTCTCTATTTTCTCAATTACTATCACCAGTGGCTTGAGAACTTATAGCAAGTACATTGGAAGTGAGGATAAAACACTTCGTAATAATGTGATTCAGCCCCCAGGTGATAAAATCTTATTTTCCCAACCTAAAATACGATCTTGGATTTTAGTAATCAAAGAATAAAAAAGGAATACCTTTTTAGGTCCTTTATATAGAGGAGCTCTAAATAGGTAACAGAAAGTGTTTTATGATGAAAGCCAGTGGTATGAGATATGATTTGCTTCCTTGAAAGTGCACATCCTTTAGTTATGATAAAGCAGCTTTTCTGGTGATTAACTTGCTATCTAGACACTTGTTCATATTCTAGTAAAAAATCCAAAATCTTTTGCAAGGTTGAACGACATCCATTAGTAAAAATAACAATATCTTCAGCAAAAGCTAAGTGACTAACGAGGATTGGGCAGCTAGATAAATAATGCAAAGAACTATAACAACTGAATAAGTGATTGATTCCCCTTGATAAATAGTCTGTAGCCACAATAAACAAAAGAAGAGAGATGGAGTCTTCTTGTCATAGCCCCCACTCGGATTTGAAATAACCCACCAATGATCCATTGATAAGTAAAGAGAACCAATAGTTAGAAGTGCATGTTTTGATAATTTTTATCCATTGTGTATTAAAACTGAAATGCTCTAGCATTAAATAAAGAAACTCCCAATTTAGACGATCATATGCTTTTGCCATTTCCAGTTTTAATACCACATTATCTCCATTCAATTTAGCATCGAGTTTACTGATGAGTTCCTACGCTAAAAGGATATTGTCATTGATGAGCCAGCCATTGACAAAACCACTTTGATTTTCTAAAATTATAGATGAGAGAATTTTGGACAATCGGTTTGCCAAGAGTTTATTTACTATCTTATTTAAGACAATACATAAGCTGATGGGATGAAAATAACTCAATTGGTTTGCATTCGGCTTTTTAGGCAGCAAGATTATTGTTGTAGAAGTAATACCACGTGGAATTGATGACTCTTTGAAAAAAATCCAATACTTCTTCTAGGAGGTCTTGCTTTATTATATCCTAATAATGTTGATAAAAAAGAGATAAAAAACTATCTGGGCCAGCAACACTGTCCTTATTAATATTAAAAACCACTTCTTTAACTTCTTGAAGTGATGGAACTACACATAAAAAATCATTATCAGTGGAGGAGATAATCTTAGGAATAATAAAGGAATCAAACTTGGACGTATCATAGTGTTTTACCTTCCACAAATTTTGGAAAAAATCAATGGCAGAGCTTTGGATTGAGTGGGGATCTTCAAAAACATTCCCCTCATAGTCTTGAATCTGAAATATATGGCTTCTCATTCTTTTTTTCTACATCATCATAAGAAAAAATGTGGTATTGTGTTCTTTTTCCACCAACCATTTCATGCCAGATTTTTGTTGCCAGAAAAGTTGTTCGATACTTAACTAGCGGTTGACCGTGGCATAAGCTTTGTGCATGAGATTTCTGTTAGTTAATGAAGGATCCCATTGAAAAATCAATTCTCTCTCTTCTGCCTCTGCTTCCATCAGCTTAAAGTTCATAAATATGTCCTCAAAAATTGGTTATTCAACCATTTTAGATCCCTTTTCAACCTTTGTTGTTTGTGCAAGAAAGCTAGCAGTCCTGTGGCTTGCATTGGCATTTTCTAGCACCGTCTTATAAAAGGGAGAAAATCATGATGTTTGGTCCACGCATGAAGGAAACAGAAAGTTGAAGGACCCTTTGAGCTGTGTTGGAACAGGAAATTAAGAGAGCATAATCATCATACCCATCCCTATTCAAGTGTTGAACCCTAGTGTAAGTGAAATGTTCTACTCATTCTTGGTTGTATGCCACCCTATCCAACGAGTGGAACATATGGTTATTTGTCTAGGTATAATTGTTTCCTTCAAAACTCGCATCTAACTACCCACAGTCAAGCAACGTTGTAGCAAAATCCTCCACTGAGCCACTATGGGGAGGGGCACCATGCAACCATTTGTCACTACTTAGAATGGAGTTAAAATCACCACCCACCATCCATGGTCCCTGCATATCCCCTGACAACACACGCAAGCTATTCCATAGTTTTAATTTTTCTTGCTAAGTGCACTTAGCATAAACAAAGGAAGCAAAAACAGGATGAGACAACCAACGCAACGATAATTTCACATGCAGACATTGAATATGATCCATCAAGACTTCACAACAAACTTCCACAAAACAAAAAAGTCATATTTAATGCAAACAGTTGCTAATCACTGTATCAAAACCAAGTCTCATTCTAACATATCCTACTTTCTTAATATTAACCATAGGCTCAAAAACTACCATAAGTTTTATATTGTGCATCATTTTAGCTTTTTCAAATGTCTTTAAATCACAGCACTTGCTATACCTTTCACATTCCATAGTAAATAGCTAATCATGGATATGTGTGAAGAGAAAGGTTCATTGAGCTGGAATCATTGTCTTCTGATCCATCTTTTCCCTCCAAGCCCTTAGATGCATTCAAGGAATTCTAATTATCTGGGGAAGAAAAAGAGCTATATGATTTCCTCCTTCTAGAGACATGCGGACGAACTTCTAAATTATAACTTTCAGATTCTGCATGGTGTTGCATGGGGAATTGGTTGGGAGTGGTTACTGAAGATTTTTGTAGTGGCTAACTACCTAGGTCACCATAAGATACGATAAAGTTAATCTCCATGTTTAAAGCACACTCACCTAGCTCTGAGAATGGAATAGAGGAACATTTTCTCGAAACCATGGGTTGATTCTCATCACCATCTTGCTGCCGTTCTGCTTGTCCCCTACTTTAGTTCTCCTGTTGCTCGTGAACTGTTGAAAGTTGGTCCCTCACCAAAATCCTTTCACTACCCACATAGGGGATGGGTGCATGGGAAAAGGTAGAAACAATTTTTTTGTTAAAGCCACATTGCCCTTTCCCATGCATGGTCAGAATTTGTTCTTCCATCTTCATCATTTCATGTATGCATGGCGTTATTAAAGCTGTAGGAGCATTTCCAACAGATCGTTTGGTAGTTTCTGGCATGTCATGATCGGCATGTTTGTTGTTTGCATGGTGAATAGTGCTGAGTTGAAGACAGCCAAATTGACTCACTCCATTGCCTTTACCAAGTGGACTCATTTCCATCCCCACCTCTGGCATGTTTTCTCCATATCCCTCCACTATCTGTTGTTTTCTTTCCGAGGGCCTTTTCACATCTAGTAACTGTGACAAATCACCACCGTCTCGTGTTATCGATATTGATTGCCGATTTTTCGACTGTCTTTTTCTTATTTTTTTCCTTTTCAGATCATAACATTGATGTCATTGTCGACAGCCCATTGAATGTAATCATGTTCTCCTATATTTCCAACACTTGCTTAAGTATTTGGATTATCCCTTAAACTTTCTTTCATCCATGGTTGTGTAGACTTCATCGTAACCCTCCATCATTAACGAGTGCTACCACTTTCTCAACCACAACCAATTGGTCCTTTACTAAAATTGTCACACCATGAATCGAGATCTCGTCGTTCGAATTTCTAGTTTGTTGGCTGTGAGGCGAGCTCTTACTATGGGTAACGACTTGAAAAGCACTATTCACCAATTCTGTTTGCCCCTCTTTTGCATGATTTTCTTGTCTGTCCTCCTCTGCCGTTCAGATCCCATCAAAACAATTAGAGATCCTTACCTGTGTATGCTTAGCCACTTCTATGCCGATTTCAACTCCATTAAAATTCTTAGTTCCACTCTTACCTAGATCTCTTACAACTTGCCATTGTTTACTCTGTTCCGATTCCTCTCAGCTCAGATTTTTTGGTTTTCTATATCTACTATGCCTGAATCCCCTATTACCTACACTTGCTTACTTCATTTCAATGGTTCTTCTCAGCTCAATTTTTTTCTTTTTTCTACTTCTACTTCATCTGTCTCCCCATGCTTCCTCAAAAAACCATCAGCAGTATTCTTTTGTCTTCTCGACCCTACTGCTTGTTGTTCTCCAGATCTAGGCTTTTCACATTTATTTCCCTATTCCAAACACGTTGAAATGTTATGCCCTACATGCCAGCAATGAGTGCAATATGCTGGTAATTTTGAGAACTCAACTTTCTGTGAAAAACCACCCATAATGGTTTTAGTTTCTCTCTTTTTACTAACAATCTAGATCTGATCTACGAGAGGTTTCTGGTACTCATATTCAATGTAGACTCGAGCCACATTCGGCCTGGTACCATTAGTAGTGGCCTTATCAACAAAAAGAAGCTTACCCATAGCCTTTGCAATTGAGAAAAGAGCCAATTTTTCAAACAAATGAGCCTTCAAGTTTGGAAAATGAATCCAAATTGGAACAATGGATGATTCCTTCTCGCTTGGAAATTTATAGACCATTTAAAAACTCGCATCTTTTGATTGGCAATGAACCATACTTGTTTAATCTAAATACGATTAAAATCATGTTCATTTGATAGGTATATCAAAAAATGCTTATAATTTAACCATCCGATCTCATATGATCCAATCAAACTTATCCCTTTAAATGCTGATCGGATCTTTTGCAGTCTGAGCGTTTTAGAAAATTTCCAAATAATAGAGTGCTTGAAAGGTTGTGCTAAAATTACTATCTCATCATCATAAAATGTTACAGTAGGTTGACCTTTATACCATATCGATTCTCAGATAAGTAGGATCAAAAAAGGTTTCTCTCCTGCTGCAACACACAGAAAGGATTTTTTTGGCATTCTGGGAGACACAGGGGGTAGTTTGGTAGGTTGTGTGGTATGCAACAAACCACATACAGATGGCAACTAGAAATTTTGTGTTGTTGGGTTGTAGTGGGTAGTCACAAGTTATCTTGAGGAGGGTGCAGCAGTCAATGAAAGGTTGTTTAGGGGTCCGACGGCCGTCCAGTAGCCAAACCATGAAGGTTGGGAAAGGGGGAAAGGTTAAGGAGTTGAAAGCATCTTCCATTTTTTTTTTGGTTTAGGTTGGTTACCTTAACCCAAACAACATTCCTAAATCCCCAATTTCAAAACCCTAATCTTAAAATCTTACATTGGGAAATTAGGGTCAGGGTGTCGAAAATTGGGGAATTAGGGTTAAGGATATAGAAATTGGGAAATTAAGGTTAGGGATCTAGAAATTGGGAATTTAGAATTAGTTGTTTGGGTTGAGCAACTTGAACCCAAACCCAAACAACTATCCTTAATTCCCCAATTTTCAAATCCTTAACCCTAATTCCCCAATTTTCAATTTGAAGGTTCTAGGTCTAGTTTACAACTTAACCCTTAACCCAAACTTGTACCGAAACCCTCACCACATCAACAATAGACAAGGAACCTTAGACCACAAAATCCATTCCCTTACATGAAGACCACATCAGCTAGAAACAACTTTAAATGACAAAACCTGTTCCCTCACATGAAGACCACAACAACAAAAACAAGATCCCTAAACCTAAAACTAACCATGACATAACAGCAAACCGTACTAGTTTTGACAATTACTGAATCTTAACAATCCTTCACTCTCTCGATTTGGGTCACGGTTTAAAGGGTTCTAAACAAAGGTTTGATTTTGGGTTATTTTGATGTGGGATGAAGTTGCTAATCAATAGAAGGCTAAAAAGAATCCTAATCGACCAGTGATGTAGTTGTTGGTGAGAGAACCAAGGAGAGAAAGATGGAACAGGGAGAGAAACAAAAAACGAGGAGAGAAAGGGACTATAGTGATTAGTAAGCTTTAACACCTAATTAAGATATTTTTATAAGTGGGCAATTTTGACCTTTTGTAGTTCCTGTTAACGGCGTTTAGACTTCTGAGGCGGACTATCCATTTCTAATACTAATGGACTTTTGTGAAATTATGCTTAAAAGTTAGAGAGGTAAGGGTATTTTACTCTAAAAAATATCTATAGGCATTTTTTAAAGCGTATTTATAAAAAAATAATTAATACTATTTTTTTTTGAAGATTTAAGTTTAATATATATAAAATGGTTCTTGAAATTCAGCTGATTCCCCTTCTCAAGCATTCTCACCAGATGAAGCAATACAAAGGATTTTGCGGTATCCGCTGGAAGCCTAGTGATTCAGTGATTCTAATCATTCAGGGGTCGTATTAGGTTCCTTACCATTTTCACGTATGTTATTAGAGACAACCATAGCTATGACACACAGTTTTGGGTGATGAAGAGGGAAGAGGGTCGGTTCAGACATTGGATGGTTTTGAAGGTGCGGGCTGGGACCGGGGGTGTGACGAGCAGAAATGAGAAGTTGATGTGACCTCCAGGTTATATATATGAATGTTAGGTGGTTGAGATAGCTGGCCCGAGGAGCTTATCAGTTAGACCAACAAGCAGATACAGTTGTGTGTGTATGTGTGCCTTTGCCATCTTAGTTATAGGCAGCACCTGCATGCCTCATCATGACCACCTCAAAAAAGGAAAAATGAGAAACAAAAATCTTCATATTGCATAGTTTCCATAATGAAATAAAGCATCATGGTCAAAAGTCTTGAAATCCCCCTCTCTTTTTTTGGAAGAATTTAATCAACCCAAGTTTCACGTTGACCTGACTGACGACCCTTTCGGTCCTATGGTTGGATGGGTTCCAAAATCTTATCTGAATTTTGGTTGCTTTTATTTGTGGTGAGCTCTTCTCTTCAAACATAAGTGAAGTACCAGCATAAAATGAGGCATTGTCAACCAGAAAAATGTTTGATTCATATCAATGACAGCTTGATTTGAGGCAGTGGGCCATTCTTCAAATCAGGATAGAGGTTATTGATTCCTATGTATTGGATACATTTGAAGCCAAATATTTTCAGGTGAATCAAGAACTTGTGATCTCTTTTCAACTTGAGAAAATGGTAAGCTTCAAGAAAGCTTGCTAATTTCTCGAACATTCACCAGATGTTAATTTACTGAGATGGATGGATGAGACAATTTAAACAATGTAAAAACTCCCTTACATAGACAGTTTCAGGCAGCTAACTTTTACTGCAGATCTGGCTCTATTGCTCAATTAAGAGTTAAATCTGATGGTTAATCCCCAAGTTATTGGCCTTCGAACCACCGCCTTGATGTGCTTATGACTAGCACTTCAAGTTATTGTATCAGCGGTGGCTCACAGTTGTCCGGCTGAAAAGGTGGATACAATTTAATGGGTTTTGCTATTAAAGCAGGAAATGAGTAAACTCCAGTAAAACTGAATTGAAAGTAAAAACAGACAGGTCAGAAAAGTTTTAACTAATCACATTTAGTTGAAAGTTGTCTCAGGAAGTAGCCCAAGAATGTAGCCAAAATTAAATGAATGAAGGATCGTTACAGATTCCTGCTTTATCGAGACATTAAAAGCTGCCATGTGGCTGGTTTAACAAGCATGGTTTTTTCGTGGTTGAAGAGGCATGGAGTTGAGTTGCCTCTAGCCTCTTTCCTACTGTCTTCTAACCACCCTAATTAATGAAGGCAGACAGACAAAGGAACCTTTCTTAAGAGATACCATTAAGGGTATCCCTTCCCCTATAAAATTTAACGGGGAACTATTTTCTTATCACGTTCATCAAATTTGTATGAAATTAATAGTCATACAAAGAGGGAAAAATGGATGCACCACCACAGCAACAGATTTCATACTACGATCACGTTAAAAAAGGCCATGACGACAAGGGCTTCCTCTATGCCTGGTTTGTATATCGTTATTTTTGTTTGTTTTTGGTGTGTTTTTTGCACCTGTAAACTTCAACTTGATTGTGTTAATTTGTTGCAGTTTGTTTGCGCTTTGTTGCTGCTGTTGCTGCCATGAAGCATGCGAATGCTGCGTGGAAAATACCTGCTGTTGCTGTCCCAGAATTACTTGATGGAAACTATCAATTCAGAGAAGCAATCACCCCAACAAATTTATCCTCTACTAGCTTTTATCTGTTAGCCTTCATATTGCTTCGTTTGCATTATTATTTTGCTTTCATCTTTGCAAATTGTTAATGATGATGTGATCTTCAATGCATGCTCTTTGGTTCCTTGTCAATGCCTGCATAATAATAATAATAATAATATACTCCAAATATTTAATTTTCGCTGATAATTTTCTTCGTTTTAAATGGGTTTTGTTTGGGGAGAAGAGAGAAGAGTAGGAAATAGGGTGGGGAATAGAGTTGGGAATTTTCACCACATTTCTTGATTGAAATGCATGTCACAATTATCAGAATTTGTGACACAAACTTAATTTCATTGAAGACACCTGTACTATGTTACATTTACAATATGAATACATTGCAAAATATTGATGATAAAATTTACAAGTAATTACACCTCACAACACATCTTCTCCAAGAAACCAAAATTGGATTTGAAACTTGTATTCGACCAAAAAAAAAAATTGATTTAGTCACATAGGATGGGATTCCTCCCTTCATCAATCTCAATTAGGAGAAGACGCTTTGGATCTGATCCGCTTGGTCCTTCAGAATATAGGGTAGGAAGGTAAGCTTTGTATGCAGGCAGGTACCTTGAAACAAAATCTTTCACCTGTGCATATTACCAGACACTTCGAATCAGAAATTTTTAAAATGATAAAAAAATGACGGATGCTTTGCTAAATGTGATTCGTTATAGAACAAATGTGTATATGCACCTCCTCATCAGACATTCCAGGTTTCCCTGCCTCCCTCATGGCAATCTCAGCCTGCCGAAAATCATTTACAACAGTAATGATGAGAATACTCCATGAACAGAGGATGTTCCCAGGGTATGGTTATAGGTTGACCAGAGTACTTAAAAATAAGAACCAACCTGCAGACGCCATTGGTAGACACAACTTGGGTCCTGAATTTTGATAACAATCCATACCTTAATGAACTTGTCCCATGCATTATAATATGCTTCAAGATTTTTATTTACCATCTCCAGCTGTAAAATCAACAACAGCTTGATCTATAGCTTTCTTATCAAAATGACAAACAAATAAATGGCTTAAATAGCAAAACAGCTCTTGAATTATAGTCATTTCAACTAAGCCTTTAATATTTTATTGTACTCAAGTGAGCCCTTAATCTTTTATTTAAATCCAAACAAGCCCTTAACCGTAATGAAAAATTAATTGCCATCACAACTAATGTCAGCTGACTTCAGTTGACGTGGCTTATTACAAAGGCAGCTGAAGTGGTCAGCCCTTTGGCGACATTAGTTGCCATAAGACCACATCAACTGCCACGTAGTCACCTCAGCTTGTCAGATCATATGCCACATGGACATAAAATACTCGTTGGCATTGGTTTAACAACAATTAATTTTTCGTTAGAGTTAAGGGCTTTTTTTAAATGTAAATCAAAGTTTATGGGCTTGTTCAGGTTCAATTAAAGGTGAGAGGTTTAGTTGAAGAAATGACCATAGTATAGGAGCCTTTCTACTATGTGCACCTAAATAAATACTAAACATGCAGCAGTAACATCCATAAGTGCCCCTGCAGACTCTAGGGATCTAACCTGTGGATCAACATCTTTAACATTTTCAGTAGGAAGGGGTTTGAAGCCAAGCATCCAGCCTTCAAACAGAACAACCTAATGACCACCCAAATCACATGAGTAAACGAAAGGGGGAAGAAGGAATAAAAAGCATTAGATTAAAACGATGTCTTCCTTTTTCAACAATCTAAATCCAAACAGATTGCACCCAACCTTCCCCAGCTCTAGCTGAAGATTCTCTTACCGTTAGGGGCCCTTCAACTTCAGGCCATACCGAAGGATCAGCTCTGTCACCCCTCCCATTATATGCAGACTGGAAAACACAACATTATTCATAAGCAAAATTGAACAAAAAGGTCGACTGCAAAACAAGTAAAATTGTTAATATTGTGCTTACTTTATCATATCGAGGAAGCTTCATCTTCATACCTGTATAACTCAAACAAAGTCAAAAGAAAGAGACGGACAAAAAGAGAACCATGCCAAGGAAAGATGAGTGAAAAAGAACACCTTCTTTAGTTAAATTGCTTAGAGCTGTCAGTGTTTCAACAGAGAATGGAAGATCGTGGCTTCCAGCATTTCCACGCAACTGAAATAAGAAGATTTAAAAGAAGAAAAGAAAAACCTTATGAGTTCTTGGGTGAGTGAGTAACAAATCACTGCTCTGTTAAGTTGGAAAATAAAAAATCGATAAAGAAATCAATAGCCACCTCTAAAAGTGCATTTCCAGGGTTTTCTTCTCTCAATTTGGCCTATAATCAATGTATACCTTGTGTCATAAAATGATAAAAGAAAAACTGAAGAAACTTTAGCAAGTTCCAAAAAGTCCATAATTATTACCTGACCCTCTGCTGTCAAATAGAAATCATCTATGGATAATGTTGCAGACTTCCTGCGATTAAGGTTCATATCAGTAACTTCAGTTGTTTCCACTTTCTGAATTTGTATTATTAATGAGTCAAATGAGATATGAATGACTTCCATTTATTAAATTCCATTGCTCTTCTAGCTACCTGCCAGTGATCCTAAAAAGATAATCAAGAGCAAAGACAAGTGTTGTCTTTCCACAACCCTGTGGTGCACTGAAACCAATCTGCATCACATAAAGAAGTGCGACAAGATCAAAAAAATAGTCAAGTAATTTGCACCAACTGCACCGGCCTTCAGCAATAAGAAACTTGTAGTATATGCTAATGGAAAGAAATCCCAAATAGTACTGAATTTGAAGACGAAAAGAGAATACAAACACACACGAAAATCATTTGAGAAATTTATCCATACCACTAAAGGAGGTATCTCTTCCCCATCTTTAAACTTGGACGAGTGCTGTGATATCTGTTCTTCACACCATTCAAAGACTGGTATGTAGTAGTGATAAAACCTTGCTTTCTGAGGAATAGTAAGGTAAAGTTCATTGAGCTGGAACAGTCGACAAAGCTTTGACCCATAAAACAACCACTTGTCAATTGACTCAGCAATCTTTTCTGGGGTCAGTCCCACTTTATCCATTAGAGGACCAGAGCATATGAATTCATAAAGGTCCAGTACAGAAGACACTTCTGCACGTTTTGTGGGAAAAACTGAATATATTGGACCCCGCCTCAATCCACTGACAATGCTAGCATCATGATGCATGGAATTGTCTTGCAACCATGAATATTTACTGCCTGCAGGAAGAATTACTTTAAATAAATAAAAAAAGCAATTGAGCAGAACTGAAATCTTTACGAATAGGTAAGCAGGAACTAGCTATACAAAGAAACCAAACTCAACAGTGTCATTGTCTACTAAAATTCATTCAACTATGTAAATTATTGAAATGCTAAAGCTATAACTCATTTCAGCATAACAATTAGACAACTCCAAGCACATAGTATTTCTATGTACATCCAATGTAATTGATTTATGTGTCTATTAAAATTTCCTACTTTGTCTCCTATGGACAGAACAACCATTTCTTGAATTTGAAGTGATCAGTAATTAACTTAGCGAATTGAGCATTTAAAAGGAGAGAATCTCTTAGCTTGAGTAAATTAGCAGGGAGACTATAAAAAGAAGAAAACATATCCTTTTCACATATCCATTATTAATAAAATTTCAGTAGATTGGATTTATATAAAACCTAACTCAAAACTTAAACCTTGGTGCTCAATTTTTTTCCTACTTTTTCCGAAACCATCATTAAACAAACATTGAAAGATTAAATTCTGAGTCAAGCTTTCAAATTATTTTGAATACCCATTAAGAAAAAATAGAGTAAGGTTTTAAAAGCTTCAATTTCATTTTTTTTTTCTCTTATCTGTCTTATCCAAAACTTTTCCGATTGCTATCAGACAGAGAACAATAGAAGCAGGTAAAAAAAAATATAAACCACAAGAAATAACTTAAATAAAAGAATAGATAAACAACAATAAATAGATAAAAATTGATTGTAGATGTCAAAAAAGAGAGAAAAATACCTGAAGTCGAGAAATTGGTTGATGGCATATTTGATTTGGCTAGTGTAGAAAGAGAAGAGAACGCAGGGGAAGGATGATAACTTAACAAGGAGGACGAGGACTTAGCCTTATGGATAGTTTTAGCATTATTATAAACATTTTGGTTTTGATAATGGCAAATGTTAATATTATAATAATGCAAGCTGGTGGCTTGCCATGGCGTTAGCATAGTGAAAGCCGCCATTTTTCTCTCTCTGGGGAGAGATGGAGAGTGGGTGCACGAAAGATAAGCTATTGGGTCGCGTCGGTTAAGGCTAGCGCTTTTGTAGTTTTCTTTTTGCTCTTTAAAATAAAAACCAAAAAACTAAAACAACCATATACCATTTGTGTTCTATTGGTTTTTTTCCCCTTTTAAGCACGCAATGCAAGGTGAAGTCAACTTTCCTTTCACTAAATATTTTTTTTTCCCTTTTAACAATTAATGAGTCAAATATTCAAGTGTATTTTATCAAAAAATTTTAAAAATAATTAAAATAATATACTAAAAGACTAAATATATAAATAAATCCTTAAATTATATAAAAAAAATCAATTGAATCTAAATTCATATTCTTTTATTTGGTTTAGTTAAACTCTCTAAGTTTTTATTTTGTATCAAATAAATTCATTTCACTAATTGTTCACTATTGATCAATGGCACAATTGGTAATTTTATGCCATATCATCTGTTACATGACACGTTGACGTGTTATTTTAGTAACATCAATCTCACGTAGTAATTGATGTGGCAATAAAACTTGTCACTTAAGAATTGTGTGTTTATCTTTCTACCTTACCACGTGTCTAAAAATATTTTCCTTAGAGATTTGAAAAAAAAAAACATAAAAAGCATTAAACTAAGTCTATATTATTATCATATATGCTTCTTAACCTTGATTTAAGGGTTTTAACAAAATTTAGTAAATTATCCAAAACAAAAACCAAATGGTCCTTGTACTTAAGTGTTTTCTTCAATTTAGTCCCCTTATACAAAATCAGGACAATTTAGTCTCTTAGTTTTGTGAATTGCTTCAATTTAGTCTCATTAGCCATTACAGTGCTAGCATGATGATGAAGTAGCACCAGATGTTGAGTCAACATTGTAACGATTGGTTAAGGTTGCTAATGTGGCAAGCCATGTCAGCATGTCAAGGTGATGTTAGTCTCTTAGGTTTGTGAATTGCTTCAATTTAGTCTCTCTAACATTTTGAGTCCAAATTAACCATTACGATGCTGACATGACATTAACGTAGCACCAGATGCTATAAGTTTGAGTTGCCACGTGGCAAGTTAGGAGGCTACCACGTTTGTCTCTTATTCTTTAAAATATGATGTGCTCTTATTGAGATTCAAACCCTAGACTTCTAGCACACCAAGGTCTTTACCACCATGCTTAAACCCTTGCTTTTAATTACTTTTTACTTTTGAATCTTTTTTTCTCGTTTTTCTTTTTTTTTCTTTTTTTCAAAACCATATTATTTTGGAGCCTTCTTACACTCTCTAAAGCCCTAGCTATAAAAGCATCTTTTTCTTTTTTTTTTTGTTCCTTTCTCTCTTTACCTCTAGGAGATGGTTGGAGGAAAAAGAGAAAAAAAGAGGAAAAAATAAGAAAGAAAAAAAGATAAGAAAAGAACAAAGAAACAAAAGCAAGAAACATTTAAAAGCAAGGGCTTAAGCATGATGGTAAAGTAACGACCTTGGTATGCTGGCTAGAGGTCTTGAGTTCGAATCTTAAGAAGAGCACATCATGTTTTGGAAAAGAAAATAGTGACGTGGTAGCCTCTAAAGGTGCCACATGCCAACCTCAACCTAAAGAGTGACGTGGCATTGGCATGCCAACATGTTAAGGTGACGTGGTAGTGCCATGTCACGACCAAAATCTGGAACATGACTGATGCAAAAGTATTTATGGGAGTTACTTTCTTAACTCATGCAAGCCTAATATAATAAGTGAACCACATACTCATAAATGCCTAATGGGACTCATCACCATGGAATCACTTGAAACAAGTATAAACATGAATATATTATATAAAAAAAATATAATATCAATCCAGCACACTCATGTGCCCATAATGCGAAAGCAACATATATAACAAAATTAACATACAGGCCATCTTGTGACAAATACAATCCATTAGCCAACTCATGCTAGACATCCATAATATCATTTAATACGTGATATAAACAAGTCATAATCCATAATAGTCAAATATAAAAGACTAGACCAAACTAAAACCCAGTGGAGTATGACTCGAAGTAAAAGGTCAATGCCTACTAAATGCCATATGACTACCTACCAAAACTGATTGAAGAAATGGCTCCCTCCAAAGGACAACAAGCCAAGCAATCTACTAATCTAAATAATAAGGGCACTTACATGTGTGAGTTATAAATAACTCCATGAATAGATATGATGAGGGAAAACAAACTAATAAGGAAGAGTATTTAACAAAATACACTTTCAGAAATATGCAAATAAACATTTATTAAATGTTTTGCATAACCCGCCTTATCAAGCATAACTATGAATCCGCACCCGCCTTTCCAAGCAAAAACAAAAATCAATCTTGCTTAACCAAGCAATTCGAATATCCACATGGTCTCCAAGTCCGTTATCTTCCAAACTAATCATAGACTAAATAATCCCATAGTTCCCAAGTCTGTTGTCTTTCAAACGACTCAAGAAACATCTATGTACCGTAACTTTATGTCCTATATCTTTTAAACAATGCAAGGATAAATGAAATATTTTTACAAAACAAAGTTTGTAAAATAGTTCATAAGAATTTAAAATAACATTGGATGTTTGAAAACCAATTCAAGAAGTTTGGTTAAAAGAGTTAAACAATCAGTTTAAAAGCGTTTGAAACATAAATTGAGGTTTTCACGGATTTTGTTCTAAAACAAATTCATTTTCCATTTTAGAAAACCTTTTGAAAATTTTCAAGTTTCAAAATAAGCTTGAGTTATTAATACATTGGAGCAATGTATTGATAAATGGGCATTAGTCCGATGTATCAATATATTGTCCCATCTATTTATACGTTGCTCCAATGTATCAATAGATTTACAGCAGAATTTAATCCTTCGATTTTGGGTTTTTTCTATTGATACTTCAATACCATGTATCAATAGATTTGGCATAGACGATTTTTTCAGCCTAGCACTCATCATTAGAATCTTATCCAAGACTATATTTCATCAATAGTCAAATAATCATCATTCAATCATCAAATGGCAACATCCATGATACGTATTCAATATATCAAACAATATTTGTAGTCTAAATCTAACACATTAAACATCAAAACAATCAAATCATGGAGCACTAACTTAAAGACAACGAAATCACCAAGTGTTGTCACATTTGTTAGAATAGTCCATTGCTAATAGCCAACAACCATTCATAAGAAAGGTAAAACTCTTTTAGCTACCAATATCCAGCAAGTCTCGAAAAATTTCCTTTACCGGCTCAAGTTGTAACTCATTGTGCACAATGGCTAGTGAATACCTATGCTAGCTGCTAGTCCTTTTCCTAATAGGATTCACTAATCACAATACAACAATTCAATATTCAAATTCAATCAAATAAAGGGGTGAGTCCAATCACCAACATATCAAGAGGTTGAGTCATAATATAATCGGGGTCAATCAACCATATCAACAACTATGAGTTAAATATCCATAAATACCATAGACTCACTAAGGAAAAGTCTTTTCTCAGATTAACATTTAAAACCATCAATCATACATCAATCATAGATAAATGTGATGTTTACGATGACAAAAAACTTTGAAAAGCTTGTTCCTCATGCTCAAAACTAATACATAGTAGACTATATATACTCAGCCTATAATTTTCATCTAAACATATTTGTAAACCTTTGTTCATAACACAAATACATTGAAATTCATTCATATGCAAAGTTGTAGAATAAGATGCTTAATTATACTAAAATAATTAAAAACGCCACATCTACGCACCTTAAAGAAGCGTGCCTTGCTTTCTAACACCTTTCATTGAACATTAGGTTCTCTAAAAATTCAAACTTTCTCCACAATACCTATCATGAAGTTTTCTTTCATTAGTACTTAGTTCTGTAACATATCTTAGACTAATAACCCTCTATTATTCCACAAACAAATCAGTAGCTAATCTAACTCTAACTAAAGGATTTGAATATACTTCTAGCTAAAGTTAAGACAAATTTACCTTGGTGAACTTGAGAGTTCAAAAATCAACTTAAAACCTAAATTTTTCATTAACAAAGCAATTTCTAAGAATCCATAAATTCTAGAAAATCGAAACCTTAGTTTCAAAGGTTTAAAACAAAAAACTTTACCTTCCAAAATTCTTACAATCAAATTCCAAGCTTGAAGATGACTTTCAATGCTTCAAATCTATCATTATTGTTAATTATGAGAGTTGAGGGAAAAGAAAAAGAGGGTGGTTGGGTTTTCAAGGAAAACCACTGTTTCTTGAAAACTACTTTTTCAGCCAAATCAGGTAATATATGAGGTTTTAGGGTTTTTAAATAAGTGACAAAAGATTGAAATAACCTTATTTTTTTTTCAAGTCTATGCTTAATGTATTGATTGATAAAGGTAATGTATCGATACATTTTGCCCTAGGTTTCATGTATTGATACGTGATGAACATGTATCGATACGTGTTCATCAAAATCCCATTCTAGGTTTGTTGTATCTATACATGATAAACATGTATTGATACATTTTATCTAGAATGTTGTTTTTAAGTCCAAAACCATCCCATTTGACCCCATAAATGTACCAACTCTCATATAAACATGTATGCTTATCAAAACATGAATTTTCTATATCAGAATGGTTCCATAATCATGTTTTAAGACATTAAATTAATAGGTCACCAAGTTAGGTTACAAATCTAATCTTAAATCAAAAGGTGGGGGTTCACAATTGCTCTACCTTAAAAAAATTCATCCTCAAATTTAGGTAGCTAGGTACTAACCTCAATTTTGGAATAATTAGGGGCAAGAATACCACTTGATTATAACCCATCATGGGGGTAAAATACCAGTTGATTATAACCCATCGTGAGGGTAAAAAAACCACTTGATTATAACCTATCATGGGGGTAAGAATACCATATGAATAACGCATACCATGAGGGTAAGAATACTACCTTGAAATTTTGAATTGTATGTGTATAAATGTGTTGATGATGATGTATCTAAATGATTAATGATGTGAATGATGCTTTAATTTAGTGACAACAATTTGAATGGATGACATGAGTTTAATAAGTATGATAGTCTAATATTGTCTTCAAACCTCCCATGCCAGAGATAACGCTTGATAGCCAAGTTGCGAGTAAGTATGATGTTGCTACCCATGATGAAGGTTTAGGTACCCGTGAAAGGAAATATCTTGTTTTCTCCTTACAAATATTTTCAATTAAAATTGTTAGTATCTTATAACCATTAATGTATCATGGATTTCGCATGCATTTATGTAAAAATGTTTAAAATGAGATTATTGATATTTGAAAGGTATATGATGATTTTTATGAAATTTATATTGTTTTTGCAAAGTATGGTTTAGTGCAAAAGCTCTTTCCTTTAGCTTGTCCCCTTCCCATAACCATTCACGGAGTCTTTATGACTTACCCGCTATTTTCCCTTGTTTTTGTTTTACATATCAGTATCTCACTTGACTAGGTGCTTTATGTAGCAGTAGCCCAACTTATTCTTGATAGGTGTTGTAGTGTAACGACCGCTCCTTGATCGCCACCAGCGTTCAAGTCTTGCGGGAGAACCCACCAAGTCTTGAACAAGCTTTAATTGAAACTTTTGTTGATACATTATATTTGTTCCACCAATCTATGTAATTGCTTTGAATCGTATAACTCTTGTAATATGATTTGAACAAAAGTCGTTATAAATCAACTTAACCTTTATTCCTTACAATTGTAAAAATACATCAAGGCTTTTAATCTCCAAAAGTACATTGCATTAACACTATTTACAACCAATATATACAATGAATGACTTGACCTTTAGTAGCGGAGTGACTCGAAATAAGGTGCTATGAGATGCCTTTACTTATCTGCAGTGGACAACATATGCCAATGAATGCACGCTACATTGATCACCATTTACAAAAAGGGAAATAAAGGGGTGAGTCTCACAAACTCAATGATTATCGGCTTCATGAGTAGAGCGTAGATGGAAACAAGCTTAGGACAGAACTTTTCGAATAATAAAACCAAAATATAAAACTATGACCTTATAAATCCAAATAACAAATAGGGTGTTTGTGCCTTGTAAAAATAATTTCGTAAAAATCATAGTGCAATACTTTCCTTGGCAAATAATGCCAAAAGCAATACATAGTAAAATAGATTTCAGTAATCGAAAACATTTATTTCCTTCATAAATACAATAGCCGTATAAAAACACGCACGTTCCCAAATCGTGTGGAATGGAAAAATAATCGTGTACATCTACATATCAAATCATGATCAACATAAAAAGCACTGAAAGCTTTCAATTAAATAGGAGAGATGCTAAAAAACATTATCTCTCCACCATGCAAAAGACTACAAGTCTAAAATCTCTCAAGGCTCTCGAGTAGATAATCATAGATAATCAACCCACGGACCCTCTTCCATGCAATAACAATCTGAGAGGCCCCCCTCCATCGAATTCCCACAACCATGGTAGTCTCAACGATGTTAGTTGACATTAGAGAAATCATGTGATCATAACCACGTATGTCAACTCATGGCCTTGCCACGTAGAACAACCCGTGGCCTTGCCACGTACAATCACAGACCATGGTCTAGCGATGTCTAACAATCCATCGGTGACCTAAAGGTTTTCTAGCTAGAGCTCAGTTATGCACAAGGGTCACACTATCCCGATGTGACATTCGACCTACTCTCGATACTCTCGGTTTGTCAAAATCGTTTTCAAAACTAAATCAAGGTTTCCAAGAGTTTTTCCTTAAATCATTTGAAAACAAGGTTTGGTAACCTTTCAAAACTACTTTTCGCATTAAAATGCATGATGTAAACATTTGCATAAAGTTTAGACTAAAATCAACTCACAAAAAATCAAATTTAAGCCATTTATCAAGTGCAATCAACTATGCACACTTCACAAAGATTCAAGGCACTGTTTGATGCAAAACATTGCATAAGGGCTTGTTTCCCGATTTCTAAAATACTTTACATATGTGTGTGTGTATAGAGTTTACACAAACTACTTCCAAATCACTTTGCATCCAATTGTCTATGTTTTCTACCAGCTCATGCTTTCCATAAAAGCAGTGTATAAATCATTACAAACCATTTATTTAAATCACTTATCATTTTCTAGCAACTCATGCTTTTCACAAAGGCATTGGATAATACTATATATATATATATAGATTTTGAAATAGTAAGAATATTTTGAAATAGACACCTTCTATTCACCTTACAATGGTGGGATATTACTTCGACACTTATCTGGTTACATTCCAAATTAAATTAACTTGTTGTTTACCTGTTTCCTCCTCTAGTTAATCACCACGGTAATCCTTTTTCACTTGCACATTTCCTAGCAATAAACCAAAATTAATATACTTGGTATTTATCATTCCAATTTAGCTCACATCGTGGTTGCTTGAGCCTCACATGTACTCCTATATTCTTCCAAGTTCCAATCACCAAGCTACCAACATTATTCACAAATTATTTTCTTAACAATTTTACCAATCGTAAGCTTTAAAACACAATACCATGCTTACCTTTTCTCTGTCACTTTGAATCCATCATGCATCCAAGAGTTTGATGGCTTGCATGTCACTAAATCCTCTCCAATCAAGCTTTTCTTTGCTGGCACAATATATTTCTTATGGTTACCAACCCATTTTCAAAGAATATTCAAATAAAATCATAATTCTTACATTTCTTCACTTAGATCTTGAAACCAAGCCACACATCTCCTTTAAGCTTCCAATCGACACTTTGAATGGTAAGTAAGCATCAAGGCTCAACAAGGAAGAAGTAGAAAACCCTCAGTTTCTCTTGAATTCTCACAAACCCGAGCCTCCCTCCATTTCATCTCTTTTTTTCTTTTTTCTTTCTTTTTTCTTCCTCTCAGGTGGAGCCCTCAAAGCAATTTCTTCTTCTTTTTTTCCTCTCTCAATGGCTGGTTCTCTCAAGCTTCACCAAGGCCAATTCACATTTCTTTTACTCCTTGAAACTTGGTATTTACATGGCCACCCATTTAACTAATCAAATTTCATGCACGCATTTGCCTTTTATTTTCATTTGGCCATTTTGCCAACTAATAGGTTTTCATGCACCAATTTCCTTTCTTCCACATTGGTTAGAAATCCTCCTTACTATCCATATCCATACTTTAATTCATTTCCACTTAATCACACCTTATTTGTGCCCAATGGTCTTTCATGCTACTTTCCCACCTTAATTTCCATTTGGCATCCTCCTTGGCCAATGACATTACATGCAACTATATTTTCTCTTCTTTTAGTCTAATT
>NW_018397275.1:1028040-1063599 GCF_002168275.2 Theobroma umbraticum
GTGTATCATGCATAAATCTTCCATGCATTCTTTTAACTTAAAAATCCACATGCATGTATTATCTTATTCATTTTATCTTATACCTTTTTGTTTGTCACATGGTGGGGGTCTCACATGTTCACCACTACAAATACATCCTTGCATGCATATCTTTGCATGTAATACTATTTGTTACATGCATATTCCATCCTCCCACATAATCTAATTTTCCTTGGTTAGTTAATTTTCATTTAATTTAAAATGATGAAATTACACATAAATCCTCAATTTTCTCCTTATTTACCATTTAACCCTCTAAAATTTTCATCCCTTTCAATTTGGTCCTTCAAACATTTCATAAATTACAATTTGATCCTTTAACTTTTTCATAATTACAACTTCACCCCTTTACTTTCATTATTTGCAATTTCACCCCCATCTTCTTATTCCTTTCAATTAGGTCCTTCCATCATTCCTTTAATTCCAATTTCTTACTATATTTCTTTTTTTACACTTATACAAATAAAATATCAAACTCATATTTCACCAAGGTGCCACCATAATATTTAAATATATATATATATATATATATATATACATTTTCTTACTCTATTTAATGAAGCCACGCAGGCCCCACTAACATCGTTTCTCTTCAAAATTCTTTCTTACTTCTTCTCATTCTCTTAGATTAGCCATATAGTCCTTCTTCATGACTAATTTTAAAAAATAGATAAAATATTAATATTTTACTATTATTTTATTAATAAATATTATTTTATTTCAAAATTCTTCACTTGTCTCTTCGGGTCTCAAAGTGTCCCACTTTGTCTTGGTTCACTTCTAAATCGCATTTTTAACTCACTACTTCATCCTTGATAAAATATTATTATTTTATTATTATTCTATCATGTATGAAATATTTTATTCTAAAATATTCTTTTCCACCCGTCTCTGCTCTTTCGCACTTAAATTAGCATTAATTGACCCTCATCCTATCGATAAGGTCATATTGACTTTTATACCAAGGTACGAGGTGTTACAAGTAAAGCCTTATTTTCCAACCTTCTAGTGTCACTACGCTTTGCAATATGTCGAGTCGAGCCTTATTTATTTATGTTATGAGTGATACTTGGTTATGTAAATAAATGCTAATCTACACTTATTTGTCAATTATTGTGAACATTGTGATAATCCTTGAAAATGGTACGAACAAATGTTGATACTATGGTGAAAGAACCATAGATGATAAAAACATGGAATGTACATTGAAATATTGATGTTTTACATATAATGTGAATATTGATGTGAAATGAAATAGAACCTCCCACCATATTGAGAAGTTCCATGGCCATGTGATGGTAGTTATGCGATGGTTGAATGTATGAAGTTCTACTTGTTATGTTGAGATGTTCCATAAGAAAGTGACGATGTTTTTTGCTATGAATATTATTATAATGTATGGATATTGTAAGAAAGCGGTGGATGTCAAGCCTATGCATAATGTTTAAGGGTTACTTGGGCCTAATGGGTCATACCCATATAGATCCATGCACCAATCACAATCCTTCAGAAGTGAGATGTGACACAAAACTAGCCATTACAACCACTTGTTAAGCGATAAGTCGTGATAATTTCCTTGAAGTCTTTATACTTTTTGCATGGGCCAAGTCTCAATACTTGCTTCATATTGCCCATCTTCTTTTAAATGATGTCTCAAGGCATCCAAGTAGAGTCTTGATACTTTTGGCTTGATGTCAATACTTATAGGTGAAGTCTCGATACTTTGACACACAGAATGCTTTTGTTTCCTCATGTCTCGATACTTACAAGTGAGGTCTCGATACCTCGTTAAATCAAATGTTTCTATTTGCTTATGTCTCGATATTTGTCCATTATATCTTAATACCTTGTAACTCAGAATGCCTTTTTCTTCTAAAGTCTTGATACTTCTTGAGCATGTCTTGATATTTAGCTCCCTTATTTCTTTAATTTTGGTATCAGGTTGCTCAAGTCTTGATACATCATAAAGATGTCTTGATACTTTACCCTTTAGCCCTTGTTATTCTTAGATTAGGCAGGTCTTGATACCTTTATATAAGGTCTGGATACCTATGCCTTGAGAGGTTGTTTTCAAGTACTTTTGAGCTTTTCAAATTGTTAGAAACATTAGCTCAATGAATAACCATCAATAATCTCCAAGAGAGGGGTGAATTGGACTTTTTTAAAATGTGTTTTGAACTTGAAGAACTAGGAAATACAATTGTATTCAACTACAACAAGTTTCTAGTTGACTATGCTTGCGAAGAACTCATTTTAAAACAATATGAACATCTTGTAGTCGACTTTACTAATCTTATAGTCGACCCTTGACCAATGACTCGTTTTGAAAACATGTAAGTGAAGTTCCAAAATAGGTTTTGACAAATATGCACATCTTGAGGAAGTCTACTTAATCAAGTATGGACTAATGGTGACTTTCAAAATGCTTAAAATGTTTTTCAAGTACAAATCAAATAAGTGTAACACAAGAAAACATTTTCGAGAATAAATAAGTAGTGATGAGGAAAAATATTTTTAACGAAGAGGCAAACCAATTATGTAAAGAATATGAAATCAAAGCATAAGCAATTTGTAAAATGAGTTTTATAAAATCATGTGCAACAATTTAAAGCAATGGTAAAAATAAAAATAAGGACACAAGAATTTTTTTAGTAATTCGACATTTTGAAATGCACATCCACTCTTTTGGCTCACCAAGGAATTTTTAATCGATTAAAAAGATTCTTGTTTTTTAATGGGATCAAGCAATAACCATTGTAACGACTTTTTCACAAGATCAAGTTGATCAATAACCTATACAATGGCTTTTTCACAAGATCAAGCAATAACTCTTACACCGATTTTTTTACGTGATGAAGCAATAATCCACAAATTTATTTTTACTGAGCTCAACCATGAACCTTAACAATGGCTTTTTTAAAGATCAACCACAACCCTTATCACTAACTTTTCAATGTTAAATTAGAACCTTTATAAGAATAGCAAAAGTGCCTTTAAAAGATAGATTTTTCTTAATAGATACAATGGAAAAAGAATACCTAACATTTGATATGAAGATAAGATATAAAAATGGGAGTGAAAGCACAAAGAAAGTTTAGCTAAATAAGGTTTGGTTTCTCTCATTTTCTTTCAAGAATTAAATCCTCAAGAGTTTAGCCTTTTTCTTTCGTCTTTCTCAACTTGAAATTCTTCCAAATGGTCTTTTTTATAATTGAAGAAGTCTTGAAGCTGTTGAAGATGATTAAAACAAGAAACTATCTATTTTTCTTTTGAATTTTGCATCTAACAATCATCTATAGTCCAATATTGAAGTTCTTTAGTTGATCCTCTTCTAGAAAGCTTGTATTTTTTTCATCAGAGCTTGAAAAGTCGACTGGCACTATACCAAGATCAACTATAATTTCATCAAGGTCAATTATGGCTTCTTTTCTTTACGATTTTTCATTAGTCTTGCCTTAAGGTCAACTATAGGTTTTATGGGATTGACTATGACTATGTTTTTTCCAAGTTTTCTCGCTTGTTCTTACCCATTCTACCATGAGATCAACTTGCCTTGCTCTAAGATCGATTGGAGCTTTGTTTTTTCAAGATTCCTTGACATTTATCATGTAACTTTGGCCATACTCAAATGACTTAAAGCAAGCTTGGTGTGGTATCAATTGATAATCTTTGAATGCTTTAAGATAAACTTCACCATTTAAGAACCTATTTTGCAACTTCAACTTCTTAAAGGTAAATGTTAAAGGGATCACAAATAGAACTCTTTTAAGCAAGTTTAACACTTATACAATTAAGTTATCCAAGCTTGTAGACATATGTAGGACAAATGTGTGATAATTCAATAACTTCAAGAATTCACACAACTAAAAGAAATCAAACTTGTAAATATGTAAGAACAAATGTATAAAAGCTAAATCATTTCAAGAATTAGTCAAGGATCATTCAAATCATGTTCAAGCAAATTTGATCATTTTATCATAATCAAAAGTATAATCATTTTAAAGCTAACACAAACTTATAAAACGCTTAGCCAAAATTCATATAGATATTTAAAAGGTTTTGAAGTGTTTTAATCATTTTCAATTTGCCTTTTTAGTCATTTTATTTTTTCATTTCAAAATATGATCAATTCTAAAGCTTACATCCATGATCCTCGTGCCTCAAAAATATATTCCAAACTCCACAAGAAATTATTGACCTTTTTGGCCTCCATTTGGCTTCAAAACTCCTTGAACTTGGACATCTTTAGTTGAGCCCTCATTTAGAAAATATGCGTACGACCCTTTATAGTTGCCTTGAGTGCAGCGAACTCATTCCTAAGCTCACATACCTAGTTCCTCCATGCCTGATCTAGTTCTTCTAGTGCCACATCTCGTTGTTTCAACATGCCCACCAACTCGTTGAATGCCGACGACATCTCCTTATGAAGCTCGTTGTCTTGGGACACTAACTCATTGATGCTGGCTTCGATCTCCTCGAATTTGTCCCTTATTTCACCCATGACCACCTCGAACTGCCATACTCAACTATCTAAATGGATAGCATGTTCTTGGAACTTGACTTACCCAGTTTGGCTACACCTTGAGTCTTCCTTATCTCCTAAGCAAATGCAGAATAGTTAACTATTGAGAGTCTAAAACCATTTCTTTCTTTTACTAGTTGACTTGTGTTAATACCAACTATTACGAACTTAGTAACTTAAGCACATGTCATGCAACCTTTAACCTTTCTTGTTGAAATTAGCCTAAGTAAGCCTTTACAAAACTAGTTAAGAACTTTAACAACATGCTTGATTGAGGGGAATGGCTATTCCATCCCCCCTACTCCAATCACCAACCAAAAACTACATTTAGTTGGATGGAATGGCCATTCTAAAAGGACATTGAATAGCCAATATCGAGCCCCTTTAGTATTGGCTATTCCAAAAGGCTAGGAATAGATTTATAAAGTAATTGGACACAAATATCCCTTAGCAATATAAAAAATTACTCTACTATATAATACCTAACCATTTAGACCCACACCTAAACCAACCGTCATGAGTTTCTTTCTCTTCAAGACTCCTTTTCTCTTTAAACAACCATCTACTTCCACACCTTTCCACTACTGTCCACTTTTCCATCATTGATTTCCCCATATCCAGTGAGTTGTTCATTGTCTCTCTCTTTTAGCTTGGGTAATATATTTTTTGAATAATTTTAAGTTAATCAATTTTTTGTTTCTCTCTTCATCATTTTCTCTTTTTCAACCACCCATCCACTGCAACATATTTCCACTGTCAATTTCTTCATCTCTAGTGAGCATTGTTTTTCTCTTTATATTCTAGCTTGGGTATTTTTTGTATGTGACATATGTGGGTACATTAGCGGAATTGTAGGCTTGTTAAGATAACATGCCTAGTTGAAGATGCAACAATGGTGTTGGTTCCATTGTAATGGAGATAAAGATGCAAGTGACCTTATGTACATTTATAGGTTTGATAAATACAAAGGCACCAGTCAAACAAAGTATAAACTATAACAAAAAGGCTGTAAACAAAAAGAAAGAACTGCATTACTTTTAAAACCTTTAAGAGCATCTCAGAAAAGCTTGTTTTGTAATCATAAAGTATTTAAATAATAATTAGGACTCCAAAACATGAAGTGTGTTTTTAATCTAAAACTACCAACACTACATGATACCTTATAGATCTAAGCAACATAGCCAGCTTGGATTAAGACATAGAGTGTATGCTTTTTAAATTTATAAAATCTAAATAGGAAATAGCATTCACAATTATTCAAAGTGGTCAAAATACCTACTCACCCAACTTATAATTTGCTATTGCAACTTCATTCTCTAAGAAACCCATATCAAGCAAATGAAGATACATTTTCCTTCCATTCTATTTCTATTTGGCTTTCTATTGCAATGTGTTGATTATTATTGTTATTAACCCTGTGGTTTTGCTTTGGAATAAATATTTATTAACTATGCTTAATAAATATTTATTATATATTTATCTTTATTATTCTCTTCATAACAACACAAGTCAGGGATATGAAAATCTAATTTTTGCAGCCATGGCTTGTTTGGGTTTGCGTAGAAATTTAAATAGGAGAAAAAAATATTTTAGCTACATTGATAGGGTTCTTGAAAATGTGCGTTGTTGTTATTTGGTTTTAGTTTATGTTGGCATTCGTTTGTGTTTTATGAAATTGTAGGTGAAAAGTGAGACCTTATAACTTAGATTTTTATGCAAATGGAGAGTATGTGATGTGACATGTGCATGATAATGATTTTTTGTGTATTTCATAAGTTAGAATGAATACGCTTGCTTTTTTAAAACTATATGAGACACTGAAAAATATTGAAGGGTTGAAGTCAATAAGGAATATGCTTGTAGATAAATAGGTAGCAATGTTCTTATATATTATTACTCATCATCTTAAAAGTCAAGTTATCATGCAAAATTTTAAAAGATCAAAGGAGACAATTAGTCAACACTTTAATAAGGTATTAAATGCAATGATAAAGTTATAAGATTATTTGCTTAGAAAACCTAAACCCATTCCAACAAACTCTACAAACAATTGGTGGAAGTGGTTTAAGGTAGATTAATCATCTTATTAATTTTTTAATTTTACACATAAGATAACAATAGTTTTTTCTGATAAAAGTTAATTCCATTTTAATTGTAGAATTGTTTAGGGGCTTTAGATGGGACATATATAAAGGTTAAGGTGCGAAGTGTGGATAAGCCTAGATATCAAACTCGTAAAGGTGACATCGTAACCAACATGTTAGGTGTATGTACACTTGACATGCAATTTACCTATGTTCTTCTTAGATGTGAAGGATCAATAGTTGATGGTTCTTCAAGATGCAATTACTAAGAGACATGGATTTGAAGTGCCTCATTTTAAGTTCCTAAGATAATAAGAAGTATTAGGTTTTTCATTATAATATTAAATAAATAAATAGCTTAATAATTAATTTTTTTATATAGGTGTTATTACCTAGTTGAGGCAAAATATACAAATTATGAGGGCTTTCTTGCACTTTTTAGGGATCAAAGGTATCATTTAAATGAATGGCATCAAGGTCATCAACCAACAACTCTTGAAAAATTTTTTAATATGAAACATGCAGTTGCTTACAATGTAATTAAGAGATGTTTTGGGTTGCTAAAAATTAGGTGGGGTATCCTTCGAAGTCCATCATTTTATCAGATTAGGACACATAATCGAATTATTTTAACTTGTTGTTTGCTTCACAATTTTTTTAAGAAAGATATGACCTTTAACCCTATTGAAGATGTAATGGGTGAATATCTTCATGATAACACAGTAACTGAGGAGGAAGATGTAATAGGTGCTATTAACCCTTCTAATGTTTAGACTAATTGGAAAGTGTAATTGGCAAATGAAATGTTTACTGAATGGCAAACATATAGGCAAAATCAAAATTGAAGATGAAGTTTTTTTTTTTGTTTAGGTTTTTGTTGGATAGGTTACTCTTTTATAGTGTTAAGAGGTTTACATAAACTTGATAATTGATCTTTGCTATTGTTCATAGCTATTAATGGTACACTTTTTATTACGTGGATAAACTTTGATATTTTTAATTATTATAAGTTATTTATGTTTAATTTATCACTATGATTATTTATTTGATAAATTAATTTTTATTTTTTGATAGTAAAAAATGTCTCCATCCTTAACCATTCCTTCTCAAACTTCAAAACAAGGAACAAAGAGAAAGTGGACCCACAATGAAGATGTTATACTAATATCATGTTTGGTTAATCTACACAATAAGGGAACATATAATGTAGACACCAGTTTTAGATGTGGTTATTTGTTAGAGTTTGAAAGAATGATTGCAAAAAGTTTACCAAATGCAAACTTGAAGGCCAAACCTCACATAGAATCGAGAATTAAAACCTTGAAAAAGAATGAAAAATTGTATATGTTATGGTACAAGGGAGAAGTACTAATGGATTTGATTGGGACCATGAAAAGAACATGGTTATTGTTGAATATCCTGTATGAGATTCTTATATAAGTGTAAGTATGTTGTTTAAATTAGTTTCCATATTTGTATTTATTTTCTTATCAATTATTGTAACTAATAATATTATTTATTTACTTTGATTAAAGCCACAAAGATGTTGCTCAGTTCAGAAAAAAGGAGTTTTTCTTTTTTGAATGAGTTGTTTGATATTTATACTAAAGATCGAGCAACAAGACAAGATGCTCAAACTCCCAAAAATGTCTTAAATGAAATTGAAAAAAATGTTGCTCATGGGATAAATGAAGGTTTTGCAAAACATATAATTGGGTTGGATGATGTGGATGTCTTTACTACCCAACCTCATCCATCAGTTGGTAAAAGAAATCAAAATTCTATAAGTAAGAACCAAAGGACCAATGACATGAGTGAAGTGGATAGGTTTGAAAAATTTATGAATCTTGCCATTTTACTGAGTGAGAAATTAGAAAATATTGGAACATCATTGATCCATGCTTTGGGCACTGAAGTACTTGTGCATTTAAAAAACTTCAAAATTTGAATAGTGCATTACATGAGGTTGCGAGATTGACAGATGATGAAATTGATGAAGTATACTAAAAACTTATTAATAATCCATCCTAAATGACTTACCTCTTTACTCTTCTCCCTAGCAGCAAACTTAGATGGTTGAGAAAGATTATCTCAAGACCTTGATGGTAGAGAAGTTTGGTCTTTCAAAACTTTGTTGTCAATTGTTGAGAACTTACAAACTTGTTGTTAGTTTGTTTGTTCTTTTAGGACAACAATATTATTATGGACGTCCATGTTCATGAATATTTTTATGAATTTTTATGTTCTTAAATATTATTATAGATTTTTGTGTTCTTCTTTAATATCTTCATCGATCTCATATTATTATAGATGAGATTTTTGTAAATTGTAATCTATATGATCTTCACTTGTTTTTGTTATAGGTCTTGTACAATAGTGATAGAGATTTATGCATGGAATAACTCTAGCAACTTAGGTAGTTAGAGATGTGATATCTTGGAAAATTTCTCTATATTTCATGAATTAGAGTTTACATGCACGCAAGATGGCATGTTGCATGCTCTTAGACTAGTTGTTAGAGATTCCCTATTATGAATTGTATTAGATGTCATAGCATTATATAACATGGTGTTTCCTTTTATATGATGCCTTAGAATATATATTAAATTATTGTTCCTTTTTCCTCTTGCTCTAAATCCAACAGACACATGTGGATTTGAAGTAGCAATGAAGCAATTCTAATACTAAAAAACAAAAAAGTTTTATGAATATTTTTGTGAATATCCATTTATGCTATCTATATCTAGATTTGATGTAAATTAGATTGGATTATGATTTAATCCATCTAATCCCTAAGTGTTATCTTCATCTTGTAAATTCTATCAAGATAAGGAATTATTTACCCATAAATAGGCCCACTTTGTTCATTTGTAAACACACACTTCAATAAGATCTCTTCTCTCCTTCTAAATATTTTCTTTCTTCTCTTTAATTATTCTTTCAAGTTATCCTTATTCGTTCATTTGAATTATATTTTCATAACACATTATCAACACGATTCTATAATCTCTCACTCTAAAGCTTCTTAAAGTCAAAGTCCAATTTTTCTTCAGTTATCACCATGTCAAATCTTACAAAGCTTGAATTTGTGGCTCTTGACATTACTAGCAAGAACTATTTATCTTGGATTCTAGATCCCAAAATCCATTTAGATGCTATAGGTCTTGGAGACATAATCAAAAAAGAACAAAAAAGTATTCAATCAGGATAAGGCAAAAACAATGATTTTCCTTCGCCACCATCTTCATAAAGAATTAAAAATTGAGTATCTCACAATAAAAGATCCAATCAATCTTTGAAAAAGTCTAAAAGAAAGATATAACTACCAAAAAATAGTAATTCTGCCAAAAGCTTGCTATGATTGGATGCATCTGTAATTGTAAGATTTTAAAATTGTAAATGAATATAACTCAGCATTATATAGAATTAGTTATAAACTAAAATTGTTCAAAGAAAAGGTGACTAATACTGATTCGTTAAAAAAAATATTTTTTACTTTTCTTGCCTCAAATGTGCTTCTATAGTAGTAATATTGTGAAAAAAAGCTTTAAAAAATACTTTGAATTGATTTCACGTCTCTTTGTGGCTGAGAAAAATAACAAGCTATTGATGAAAAATCATAAATCTCGCCCAACTGGTTCTGCTCCATTCCCTAGAGTAAATGTGACATCATTTTGAAATTTTGGTCATGGTTATGGTCATGGTCATGGTCATAATCGTGGACATGAAAGAGGTAGTCATAATTATCACAATTGTGGTAGTTATACAAATTATTATTCTGATAATAAGAACACCCACCAAAAATGGATGAATAGTGAAAAGATATAGGAAAAAAACAAAGGTGGACAAAGTAAAAAGAACATAGAAAACGTTTGTTATCGATGCGGCATAAAAGGCCATTGGTCACCTACCTATTATACACCAAAACATCTTGTTGAACTTTATCAAACATCACTAAAAGATAAAGGAAAAAATATTGAAACAAATTTTGTTGAAGATGATAGCCAAGTTGATATAACACATTTGGATGTTGCTGATTTTTTTGCCCACTCAGAAGGACGGATTGATCATTTGACTGGTGATGGAAATCCCAATAATGAAATTTCTTAAATTATTTGTTGATATGTTTTAGTGCAAGTCTATTAGGAATTTAGCACAATTAGTATAATTCTATTAAAAAGTTAATGTGTCTTAATATATCTATTAGGAAGTTGTTTTTCTGTTTTAATAACAAAGTTTATATTTAATGTTCTCTTATGTAAGTTTCTTACAATATATATTTTATTTTCTTGAAAAAAATATGGATATTCATTTGGTTAAATCTAAGATCAATGATGAAGATATATGTCTAATAGATAGTGTTACAACGCACACTATATTTAAAGACAATAAATGTTTTTCCCACTTGACAATAAAAGAAGCTAATGTCCATACGGTATCTGGTAGTACAAGATTAATAGAAGGTTCCGGAAGAGTCAATATTTCACTACTTGGAAGACCAAAGTTTATAATAAAATATGCTTTATTTTCTACTAGATCTCAAAGAAACTTATTAAGTTTTAAAGATATTTGTTTAAATGGATATCATATTGAGACAACGAATGAAAGAGATACTGAATACTTTTATATTACATCTATTATATTAGGTAAAAAGAATGTGTTAGAAAAATTACCGGTTTTGTCCTTCGGAATGTACTATACAAAAATTAAAATGTTTGAAACTTATATTATAGTAAACCAGAAGTTTACTGATAATTTTAATGTTTGACATAATCGGTTAGGCCATCCTGGATCAATAATGATGTGAAAAATTATTAAAAATTCATGTGGTCTGCCATTGAAAAACCAGAATATTTTTCAATCTAATGAATTCTCATGTACTGCATGCTCTCAAGGTAAATTAATTATAAAGCCATCACCAGCCAAAGTAGGGATTGAATCCTTTACATTTTTTGAGCGTATTTAGGGTGATATATGAGGACCCACACATCCATCATGTGGACCATTCAGATATTTTATGATTTTAATCGATGCATCGACAAGATGGTCACATGTGTTTTTGTTATCAACTCACAATTTGGCATTTGTAAGATTACTTGCACAAATAATTCGGTTGCGAGCATATTTGTCTGATTAGGCAATCAAAACAATTCATCTTGACAATACTAATGAATTTACATCTCAAGTCTTTAATATTGCATATTAGTTAAAAAAACAATTGAATAACGTGTTGCTTATATTCACATACAAAACGGTCTAACAGAATTATTTATTAAACACTTTCAACTAATTGCAAGGCCATTACTTATTAAATTAAAACTCCCAATGTCTACTTGAGGGCATGCTATTTTGGACGCAGCAGCATTTGTATCCATTAGGCTAAATGAGTTATTATAAATTCTCCCTATACAATTGGTTTATGGTTAGGAACCAAATATTTCCCATCCAAAAATTTTTGGATATGTGGTATATGTTTCAATTGCTCTACCACAATGCACAAAAATGGGTCCTCAAAGGAAGTTAGGAATATATGTTGGACACGAATCTGTATTTGTAATTAAATATCTAGAACCCTCAATAGGAGATTTATTCATAAAAAAGTTTGTCAATTGTCATATTGATTAAACAATTTTTCTGACGTTAAAGGAGAAAAATAAGCAACTGCAAAAGAAAATTTCTTAGAATAAATTATCATTATCTAGTTTTGATCATCACATAAATCAATAGGAACTTGAAGTTCAAAAAATAATTCTTTCACAAAATATAGTAAATTAGTTGCCAGACGTATTTACTAACCTAAAAGAAATAACTAAATCTCGTATACCAGTTACAAATGCTTTTATTAGCATTGATGTCCTTGTAGGACAAGGCATGCCAAAAGCATTGGGATCAATCGGTTCTAAAGGTTAAATCCTCGAAAAGAAAAAAAGCGAATATTCTCCAAAAATAAAATCCTCGAAAATAAAAGGGGCAAATATTCGAGATGGTTAAAAAAAAAAAAAGGAAGTAGAAACACTAGAAAAAACCCTTGACATAATTGATAAAAATTTCAAAAGAAATTCAGATGCCTAAAATCAGTAAAAATGAAGAGATCTTAATCAATTATATCATGACGGGAAAAAATGGAATTGGAATCAAATAAACGTCGATGATATTTTTGTATATAATATAGCGCTCAATCTTATGAAAAAAAAATGAGGATCTTGAATTTATATTTACTAAAGAATGTAAACATAGAAATGATTTAGCCAATGTGAAAAAATACAATCAAAGTGGAATTAAATTCACTAGCAAAACATGAAGTTTTTAGACCTATAGTATGTACACCAAATAATGTAAAACCAATGGGATTTATTTATGCAGAAACGAAATAAAAAATATGAGATTATGAGATATAAAGCATGACTTGTTGCATAAGATTTTACCCAAAAACCTAGTAATAATTATGAAGAGACATATTCTCTTATGGTGGATGTAATTATATTTTGATATTTAATTAGTCTAGTAATACATGAAAAGCTTAAAATGCATTTGATGGATATAGTTACAGTCTATTTATATGGCTCACTTGATAATAATATCTATATGAAAATCCTTGAATGATTTAAGTTGCCTAAAGTATAAAATGTGAATTCTCAAAAAAATTATTCGATCAAATTAAATAAATTTTTATATGGATTAAAACAATCTGGATGCATATAGTATAATGGTCTTAATGAATATTTGTTGAAAGAATGCTATAAAAATAATCTTATATACCCACGTATTTTATAAAAAGGTTTAGATATGAATTTATCATAATTGTTGTTTATGTTGATGACTTGAACATTGTTGGAACTCTTGAAGAATTATCAAAAACTATAGAATATTTAAAGATTAAATAAATTTTTATATGGATTAAAACAATCTGGATGCATATAGTATAATGGTCTTAATGAATATTTGTTGAAAGAATGCTATAAAAATAATCTTATATACCCACGTATTTTATAAAAAGATTTAGATATGAATTTATCATAATTGTTGTTTATGTCGATGACTTGAACATTGTTGGAACTCTTGAAGAATTATCAAAAACTGTGGAATATTTAAAGAGAGAATTTGAGATGAAAAACCTTGAAAAACAAAGTTTTGTTTAATTCTTTAGATTGAGCACTTGACAAATAAAAATTTTTTCCATCAATCTAATTATATAGCAAAAATGATAAAATAATTTTAAAAGGACAAAATATATCCATTGAGTTCACCAATAGTTGTAAGATCATTAGATGTGAAAAAAAAAAACATTTTCCAACCTCGTGAGGATAATGAAAAACTTCTTGACCTTGAAGTATCGTATCTTAGTCTAATTAGAGCACTAATGTATCTTACTGGTAATGCATGACTTGATATATCAATTGCTGTAAATTTATTATCACTATATAGTTCTTTTCCAACTCGAAAACATTGGAATGGAATTAAACATATATTTCAATATCTCTGAGGAACACTATATATGGGCTTATATTATTCAAATGCATTAAAATCAAATTTAATTAGTGTGAATGCAGGATATTTATTTAATCCACACAAAACTCGATCCTTGATAGGTTTCTAATTTACATGTGAAAGTATGACTATTTCATAGTATTTTGTAAAATAAACTATAATTGGTATTTCTTCTAACCACGTAGAAATTTTAACAATTCATGAGACAAGTCATGAATGTGTCTGGTTAAGATATGTAACTCAATATATTTGAGAAATATGTGACTTGTTAACTAAGAAAAAAATTCCAACAACATTATGCAAGGATAATACTAATTGCATAGCACAGTTAAAGAAATGATACATTAAAGGCGATCGAACAAAACATATTTCGCCAAAATTCTTTTTCACTTATGTTCTCTAATAAAATGGTGATATTAGTGTTTAACAACTTTGTTCAAGTAACAATTTAGTAGATTTATTCACTAAAATCATTCTTATTCCAACATTTGAAAAACTGGTACAAAAGATTGGAATGCATCATTTTGCAGTCATCAGAAAAAGTAAAATACACACTGTACTCTTTTTCTTCATCAAGGTTTTTCTAGGTGGGTTTTTCTTAATAAGATTTTTAATGAGATAGTATTTCAAAGGCATATTCTTAAAAAGATTATGTACTCTTTTTCCTTCATTCGAATTTTTTTTCATGAGATTTTTTTCTAGTAAGGTTTTAACGAAATATATTCTTCATACAATGGATATTTAAGGGGAAGTGTTATAAATAATTTTGTGAATATCTATTTATGTTATTTATATCTAGATTTGATGTAAATTAGATTGAATTAGGATTTAATCCATCTAATTCCTAAATGTTATCTTTATCTTATAAATTCTATCAAGATAAAGGGGTTATTTGCCTATAAATAAGCCTCTTTAGTTCATTTATAAACATACACTTCAATAAGATCTCTTCTCTCTCCTTAAATATTTTCTTTCTTCTCTTTAATTATTCCTTCAAGTTATCTTTATTTGTTCTTTTAAGTTATAATTTCATAACAACAAGAAATTAGTACCAAAAGTATTATTAAATAAAAACGAAATTAAAGAGCATGTATTACTAAAATATTATTAAATTATTTTTGTATTATGGTAAAAAAATTACTTATTTGCAATAAAGAATTTTTTTTCTCGTCATGGTATTTTTGTTTTTTACTTAAAAAATTTTTAAATTTTAGTAAAGGGTAGTTTTATCATTTACCAATTATTCCTTAATTATTCTTAAAATTATTCATGCCAGCTAAACAATGAAATAAGTAATAAGTAATTCTTTCTTATTCCATTCTCATGAATTAATCTATATCATAGCTATTCTTTTCCTATATTATTCTCTTAGAAGGATTATTCCATTCTCATTTTATTCCTTCCTATGAACCAAGCATACTAAAAGGTTCTAAAAGCAACACAATAGGCAACGAAAATATGAGAGAATGAAGAGAGGAAAGCTTGAATGAAATGAGATTTTATTCTCAAACTTTATGTGCCTTACAAATAGGCATAAGTAGGGTATTTCTAGACACAATAGTCTTTTTTTTTTTTGTTTCGAAAGCAGCATGATAGTTTCTTATCTAACTTATCTACAATTTAAATTTCAAATAAATGGTTAAGATCAAGGTATTCGAATATGAAAGAGAGGAAAGTTTGAAAGAAATGACATTTTATTCCCAAATTATATGTGCTTTACAAATGAACATAACTAGAGCAATTATCGACATGATAGTCTCTTTAACTTATTTACAATTTAAAATAAATGATTAAGGTTAAGGTATTGGAATTTGAATATTCACCTTATTTACATCATTCAAATTTGAATCTTTAATTTTTAATATTTAAAATTTATTAATTTTTAAATATTATTTTTAGTTTATTTACTTAAATTTAATAATAACAATTTTTATTTTTATTTTTATTTTATAAAATAAAAGTAAATATAAAAGCTTTTTAAAAATATAATTTGATTTGATTGGAGTAATTTTGAGATTTCTCTTTATGAATTAAACCGAATAGATCTTTTAAGTCTTCGCATCAAATAAAAAAAATAAAAAACTAATTTGAACCTAATGCAACAATTTGAATTAATTTTTATTTTTTTTTACTAAGCCTTAAGAGGTGTGAGTTAAGTGTAATAAATTTACAAAATTATCTCTCTTTAGATTTTATATGTTATCTCCACTTACAAAAGAATAATAATAATAAAAGAATGTAATTTTAAAATTTTTTTCAACTCATCAAATAATGAATAAAAAGAAAATGAAATTTTCTACTCACCTTTTCATCTCTCTTACCAAACACATCAAATAAACATAAATTCTCTTTTTCCACTTCTCACATTTTTCTATTCATCATAAAAAGCAAAACCTAAGTCTGTAATTGAGTGGGTGAAGATGGAAAGAGGCTTCATTGTACATGACAGGGAAGTCATAAAAAAAAATCACTTGACACAAGTCACTACCAAACTAACCAAACAAATTCTGGATAATAATAGTAACATAAATAAAAATAAATAAATAAATAAAGAAGCACACACAACAAAGCATTCTAAACGAAGTACATTATGGCACAAGTTGAAGAGAGTTACAAAGAAAAATCAGCTCTTTCGATTGAGGCTTTAGCCGGTTACATTTTTCTTCTCTTACAAACATTACAACTAAACAAATTAATCTCAGCCACCATAGTGTTATGCTTGTTTAAATTCAACAATATAACAATATCAACAGTTAGATATTTAAAATTTTGAACTTGGTGACCTTACAAAGGTACAGTTTTGGAAGAACCAAAACCTGGAGTTGTAAGTGTCTATGGACAAGATTTAGGAATATTAAGTACTAGGAACATGAATGAAGAGGTTAGGATATGAACACTAGAGATTAGGTACAACCTCATGAAATGGAAAAATTCAGAGGAAACTTCCACCCGAGAATTATGTCATCTGTTAGCAGCCGCTTGAAGTCATCTGGAAGTAGCCACTCTTCTTAGAATAGAGTTTCAAGCAGTTTCGGAGAAGAAAAGGTTGCCACAGATTTGAACTGGTATAACAACAACCTCATTAGAGAACACTTGAATCAATAATACTACAGTTTTAAATGATGCAAATTCATTTTAATATTTAATCAAGTATAACTCAAGTTCAAAGAAGCTGTTACCCTTTGTTGTCTATATTTCATGCGTATAGCATTTAGAGGACAACCATTGGTGTTCAACTGTAAATCTTGCAATGCAAGAACTGTAGTTTTGAGATCTGATGCATTGTATGCCGTGTGGTGTTTGAGAGTTGGATTCTGCCAAAAAGGAGAATAAAATAAGCCCTAGATATATTGCATAGAACCAAATGAAGGACAGATGAATAGAATACAAACCCATGGGTGACAAGACTGATCCAAAGTCCATCTGGCAAGAAACACAGCTGATGCAGCAACGATAGAAGGAGGGAAATTTAAGAAACCATAGTCAATTAGTGTCAGTTCTGCTAGATAATTTGCCAAGAATTCCAGTTCTATGCTAGGGCTCTGCAATTGAGAATTAGGAGCCAAAAATTCAGTCATGTGCTAAAAGATAAGGTGCTTTTTACCATCTGAATTAAGGCCAGTTCTATCCCCTACTAAATATGTTACCATGTATGAAGCTTGTGCTGCTCTTAAAAATCTCCTGAAAACCACAAATTTAGGCAGGAAAGAGCATTAGGAAGATGAATGGAGCATTATAGGACTGTCAGCATTGCATATGCATACTTTGGATTGGACAAAAATACCTGAGAAAAGTTTTTGCAGTTGGTGCAAATATTTGAAAACCAAAATACTTCAATACTTGACTCTCCATTTTTAGCACCTGCCAATTTCTTTTAGTGAGAAATGTAACTAAAAGTATCAAACAAGGGAAGAAAGGAAGAAAATGACATAAATTAATCCAGATTTTAAACTTCGCTTGGCTCGTTTTAGTGCAGTAAAGGTAACCAGACCAATTCATTACCCCAACCTTTATGTGCAAAGTCAACTACATAGCTACATGCATGGATGCATGCATACATAAATAACATGCATATGGACATGCATGTGCCCCAATATAGTTGTTCATGTCAACCCCAGCATTATTTTATATAGCTCAATATCAAAGCTAGAACCTAACTGCCAATGCAGAAAATCTGGGTCAAAAACTTTTAAAATTCATTAACAGCCACTAGGGAAAAAAGGAAGGAAAGAAAACCGCCAGAGCTAACCATCCTTCTCCTCTTCTCACCTCCCTCTTTTACTTTTCTTTTTTATTTGAAGTCAGAAAAATTCCAGTTTCAAGCCACATAGCTCTTTTCTTGTATTTCTTAAGCTCTAACCTATATTTGCCCATTTCCCAAATCAATGACAGCAAATATTCCATGCCCCATGCTTTAATCTAGCTACTTAATTGGCAAACAGAAAACTCCTACAGCACAAAATAAAAGCCATGTGGAAAATAAAGACGACAAAAGAAGTAACAGGCTGTTCCAAAACTTCATGAAAGTGTAAGTACATGATTATTGGTAAAGCAATAATGACATACCTCCTCTCTAATGTAAGTGTTGTCTGTAATGAAGCAAAATTCCTCTACACGCGGTGCACATATTTCTTCATACTTGCTTCAAGTATAAAGATAAACCAAAGTTAAAATTACAATAGGAAAGCAGTTGCAGAAGTTATTTTATGATGAGCGCACCATTGATATCTCTGAAGCTTCGAGATTAAACCATTTTAAGTACACTAACCAACTAGGCTCATTGTGCTTAAGTAATATTCACACAAGAATAATTATAACTCCGTTAACGGTTATAGCATGACGCCAACATGGAAATCACTTTTCCTACTTGCAATATTGGTGGTTGTTAAACTTGACATGAAACTTTTCTAATCATTTAAATTTTGGACTGTCTCTCAAGCATTCTGATAATATCTATCAATTTTTCAATGTTATCCTTATTCAGCCACTTCCTTCTTCACAACATAACTGTCAGTGCTTTGCATAGAGGATGATTATTTAGATTCAAGGGTGTTCATCTTCACTTTCTAATTTCAGCATCTAATGTATTTGCAGTTCTAAATAAAAACTAAAATTTTGAATTTCTGACTGAAAATAAATCACGCAACAAACTCTGCTATGGATGTGAAAGCTTACGAGGCTATGAGCATGCAAGTGATCCCAAGCAGTTGAAGTCTCTGTCTTTCTATGAAGTTTTGAGAGAGAAAGCAATCAATTAGACACACTGTGAGGTATAGTGTGTCAGGCACCAACTTATATTCTTCAGATACCTGAAACCAAGATGTTACTTCCTTTTAACTTTTGTATACGAAACAAAGAAATTAATTGTGTCAAGAAATAGCCACTATAAACAGCCTAAAACATATGGTTCATTTTCAACCAAAGCTCAAAAGCATTTAACAGTATTGAAATGTCAACACCCTTTAATGGTGATATGCATCAGGAACAAGCAAAACATTTGTCATACCTAGATCAAAGCATTGTTGCTTCAAGATATTAAATGATGTGTTATTGGACATATTTTTTTGATACAAATTTAATTGGGAAGCTTGTTTGTACTTTCAAAACCTAAAAGCCTAACTTTCCATCACTGTACATTTTATGCGATTATATATATTCAGATAGCACAACAATGCTAACCTCCACAAGCCAGTCAACTAAAATTCCCCTCATGCTTTGAGTGATATCTCGCTGTATTGTCTCCATAAAATTAGGATACGGCCTGCGAACAAGCTGAAGGGAAAAAAAAGATTAAACCAAATGTAAAGATTAAACATTCTTGCTAAGAAAAAGACTGTAGAAAGACAAAAAGTTCCCTTTTTCACTCCCTGACTGAAGTAGGAATTGAGAAGTGAAACCACAAATGCTATTGGATGGAGACGAGTAAATGCACACACAAAGTATACTAGAGTTCAAAAAAAAAAAAGTAATAAAATTTTAAGCATACCCAAAAATGAAAAAGCACAATATTACATAGCTTTGAGGTCTGCTATTGCTAAGAGGTTAGCTTGTAAAATCACACAGTATGCATGAACCCAAAACTGTGAGAACGAAGTCCTCCGCTGTGAAGTTTTCTGCAATGTGTTTTGATTGGAGAGATCATAACTTAAAAAATTTTGCTTATGAATGATTACAGATCCCCTCACTAGGAAGTGTGCCTCTTGGGGAGCTCTAATGTGTTCAACTAGAAGGTATTTTGGTTCAAACTATTGTTCAGCTCAAACAATGGCTGATGCATACAAATTTCCAAGTTAAATACAAGAAAAATAAGCCATCGAGAATAGATGTGTCAAATGCAACAATTTGATCACTCATTATTTTCCATGCGTATCAGATCATAGGTCAGCTCTCAATCTATTTTAATTTGTACGCGCCATTGTTTCTTTCATCAAGAGTCTATCAATTAATTCACAGACCACTCCAGTTTGGGTTTCTAGCCCAAAGGAAAACAGCTTCTCTTATTATCTTTTGGTGGATTGAACATGGGAGGAAACAGCTCTCAAACATTTACAGTCTGGCGGTAATAGAACAAGGGTAGGCAAAGCAATATGTCTGACATATTTCTAAGTAATTTTTTATGTGAATAAAGTCATAGTGGAACGAGATACTGCAAAATCTACCATGAGAAAGGATGCACATGCACCTCAAGTCACAAAAATTTGGTTTAGCTTCAGGTAGTTACTCATGTCGCCAATTTTACTGGTTTGGGAATGAAATTCAAAAGTTCCTTAATAGATCTGACAGGGGTAATGATGAATATAGGAACATGAAAGTGAAACAAAGAAAAGAAAGACACCATGGCTCATACCTCAACAACACGCAAGTTGTTATAAATGTCTGGGGCATAGAGGCTGCACAGTTGAGGGTCCTTCTTATCTGAATCAATGTCTATAAAGTCTGGATCACTAGATGTTATTGAAGTCCCAGAAAAGCTAACCTTCCCCGCTGTAACCATTTCAAAAATGTCAATTTTTCCAGCATGAAGCTATATACAGAAAGAAGGCAAGCATATTTTAACCTCTACCTGCACTTTATAACCATTACAAAGACAGGAAAGCAAGCAATGCAATGTACTTTTTATTTTCCAATCTGGAAAGAAATATATTGCTTGACAAAGAGGTTGCAAGACATTTAGTTTCCTGAATGTATTACTCAAACGAGCCTCCACAAGACTTTATATTTTAATTAGCTAAGGATAATGCAATGAACCAAACAATAAGTATATAAAGCTATCTATTTGGTATTACTTGGCTTTAGAGAGTTAGAAGATAAACAGTTATTGATATATAATGTTAATGTTCTTCAAAAGATTGTCCATTTTGCCAGTCCACAGGAATCCCACTTTGTAAGTGCAGTAACCAACAATTTGATTTTGAAAGCACCCCAGATTAAGACTGAGGCAATCAATTTAGCCCCTTCATGGTGCTGACCTTCCCACCTAATAGCACTGAATGGATGCATAAACACGTCTAAGTAGCAATGTCTCAGATCTTTACTATTAACTTAAATTTCATATATCATGTCCAATTTGGATGACAAGAAAATAATTAAACACTGTATCACCTCTCAATGCAGGTATCAATGGTTAGACTCAAATGCATAAAATTGTGAAGTACACAATTCTCACCAAGATGTACATTCTTCCATACTAACCAAACTTAATATGTGTGCATTCATTCCTAAGTATTTCATCATCAACTTTGGAGGTGAGAGAGAGAAATAGTGGGCAAACCATTTGTTGTTGAACTTTCGGGTTGTGAAGGGATTGCACAACTTTTATTTGCAAGCCAATGGTAGTGTATGCAATCGTCCGTTATGCTATTTAACTGAAGAGTTGCATCTCCTTTCAAATTAACCGAACATGTGACTTCTTCTGATTCAGGTTCTACTTTTGCAGTCTCTTGAATGCCTTCTTTCTGCGAATTGGCTTGAGTAACCTGGACTTCTGCTGCTGTAGTTAGGACCACTTTGGACGCACTGGCATGCCCTTTTCTAGCCTGCTTGCTGCTCTTACCCTGGCAGTATCAAAATCATAAAATCTAAGTAATAGCAGTATCATGCTTCTTATTATTTTGCAAAAAAAAAATAAATCTACCAACATGTGAAATTACGAACATCTGAGCAATAAATACCTTTTTCATGAACAGATTGAATATGCATACGATAATTTCTCAAAAACAAAGTACACATCTATAACCATAATTAGACTGACATTACAAATTGACTAAGGATGGCAATTTTAACCTGGATTTTTGTTGCATTAAAACACTTCCTATATGAATTATTACAGCAAACATTTGTGACATCCTGAAGCACTGCTCTCTTCTTACGCTGAAGACCTGCATTGTAAGGTGCATTGGTGTTGTTTTCATCCAAGGCTGTTCTTTTTGGATTTGCTCGCAAAACTCGTTTCTGATCTGGTTGATTAGGTGCATTTAGAGGTAGCAACTGTCCAGAAGCACGCAGTGCAGCTGCTCGAGCACGTGTGATTCGACAATTAAGTTCTCCAACATTAGCAGAAACTACATTTTCTTTCCTCATATTTACAACTCTTGGAGAATTACAACACAAAGCACTAAAATGAAGCTAGAAAAGTAAAACCCTGCATCAACATGGTCAAAATTAGACAAAAGTGAATATCAGAATAAGGAGATCAAGCAACAAGATCTCATAAAAACTATATCCTAAACATAGAGTGGTAAAAGATATGGAAACGTCTGAAAACAGATTTCAGGGACGGATAATCTAAAATATTAACAGCGTGGGTGGAGTTGATAACGCAACAACAAAGAAGAACCTTTTACACTTCAAATTCATGATGAGAATACATATTGTTACATCCATCCAAAATAATGTTTCTCCATACCATTACTTATTTGTCAAACAATATCTCATTACACTTGTGATTTGTTCTGTCAGATTTGAACATGAAAGTAGTATAACTTCACCAGGCCACACAGCACAATCCCACTTCCCCTCCGCCCAAAAAGGGAAGCAAAAATGAACAAAAACATCAAAAGCCAAGACAATGCAGAAAACGAAAACCAAAAAATCAAGAAAATTTGATAAAAGGAAACAAATAAAATATTGAATCTGAAATCTTTGAGAACCTAGGACCTAGAAAAGAAAACATAGATTTGAAATCTTACAAGAAAGCTTTCTTCCAAATCCTGGTTATAATGTTTTACATATGAAGACTTTAAATAGCAATCTAATACAACCAGAAATCAAGGGTAACACGTGCAAAATTCAAAACATTTGACGCAATCAACAATCAACAATAATGTACATGGAAATTTGACAGCAACAAGAACTGAACAATAAAAGGAAAACGAATGTTTCCAAATATAGAGTAGTTTGAAAATAAAAGTAATGAGAAACAAAAAAAAAAACCTTCAACCTACATTTTCTTCGATACCCATTTCCGTTAAAGGTTCAAAATTTTCAAAAACTGAAGAAAACAAAGGCACCTAAATCGATCTGGTGAGTTATAATGTAGACCAATATACATTGAAATTTAACAACAAAAGGAAAATTTTTGCAAATGAGTATTTTCTAGAATTAAATGAATGTGTATAAAGATTGAAAATTTAACCTGATATTTGATCCTTGCTAAGCTCAAAGAAACATCCCTTAGAGCTTAGCAGGAAAAGAGGAACTGTTGGTTTGTGTTTATCTCTAGAAAAGGAAGCGAGTGAAGTGAGCGGGATAGAGTGTGGGTTTAAACTTAGGAATAACAAAAATAAAGTTCAAAAAATTGTTTAAATTGGATTAAGATTATTTTAATCGGAGAGTTTAAGGGTTGACCGGTTGACTATAAAAGAGTGTGAAGACAGTTCATCTCCCCAGGGTTTGTTAATTTGGTTTCGATTTTGTGGTTATGGGGAGTTGGATTGCTTCGATTGACAGTTGGTGTTTTTATGTTTGTAACCCTGTTTGAGATTCGTTTGGCGGCCTTTGACCCCGAGGGATTTGAAGGGTACGATGGTCAATTTAGGGAGCAAACTGGATTTGTTGTTGGATGAGGAGAAAGAATGGCTTCTCTGCGGGCGAAACTACAGCATGTGAAGAATTAGAACCACTGGCTTAGTGACATGTTTTAACGAAATCCAAGAATTTCTTTTTTTATATACATTTTTTTACGGAGGAAGCTTAAAGCATAGACTCGAGAGAATTGACCAAAACATGGTAACGATAATAATAATCCATCCTAAATGCCAAAGGAGAGGAAGCGATCGCATCCTTTGGACACAGTTTGTAACATTGTATTTATTATTCAATATTATCATCACATTAGTTACAAGGTCAACATTACAACTTAAATTTGAAAACTCAATCTTTTGATTTAAAAAATACATACATAAATATTTCAATGCTTTCGACACCAAAATTAAACATGAAAATCTATATTAAAATATAAATCTAAGTTATACTTAAAAGTCAAGTATCGAGTTTAGAATTTACAATGCTAATCTAGAAATGAATTATGAGTATCATCTAACAAAACCGTATGACCATAAAATTAACAATTCTGAAAAGGAAAATGGTTAGATCCAAGATGATAGTTTCCAAATTGAAAATGGTGGTAATGGGCAGTTGGGAGGGGGTTGGGCACATGCTTTGAATTAGCCATCGATTCAAATCATTTTCAAGTTGTTTGGTCCCAATTAACAGGGTGGCATAGCATTGCTGGGTAGTCCAAATTAAAATTCAAAATTTTCCGAATTTTCATGAAGATTTATTATTATTATTATTAAAGTATAAGAAGAATATGGAAGGAAGTAGGGAGGCCGGCAAAATAAATAAATGTAATTTATTGGGTCCAAGGCAACAACCTAATGATTTGAAAATTTAAAAGCCAAAATAAATAAACAAAATGAAGGAGTGTTATTTGAAATGGGGAGAGGCGAGTTTATTAGCATTAACACGTGACATTGCAGCTTTTTAGATAGATTGATGATCAGTTTATCGTCCAAGCTGATCTGGACCCCACATCTCGCAACGGACCATTAATGCTCCACTTTAACCGGTGCTTTTAATCCTTTTGTCCAGCAAAGAGAAAGCCTTCGCTTGCTTTCGATTTTCAAACCTTTTTAATCCTTTTGTCCCAAAAAAGAGGAAAGCCTCGTTGCTCTCTTTGTTTGCTTATAATTTTCAAACATTTTTTATGGTTTTTTTTTTTTGCGCTACCGTGCATTGTTAGTCTTGATATTTAATTTTTACAGTTTTATCTTTCGAAAATAAACGAAACATTTTATTTCAAAAAATGAGAATATTTTATAAATTTATGGTTCAATATTTAATTATCAATAATATGAAAAAAAAAATCATAATAGTCAAGTCTTGAAACAAAGAATAGACAATGCATTAATCGTTGCTTCAACAAATAAAATTCGAATTCAAACTTTTTTTTATTGAGTGATACATATATCACTAAATCAAAATATTAAAGTAATCTTATATTTCTTTAATTATTGATACACAACTCGCACATTTTAACCAATAATTCACTAATAAAAATGACAAATGAGAATAGTAGTGGTTCGAAGCTTTATGATTGGCAGGTAGCTAAGAGAAATTCACTTCAAATAAATATCAATAAGCATAAGTTTAGCCTTTTATAAAAAAATGATAGAAACTTCTTACATAATGAAAACATGCATGCAATACCACCTACCAGATAGATTTTTTAAGCAACAAAATCATTTTTAGGTAAAAGGCCAAATTTATCGTTGTATTTTTTTAATATTTAATTTTGTCACTCTTTTTTTTAATTTTGGTTGAATTTTACTATTGTATTTCGATTTTGGGTGATTTTTGGATAATATTTAAGAAAAAAGGTATTTACAAGAATATTTTTAATAATAAATATATTAATGAAAAATACACAAAATGTGAAAAAAGGGTTGACATGGAAATTTTAAATTTTAAATTTACAAAAAAAATTAAAACTTAAAATTTCCTTTTTTTCCTTTTTTTTTGTCATTATTTTCTTCTTCAAACCACCTGTTATGTACCAATGATGCCATCTATCAATAACAATGAGCAATCAGTCAAATTAGTTAAAAATTTTCATTAATCGACTTAATTGATTTTTTTAAGAGATTTAATCGAACCTATAGACTTTAGTTGACTAATCGACTTTATATAAGGTTATTTTGGAAAAAAATTAAAAAATTTGATTTGATATTAAAATAAAAGGAATACAAGACATTTTCTTATTAAAATAAAATGAATTAGTGATAAGAGTTTTACAAATTGATTTGATGCAAATACTTTATAATTTTTTGTAAGAGATCTGTTTAAATTAAACAAAATAATTAATGAAAAATTTTCACATTTTTGAATAATTAAGTAAAATGATGGTCACATATTTTGTAAATAAATAAATTTTGATAAAAAATTATGTATATATTTATTATGAATATTAGTTTTATAGGAAGTTTAATTTTTTATAAATGTTTTATATGATTATATTAATGATATTAATGTTTAAAACATATTCATAAAAATATAAATTGATTTTTTATTGCATTGGGAAGTTGAACACTGCCATAGATTGAATTTCAAAAAAAAAAATTCCATAGATTATAAATTTACATACATAAAAATAAAAAAATAAAACTTGAAATGAACTAAAAGATTGGTCAAAGTATCCAAATAACCCTTATATCCATATAGTTCGTTAATCTAATCCTTGTATTCAAAATCTAATCAATTTAGTATCTCAATTTTAGAAATTTAAACAATTTAATCTCTCTCTCTTGCGTCGTCAATATTTACGTTAAAGGTGATTACATCAACATTGAAATGGCAATACCATGTCACTCTAGCATGATGACATGGCAATGTCACATTGGACTGACATGATGTCGTGGCAGATCAAAAAAAAATTTTCAAAAAAAAATCTGAGTCACATCACAGAAACTAAATTGAATAAAAATATATAGTACAGAAATTAAATTGAACAAAATTGAGCTGTTTAGGGACTAAATTGAATTAAAAAGATTTTAAAAATACAAATCTTTGAACATATGATACATATACTTATTAATAAGTCAAATGCTTAAGTATAGAAGATTAATGGTGTTAAGAAATAAATATAAATATTTTCTTAATTGATTATTTTATTTCATAATAGATACATTAATTTTTTTTTTTGTAAAAATTAAGTTCGAATTCCCCTTTATAAAAAAAATTCATATTTTATAGAGTTGTTTTATAAGTATCATGATTAAAATCGTTATCACTTAAAATTTTCCTTTTTTTATTAAACATGATATTATTTTGAATGAGATTATTTCAAAATCCATTTATAAAAAGAAACAAAAAGATTTACTTGCCTTTTTAATATATGTTTGAAAATCAAAACTAGCCCATTAAATACTTTAAAGACAAAATAATTTTTCAAGAAATCATCTCATTTGACATTGTGATTATGAGTACTTGACAAATTATTGCTTTCCTTTTAAGATTAAAATTAAAATTGCCAAGAAATCATCTTGCTCTTTCTCTTTCTCTTTATGTGGTGGTGCCTCTGATTGAGTGCTTAATGTTAGCTTAACTAAATTAACATTCTTTCCTAGTCTTCACAAGTATTCTTTCATGTCAATTTTTTTTTCTACAGTTTCCTTTAACTAGTAGGATAGAGTGCTGACTTAAAAATGTTGATAGAATTTAGTACATTTAAAGATAATTGCACCTTTAAATCAAATCAATGTTGTTGCTTGACTGCAATTGCATTTACATTTGCACATTACAAGTGATGGTGACCTCTACCCATGCTTGTTTATGCTATAAGGAAATGGAGCAAGTTTTTGATAAGGCTTTCAATTGTATCCATAGCTAGTTCCAAGAAGAAGAATTTCTATATGTAGGTTGCAACTCTTGCAACCATGATTATTTGTCTGTGGATTGATTGATTGTATTACTTCAATATTTGATATGAAAAAGAAAATTATTTTCTTTGAATGGACCATAGCATTAGGTCACTTTGTCTTTGAGATATTTGATTATATTAATGACAATGGATGAGTCTTGTCTCGACTCCTTTGATTTTATAAGTGAATGGATTCACTTTTTTGTTTTTGAAATGAATTTTGGTTAGTCTCAAAACTTGAAAAAATGTTTTAATGGAGCTTATTAAGTTAAGGACCTATAGTTAACAACAGTAGACATTAGCCGTTGTACACAACGCTTTGTCTCTTTTGAAGTTGGTGACTATATATACTGAACCACACAAGTGCTATAACACAACTTTATCTTACTTGGTAGTTGATGCAATCCTACCCTCTTTGTTATTCAATTGGTGGCTATATGCCCGGACTCACTTTGTTATTAGTTCTTCATATTAGAGCTCCTCACCTTAATTAAATTTGATTTTGATATGTGAATTTTGATGACTTTGAAGTGGAATGATTGTGGACTTGTTTGACAACTTAGAATGATACTCTAGGTTAAATCATTGGGTTCTATGAAAAAGGTATTGAGACTTCAAGATGAAGTATCGATACTTGCTTTTTGGAAATTTCAAGAATTACATTCTGTTTGGAAAGTATCGATACTTTGAATAAAAGTATTGATACCTTGGATCCAGGAGCTTGTGGAAGACATTTTATTTGAAATGTCTCAAAACATCTGATCAATGTATTGATACTTAAAGCCTGTTTTTGAATTTTCATTAGTTTTTAAAAAGGATTTAAATATGTAAAAGGGTTTTGTTTTAACTATTGAGTTTTATAAACACTTTGATTTTGTCAAAAACACTTTGAAATGATTGAGTTTTGCTTGGAAAGTGAATTTTAGAAATATTTGAAAACTTCTTTAATCTCATTGAAATTCGAAATGTTCTTAAGGATTTAAAAAATACAAACGGATTTGTTTAAAGTACTACACTTTTCAAAATACTCTAAAAGGAGTGGATTACTTTTTGGAAGCAAAATTTTGGGAATATTTGGAAATTTGATATATGCTTGAGAAACGAACTTGGGAAACATTTGGAAATGTGATTACGCTTAGGAAGCAGACTTTGATAATATTTGGAAATTGTTTACATACATTAATTTGAAAGTGTATTTGATAAACATTCTTTCATTTTAACTTGTAACTCCTTCCCATATCTGTTTAAGGAGTTTTTCGAACTCAGATGTTAGTTTTCTTCGTTTTTGTTGCTAATTAGTAGACTGCTTTGCTCATTGTACTTTGGGAGGAGCTACTTTTCTTGGTTTGGTAGGTGATTGATAAAGCATCCAATAGGCATCAACCTTTTTGTTTGAATTGTACGCCACTAGTATGGTTTTATTTGTTATTATGATATTAAACTCTGTTTTACATTTGTAAATAAATGTTATAATTTGGATTTACCACAACATGGCTTATGCTTTGGTTTTGCAACAAAGTGACTTATACTTTACATATTTAAAAATATTTTGCTTTTGCATTTTAAGCACAGGATTGTGCAAATTGATATACTTAGATATTTGATGCTTATCTATATAGATTATATATGTTTCCATATTGATGCGTCCCATGAAGTATGTTTAGTAATTGGTTTCATTTGTTTTGGGGCTTGTTTTGATAGCGTAGGTCTTTCCCATTAGACCTTTGCACTAGTCATGAACCTCAAGTTTTGATCATGATACTTTTTAAGTGAAAATTTAACATTGTTACTTATGTGGGAACAATAGTAAATCTATGACCACCTTACCTCACATAAGAAGTAAATTGAGAAAATTCTTAGATGAGGTAACAAATTAAGTTTTCAAGAATTATTTTAAGTGTTTTTAAACTCAGAAACATGCTCCACGTTTTCTCAAATGAGTTGGATGGAAAGTTGAGGCTTGAAAAAAGCCAAAAGGTTTGATTTTTTAACTTAAAATATGCATTTTAGACAAACGATATCGATACTTCTTCATGAGGAATTGATATTTGAAACCCGAAAAACGTTTCTAATGAACAAGTGTCGATATTTGTTCATGTGATATCAAGACAATTGATTTTTCAAAAAAGTATCAATGCCTTCATCTAAAGTATTGATACTTTTCATTGGCACTTTTAAGAAAAGACCATTTTGTTTCAAAAATATCGATACCTAGGCTTAAGGTATCAATAGCTCAATGTTAGATTTCAAAAATAAAAAGGGTATAAGGGTATTTTCATGCCTCTTGTATGAATAGACACATTTTATGAGGGTTTCCGTTACTTAGCCTTTTTTCCTCAATTTTCTCTCAACTCATAGCCTTTTTAAGCCATTTTTATCAACAAGCATCATTTTTGGAAGATTGAAGCTTGGTTTTGGAGTTTTATCAACAAAGGTGGTATTTTTTAACTTTCAAATGATTTTCCATAATTGAAAATATTGTTTTATGTCCAAATTTTTTGTTGAATCCTAAAGCTCAAGGTTTTGTGATTTTGCTCAACATCAAAGCTCACTTAAAGTGAAGATGATAAATTTATCAAACTTAAAGCATATAGTTTAAACAATAATGGGTTTAATCTAGTAAGCAGGCTTTAGATGAACTTGACTGGTTTCAAAAAGGCTTTAAAAAGATTATTACATGATTATCAGTATAAGCACTAATTACAATGATCGTTGAATGCTTTAGGTGCTATCAAAACTTTGAGGAATTCACCGAAGTGAAGTTTTGATCACTTATGGAAATTTAGTCTTCAAATAGGTGAGTGGATACACCATTTTCAAACCATTTTAGTATGAAAAGCTAAATGCATGGTTTAATGAATTATTTGGATTGTATGATTTTATCACCATCTTATAAATGAAAGATGCTTGTGATTAATACTACATTTTGAAAGAATTTTCAATCTACTAAATATATGTAAATATTATACTATTTATTAGTTTTCAACAAAAGGGGACAAGTATTTTCGAATTGATTTACACCAAACCACCACTTCATGAGATGTGTATGATGCATGTAAGCTATGTTGTAATGTATGTGATGTTATTTGCACATACTATATGAGATGAGAATCAACATATGATGTATATTATGTTGCCATGTATGTGATGCTTATTTTCACATACTATATGAGATGAGAATGAGCACTTGATATGTATTATGTTGTAAGTTATGTGATGTTAATACCACATCCTATATGAGACAAGAATGAGATTACCGTGACTGCTAAGATGAAATGTATGCGATGATGATTCCACGCACTATATGAGATAAACATGAATTCATGATTGAATGCCATATACTTGAGAATGATGTATGATCATGATGAATTAAGAAAGTAGCAGTATTATGTTTGTTAGACATAGAGAATATTGCTAAGTTAACCCAAGGGTAATGGGGATTTTACCATTACCATTATGATGGAGTGAGGCATTGATTCTATTTTGAGATTAAGGTGGTAATTCCACTCCTTTGGTGCACCATATATGTCCAAAAGCAATGAGGGTTTAACCATTGTTAAGAGATGTCCAAGGTGATTGTGGCTTAACCATTGCTAGTCCCAAGATGATGTTGGCTTGACAATCATCAACTTTTGATTGATGTATGAATTGCTCAACTAATTTATAGAGTGTTATGATAGAATAACTTAGAAACAAGGTTTCTTAATTAACAAATTGAGTTTGCAAGTAAGGTCATCTAAGAGATCTTGAGTTTAGGTGGTCAAGGAAAGTTGATAGAAGTTGAAAATAATCCAAATTTTGAGTTTACATGAATGAAGTTTCAGCACTTTACAAAAACATATCAATACTTGTTAAACAAAATGCTAGACAAGCATTACGTTCAAAAAGTATCAATACCTTTCCCAAAGGTACCGACACCTCAACTCTAGTATGGTAAGTTTAGCCATTTTTTTGTGTACTCAAAGGTTTTACATTCAGACTCTTTCCGAAGATTTATGTAACAATATCTTTGGAATGCGCTACAAGGTTTAATTAAATACTTTGCTCAATGATTTAAAGATTTAGTTTTCAATTCAAGTGATTTTAAAGTGTATTGAGATATTTGAACTACTACCAATTTACAAGGATTTCATGATTAATTATTCAAGATCATACATGCGTACTATTTAAAGCTTATATTTGTGCGAAAACTCAATCCCCTTTGTTAGTAGTATAAACTCAAAGCAATATATACCAAAAGAAGGGATGAATTGGTATTTAAGAAAAATCCATTTAAAATAAGTATAAAAATTAAATCTTTTGGCAACAAAAAATTATTTTTGTGTCAAAACAGAAAAAAGATGTTTCTAAAGCAAATGAAAACAATAAATTATTATGCGAAAAATTAAAATCAAGGTAGAAAGATTTTATAGTAGTTCGGCTTTCTCTAGTTCCTATATCCACTCTTTTGGAAACCAAGGAATTTCAAATCCACTTAAGGAAATGTGTTTTTTATGGGATCAAGCATTAAACCCTCACAACATTTTTTCATAAGAGCAAGTAGAACCCTTAATAACTCTTTTTCACCTAAGCAAACAAAACCCTTGATAACGTTTTTTCATGGGAGCAAAACGGAACCCTCAGCAACACTTTTTCATGGGAGTAAGTGGAACCCTTACAACGATAGTTTTTAATGGACTCAACCACAAACCCATAAATAGTTTTTTAAGGTTAAGCTAGAACCTTACGATAATTCTATGATATAGAGTTATTTAGGTTTAATTTTGATAGTAATTTAGCTCAGTTCTTGTAATAATGCATAAAAATTAGTAAATTTTATTTAATTATTTTAAATTATTTAATTTAGTTGAGTCAATCTAATCTTAGGTTATTTTATACTTAATTTGGTGTTAATGTAGTTCAAATAGGTTATTATTGATTTATTTATGCTTTTGTAGGTGTTTGATGAAAGAAAAATTTTAGTAGAAGAAGAAGAGCAATTTTGAGGTGTAGACCTCCACTACACATGTTTTGATATTTCGACCATAATGCTCTCCACATGGCTCCAAATGAAGCAATTTTTAGACCATTGGAAAGCTAAGAGAAAAAGATACAACTTTCATGCTTACTACTTTGTTAGTTCACTTTGGAAAGTGGTCAAAAATCTTATTGAAGTTGACACATTGCAACAGTCCTAGAGCAATTACGATTTCTATTAATCAATTGGACAAGGCTCCTACCCACATAGCCTGATGAGGAAATCTGAGTTTGAGTTTTTTCCTTACCTAACTTGGCTTAACTTCAAGGTCTTATAAAAACAACCTTTTGGAAGAGTTTGGGAAGAGAAAAAAAGAGAACAAGACTTTAGATTGACAGGTGAGATTCAAGCCATAAAATCGTTGAAAAACAAGTCTCATTGGAGCTGAAAAGAAATTAAAGGATTTAAGAAGATTTGAAGATCAAGAGTTTCACTCTCGGAGTTTCTTTATTCTTTATTTTTTTTTTAGTTTAAGTTTCAATATTTAAACTTATTTTGATGATGATATGTGACTTGATGGGGAACTAATTCATTAATCTAAGATTATGATTAAACTCATTATGTAGTCTAAATTATTTATCTCTATTTTATTTATGTTTGATAAATTTAAGTTGTTTATTTAATTTTGTTCTTAATGCTTCTAATTGCCTGATCACCAATTAGATTGAATTGGAAACTTAGGTTAAACATTGACGAAGGAGATTTAAGTAGACCTTGAATAAAATAGCGTATGATCAAATACACTTAGTTAATTAGGTGGTTTGATTTGCATATAGGGTAGGCATACACCTATAAGCCATATGTAGCCAAAATTAGAGCACAAACTTAATGAATCTTTCTGTAATTTAATTTACATAGACATATAGTAAATTAATTAGAAGAGGTATTTTTATGATAAACTCGACAGAGGCTTGTAAATAATTTAGGATTCTAGATTAACAACTTAATCTATTAAACTAAGTTAAGAGAGAAAGCCAATATTTAGATGAAGTATTGAGGAATATCATAATGTTAGGTCTGGTAATCACTAGAAGTAATTTTGCTGATATATTAGTTTTAGTTATTAGTTTGTTAGTTTCAATTTTTCTTTTTAATTTTAATTGTTTAAAGAAAATTAAGGTGTGTTAATTATAGTAGTTAACAATAAGGATTAATTCAATTCTCTGTAGGATTGACACTCTACTCATTACTACCTTATCTTTGCGATACGTATATTTGTATGAGTAGAAAATTGAACAACACCTTGACAAGAAAGAGTACAAAGTATAGCAAGAATATCTTTATAAAAGCTGGGTGCTAAAGGTTGAAGCTTCATGTACAAAGAGAAGAAATAATCTCATAAATTTCAGCCCAAGGATTTTCAAATGAGTGAGTGAGCTTCTATGGCTTTTGAATGTTTAATAGACGTCTAAGATGAAGGTTAAAGAGAAAAGATAAGCTTGAGGGTCTTCTCTTGCTTCAAAATGAATCAAAAGCCACCTTTTATAGTTGTAATGAAGTTTGGAGCCGTTAAACACAAGTTTGAATTAAATTTGGCTATTATTGAAGCTCGAGGGTCGACAATTTATGTTCTTCAAAATTCTCAAATTAAGGTTCCATAGTTGAGTACAATTCCTAAGGACATGTATTTTTCAAATCTGGGCTAAGGTAGTTGACTATAGAAAGGCTAAGGTTGACTATGCCTTTGAAATGTCCTGTTTTTCATGTATCAAGATCATCAAGGTCGACTACACTTGTGCTAGGGTTGACTATAGGTATCCTAAGGTTGAATTGTTCTTTTCAATTTACCTTAAGGTTGACTATGCCTTTTATTGGATCGATTATTCTTTGTTTCATAATTCTTCATTTGTTCTTCAACCATTCTATCATTGAATTGACTTGAGCTTCTTTAAGGTCAAGTTTTGACTTGTGTCTTCAAGATTCTTTGACTTTTTGGCACCTTTTTTCAGCTTTTTCTTCCTTGTTTTGTGCCAGGAATGGCATGATTAGAGCATCACCGCAATGGAATAACAAAAATTGAAAAAAAAATAAAAACCATACTTCCTATGTTTGGATCACCGTAGCTGTTTAATGCAAAGTTAAATACCATAGAAAATTAAAAAATATTTTTTACTTTTTCAAATGATATCATAATCAAATGGATCCCTTTTGATGCTAAAAAACGTAAACACCTTCTTGTGTGAAAGAATCCTAGCTACTCAAATGTTTGGCTTTCAATATTGCACACATGATTGCAACGAATCCTTCTTAAGAAAAAGGCTTTATGCCACGGGCTTGTGTTAGCAAGTGAACAACGATTTGCCCTATTTTCTTCCTTGATTTTCTGCAAAAAATCAATGGAGAAGTTCTTTGAAAAAACCTTCTCAAAAGTGGCAGCACTCAAGAGAAAAACTATTAGTTTTTTTTTCTTTTGTTGCTTCAGAAAAAAGTGGCTATAATGTAATATTTATATCTAGGTTTAATTTTATTATTAGACTTATTAAAATTTGTA
>NW_018397275.1:1063680-1080469 GCF_002168275.2 Theobroma umbraticum
AAACCTAGAATTTGATTTAAGTATAACTTAAATCATCGCACTCTTAATTTAATCCTAATTGCAACCTTTTTGTGTGACTCATTAGATTCCTAACATGTTAAAAATAGAACTAAATTATAATTTTATTAATTAATTAATTTAAATGAATCATATTCAATTTTAAATTAATGAATTCAATTCCATAGGCTAAGATTGGCATCTAACAATGCATCATGGCCACCCAATTGTAAGGAGAGTCAAAGAATTCTTTGTCAACATTTCAATATACAGTTGATCGGTGTAATTCATTCCTTCATTCTATATCCTGAAGATGATAAGAGCTTGGTGCAGTATGTACTTTTATTGACCTCCATATTTGTTCTCGTAGTTAGATCATTAGCTTTATGGGAATACTTATGAAACTCATTTTATAATCTCCTAATCACCTTGACCAAGGATTTGATTAAGCTAATGTCAACCAAGAACTAATGAGATATTTACTCTTAAATAACTTAGGTTGATGATTCCTATCTTGATCACTCATTTGCCTTCATATGCTTCATACTATATCAAAAAACATCTTGTTTTAACATCATTGGTTAGGCACCCATAGGGATGAAATGAAAGCATAATACTCCACACACAAGATAACCAGGTATCTCAAGTCGAGGGAGTAGTTACACAATTGACACATGAGAAGTATTGTATAGTATCAAATGCATTTCTCATTGTGAGTCATGTTTAGTAAACTCGCTTTCTCATGGCAAGCACCCACATGTTAGTTTCAAGTATCTCTATACTTCAATCTATGGGAGCGATTGCTTATTTCACAAGGAACATAGCATGTGCTGATCTTTAAGCATTATTGATGCCCCATCTCAATAATGCAATGATCAAGAAGCTTTAGGAATAATGCTTTGATGCATAAGGATCTCATAATTGTATCTCAACACAATTCCTTTACACGGCATATATAGCTCCATAAGTTTTATCTACATAAGTACAAAAAGTAATTAAATCATAAACTTATGGATAAAAAACTACCTCATAGTTATTATAAATCAATAAAATTTCATACATGAATAACTCAAAAATATAATTTCCATACAATTGGAGATTAGCTTACAAGGCTCATACTAACACCTTATTCTTATAATCAATATTAATTCAAGGCATGTTTGCTTTGTATTTACTTAGCTGACGATTCATTGTTTGAAAACTTTTGTTATGTTTTCTAATCATGTATGGCTTTTTAAACAAATGTGTGACTTTAGGGGATGAAAAACATGATTGAAATAATTTCAAATGCTTGACATTAAAACCAAAATATCATGTAGCATTTGTCAAATCAAAATATAATATAACTCAAGGTTAACACCTTTGACTTATCCTCTTCCCATATTCACTCACAGAGTCTTATGACTCACATGTTAGTTTCTCAAATTTTTGTTGCAGATCAGTGAGTGCTTCTAACTATCTGTGTTACGAAAACGTGATCCGTTCCTTTTTTAGTAGGTGGTTTAGCGATCATTTGCAGCCTAAAGGTCAAATCATGTTTCGCTGATGACTCGATCTTACTTATATTTATGTTATGGATATTGAAAATATTATGAATTTGTAGCCTTTCATAGCACTTTGCATATTTTACTGACTTATGTTCTCATGGCCAAGGGTTCAGTTGAGCACTGAGGTGCAAGTTTATGTTTAATGAGATGATTTTAAATTATGTTTTGAAATGACAAGATATAAGCATGTGAGCGTTTGAACACGTTATAAGGTAACATTTCATAACGATGTGATAACGCCTTTCTACAGACTTTATGATATGTGGATGTATGTTTAATGATTGATATGAATGTTCAATTTATATATGAATATAAGAGGCTTATTTGGACCTAGCTAGCTACACCCGTTTGGGTCCATGTGTCGATCACAGACCCCCAAAGCAAGTCGTGACAAAATTACAAAGTTCTTTTTCAAAAAAAAAAGAATCCTAAGATGTTATGTGAGAGAATGTCATAATACCATAAAGGGCTTATATGGAGTTTATCCTATATTTAAATAGCAATTGATATATCATATTATCCTTTTCTTTTCCATGAGAATGTTTATTATTGGGTACTTGAGAGTTTTCTTTTTCTTTTTTTTTGCTTCTCATTTTCTTCAAAGGAAAGGAAAACCATGTGACATGTCTTTTTAGCAACAAATAAATGATATCATGGACAAAATGTGTAATATATAATGGGCATAGTTTTAGCCTAAAAATTGTGAATGAATTTGTTTTTGGTTACTTTGCCACTTTCGCTTGGTCCCACATTTTGGGGAGAAAGTAAAATTGATCCATAATAATAGATTGGAAAATAAGGCCCTTGGTTTAACATTCTAATCAAGGAAAGCCCAATACTACTACTAAGGCGATCCATTTTAAAATTACGTTCATTGGGCCTATGGAAATGTTGTTGTTTATTTAACCAACTTCATCATGCATTTCAACATACTGAAGTTGATTTCTTTGCCTCACTCAAACCTTCATTATTCAAAAGATTAAAGAAAGGGAACACAAGGAAAGGAAGGAACAAAAACAAAGACCAATATGGTAGGTTGGGCTGGTCCTAACATTTACACCATATTATTTATGTATTATTCGACATCTACATCATAGAGTGAGCTAACGGAGTTAAACTATTACGATGACTAAGAAAGAGACCTAAAAAAAAAGCACGGCTTATAGAGAAAGAAGTATTTGTGCATGTACAATATTGATATGTTGGCCGGGATTGAATAACAATCCAAGATCACTCATGGATGGTCCTAAATCAATACGTTTGAATTGTTTTTAAAGTGGTCTTATGATTTGATAGGTGATCCATTATCTAAAAATTTTAGATGATTTATGATTTTATGCACTTATCTAGTCACTTTTAATTAAAACATTGAAATTTGAATTGATTTTAAATTTATAATTATTTAAAAATTATATACAAAATAAGTTTAATACTTGTAAGACTCAAACTTATAAAGAGCATACATTTCTAAAAATGACTATTAAACTAAAATTTTCTTATTTAAAATATTTATATCTAATAAAAATTAATAATAAATTTATAAATAAAAAACCATGGACAAGATTAAAACAAAATGATAAGATGGATATATGAATTATTTTGCAATATTCATAAATTTGATACACTATTAATTGTAATTCACATTATGATATATTTCATATATCCTACAACTTTATTCTCTTTCTCACCCTTTTTTGTTTTGTTGTCTTTTTTAGCATTTGAGAGAGTTTAAAAGATGGAATTGTTTTATGAGGTAGAATTGCTTTAAATAGAAAAAACACAAATGCCTAACATTTTGATTAAACAGTGGTTAGCCTCGGACAAACAAATTAATGTTAAGAAAGACTAACATAAATTAATGCCATCTTTTTCTAGAAAATAGCACATGAAATTTCACTTATTATGGAATTCACATTTTTGTAAAATACAAATTTCTAAAATGAACGTGTTCAAACAAATTTTGCCTTGAATATTTTGATTTGAAAACTTTGGAGCCAGATATCAAATTTATTTATATATCATATGTGAGTTTACAATCTCTAGTATTGTTTTACAATAAAGAATGTCCTCTAATTAATTTTTTTTTCAATTTTCTTTTTAAGGGTTTTATGACTTGGTCTTGACCACAAAGGTCTTATGAACAAGTTGAAAGCTTCGCTTCAAGGGTCTTCTGATATGATCTAGAACGATTGACCTTAAGGGTCTTCTGATATGATCTAGAATGATTGACCTTAAGGGTCTTCTGACTAGATTTTGAAAAATTAACCTTAAGGGTCTCATGATTGAATCTTAACCTCAAGGGTCTTATGAACAATTGGGAGGCTTTGCTTCAATGGTCTTCTAACTTAATCTTGAACTATTGACCTTAAGGGTCTTATGAACAATTTGAAGGCTTCGTTTCAAGGGTCTTCTGACTTGATCTAGAATAATTGATTTGGAAACTTTGCTTCAAGGGTTTTTTGACTTGATCTTGAACGATTAATTTAGAGACTATGCTTCAAGGGACTTGCAACTTGATCTTGAACGATTGTTTTGGTGACTTCGCTTCAAGGATCTTGCAACTTAGTCTTAAAAACAAACAATTTGGATCACATGGACTTATAGCTAGAAATCTAGAAAAGCTTTGATTTTTAGATATTCCTTCTTGGATATGTGGAACTCTAAAAAGGCTTTTGTCTTCAAATCTTCCTTCTTAGAAGGAATGTAGAACTTTAAAGTCTTTAGTGTTCGAAATCTTCGTTCTGGTGGAAACTCTAGAGGGCTTGATCTTCAGAATCTTCCTTCTGAAAGCTTTAAACTTGTGGGAGTTTTGGAGGCTTTAATTTTCAGAATCTTTTCCTTTCTCATTGTTCATCAAATGGCTTGGAGAAGCATTGTATTTACAGCACTAGATGTGAGAGTTTCCTAAGAATTTAGTCTCTTTAAATCATCTTTAAATTATTTTAATTTAATCAAAGAGTCAATCTTGGAATTATCATTTAAGCACAAACAACAAGCACATTTCAAGAATTGATTCTAGACTAGGTATTTGAACTTTTTATTTTCAAGAAATGATTTAATCAATATGAGCACATGAACATTTCATTCTCAAGCAAAGATTGTTCAATGTAAGTGCATGAGAAATGATGAAAGCAATAAGTCTTATGTTCATGATCAATTTCTTATTAGAGCCCTATACACAAAAGAAAAAAACAAAAACAAAACCCATAAAAAAACAGAAGAAAAAGAAAAACTGAACACTTCCTGAATCAACGAAACAATCAAGAAAAAACAAGAAGGAATAAAGCATCACCAAAAGTTATAAGAAGCAAAGAGAAATGGTCTAAATCAATATGGCTTGATATTAATCCCTTTATCTGCAATATGGCTAGACAACTTAATGAAAGTGTTTGAGAAAACCTTCCAGAATGAACTTTTCTCCAAATGATTATTAATTATCTTCATTAGTTGACATTTGACTAAGAGAATGTTTGGAGATCGATGGTGATTGGATACCTTATTTTCAGTGTTTGTTTACAACTTTAGTCAGAGGGTGACATAATTGACAGTAAAAGATGCCTTTAAGAAATATGGTAAGGTGGTAAACGTCTATCTATCAAAGAGAAGTTATCAAGATCAGGGGAGAGCCATGAGTTTTGCCTTTGTAAGGTATGGGGAAAGGCTTAAGATGGAGAAAACTTTGAAGTAGGGTGAGCATCAATGGCTAAATGGTTAAAAGGGCAAAACCAATGAAGAAGTTAGAGAATGAGGGAAGGAAGGTACTTGCATCTGAATTGGGAAAAAAGGAAAAAAAACAAGGATATTCAAAAGGTGAGTCATAAGACATTTAAAGATATAGTGATTGGGAAAGGTAAATTGGTTAGAAAAGAGAAAAGGATAGGTAAGAATATGGAAAAGAAACAAAAAGACATAAATAAGTAGAAAAGCAATGAAAGAAAGAGCAATTCAGCTATGGTGGAACAGAAGGAGTTGAAAAAAAAGCCAATCGAGCAAGAAAAGAGTGGTCATGATAAAGACCAACATTGTCAATGAAGAGCAACCATTGGTTAAATGTAGTGTCTTGGGAAAAATGAAAAATAGAGTAATAGGTGGTGTTATCCAAACAGGTTTACAAAGTGAAAGGATAAGCGTCTAAGTGCTCGTTATTGAAAAAAAGTTAGTTCTTGTTAGCTTTGAAGATAAACACATTATGGAGGCCATGTTGGAAAGCAATGCTTAATTATTTGAACTATGGTTTTACTCTATTGTCCCATTTATATTAGCAAGCCAAAAAAGAGACATAAGATTGTGGGTCTATTTAATATAGATGCTACTGCATGTATGGCATGTTAACACATTTAAATCCATTACCGAGTGTTGGGGGGAGCTTTTAGCGATTGACAAATGAACCTTCAAGAGCGAGAGGTTCGATCAAGCTTATATGTTGGTGTTTGTTAATAGTAGGGCTAATATTCCAAATATGGTGTAGATTAAGGTTGATGGCAATATATCGAATGTCTTTGTGAGCATAATAGGTACTAAAAAGAGTAATGGGCTTGAAAGTTATGTGAAAGGAAAGGAGAAAGTTCAGTTGGTAATGAAAGTTGAGCAAAACAGAGAGGCTTATGCCATTGTAAACAACGAAGAGAAAGAAAAACAATGAAACACCAGTAGAGGGAAAAAAACAAATCAAAAGATGTTGAAAGATGTGAAAGGATGCTGATAAATTTGACATAGTAAGAGTTTTTGAATTAAAATTGAAGAAGGATTACTAAAGAAAAATGGTAGGGCAGTGAAGATGATAAGCTACAGTTATTGTTTTCAAAAGAGATAGTAGATGGACTATAGGATGCAGAGGCGAAAAGAAAAGCAAAAAGAAACATGCAAAAGGAAAAAGGGGAAATAAAGTGCAAAAGAGTAGATATGTTAGGAGTAAAATTAGGAAAAAGAGATAGTGATACAGTCATGAAAAAAGTGGAATGTGAGAAAGGAGTGGAGACCATTAGAGAGGACTAAGAGCTTCTTAAAGTTGATATGGTCCAGGTTAGAGAAATAGGAAAAAAGAGTGAAGTTAACCAAAGTCCATGTTTAAGGCAAGGTCCAAAGGTATGTGGTTTAATCGGGAATAAACGCCCAACTAGTAAAAAAAAGGTTATGGGTGAGGAAATAGGTGGGTTGAAGGGTAGTGGGCTTAAAAAGGAAGGTAAAATTAATGTTTTGGATAGACTAATTGAGAGAAAATTAAGTGAGACCTATGAAGTAATTGCATGTGAAAATGAGAAATTAGAGGATTACAATGAGAAAAGATTGGAGAAAATCTAGTAGTAATAAGGAAAAGAATGGAGAAGAACAGAAGAGTGACAAAAAGGATAAGCAAATAGAAAATGGATTTGAAAGAATAATAAGAGGATGGAAAACAAGGGACAAGTGGATAATAGTGATTCAAAGCACACCAACGATGAAAGGGAGCAAAGACAATGGCTAACGAATAGTGATGATGCTGAGTTGGGAGTTTTGGAACAAAAAAGATTGAAGACAATTGGGAGACAAACAAAGTGAAAAGGAGTAAAGGAAGGACACGTCTAAAAAGATGACACTCACCAAAGATTAAAAGCAACCATAACAGTAAATGCGATAAGGGCATAGGAAAAATCAAGAATAAACAAGGAAAAGGGGGAAATGAAAAATTATGGCTCTAGCTCAAAATCAAAAAGAAGGAAAAGTAAGACAAGAAAAAATTTATTACATGAAGTGGAGGTTGTGGGTATGGAAGATTCGGATCAAATTAGTCAAGGGGATGACTTTATTTCAAATATAGATATAAGAAAAAAGAATGTTGTGTTGGGAAAAGAAGTTGAGGAGTTATGAAAGTTAGGCAAAAAATTACGATTGACCTTGTAGGGGGAGAAGGAAGAGGTCAATTAGAGATTGGTCAAGCTGGAGGCTGTAGAGGGCAAAGGATAATGCCAAGAACCAGAGGAAGCCCAATAAAGAAGGTATCAATGCAAGTGAATGGGAAGGCGGGTGAGTCTTGTTGTTGAATTCTCTTAATGTTAAGAAAGTAGTGGAGAACTATAATTGTGGAATCAGGGTGGTAGATTAAATGGTGGTTGAAGGCCTTAGTTGGAGTATAGGAGGTGAATATTCTTTAAAGTTTGCTTGTTTACTCGTCATAAAGGTGTGATAGATGTTAGTTAGTTTTTATAATTTAGGGTGAATGTTTTTATATGTGGTGGCATGGTTTAGAATATTTGGATTGTGGTTGTTATGTAATCTCAGAAGTTTTATGAAGTTAGGAATTTTAGTTCTTGTTGTTTAAAGAACTCATTATTGAGGTTGAGCCACCAATATTTGCTTGAGGTGGTGGAATCTTTTATAATTGCACTGTTATCTTCCTTCATAGCTTGAATTGATATGTTACTAGAAGTTTTTGATCTCTAAGATTTAAGACTTTTAGGCTATGTTTGGTTAATAAATTTTCTTTTCAGAAAAAATTATCAATTTCTTATCATTGTAAGAATATGAGAAATTTTAAGATTAGTATGAGCGTCATGTTTTAAAAAAAAAATTCAAGCATACATTAGCTCACGTTTCAAGCGTTGAGGTATAAATGTGCACATTATCAATGATTATTAATTTTTAACATTATGTATTATTTGATCATTAGCTCATTAACTAGTCTCAATTTAATAACTTTGCATTATCAACTCAAGTTTCATCTTGACAAGATATTTGCACCTAATAGTCATGAGAGTTTTCATTATGCATGTTTTTAGAAGCCAAAAATTATCATTAAAATAGAAATTCACTAAATAATTTAGTGTAAAAGACAAGTAGTGAAGTCAGAAGGTATTTTAGAACTTGAAACTTGTCAATTTTGATTCCAGAATTCTCAAGGGTCGACTACATATTCTCAAGGGTTGACCCTTTGTCAATCCAAGAGCCTTATTTTCACTTCGTTCTCCAAGAGTTGACTATCAATTGCTTGGTGGTCGTTTTTACTTTAACTCTTACAGCATAAAAATCAGAAAAAATGTAGAAAAACGCAACTTGCTAAGATGCAATGATTTCAAAACATGAATTTATGTAAAGACAAGTTTGATTTTCAATTTAATCATGTTTAAAGCATCATTTTGAATTTGTATACCCTAAGAATTTTGAAAAAAAAAACGTATGAACTCAAAATTTAGCTTTTAATGCTCATTGTTCACAAATACTAAAAAGTTGAATAACTCATTTTAAGAATTCTTCTTCTAATACGCTCAAGCATACTCAACTTCTATCATGATGCAAGAATATGATGTATAAAGTGTACTACAAACATGTTAGGAAGTGTTTAAGCATGATAATCATTAAGTTTAACGTTTTTAACATTTTTTCAATATATGAAAAAAAATGCCCTTGAGGTCATTCAAGTATTTAATCATGTTGTTAATCAAAATATCATTTACCACTTTCATGTCTTGTGACATTAATGTGACATGCTAACATGTCATAATAAATTATGGCGTAGCATGCTGATATGGCATAATGACACGGTCACGTGACATTATTCACTTTCCATGTTTGCGCCATGTGATTATAAAATAAGAAATGACAATTAGTTAACCATTAGCCATAATGATCTATTTGGTCAAAAATAAAAGAACATAAACATTTTTGTAAAGAGAAAAGTATAAAAACTTGGTACAATACAATAAAAGAATAAGAACTTATTAGAATTTTCTTTGAATAGCTAAAAAGTTTTAAAGTGTTATATCTTAAATTTACTACTTATAAATGCAATTTAACATTGAATTTTCAATTTGATTCCAAAATATCCAAAATTAATGAAAAAAGAATATACTATGGACACTTGAGTATTTGATTTAATAATAAGTGTATATATCTTTATTCGAATAGTTAAAGTCAATTTTTTAAATAAAAAATATTTTGTAAAAGAATAAAGAAAATATTTTATGAAATATTCTTGTAATATTAATTTTTTATTGTATTGTAATAAATTGAAAATAAAATGTTAAAGTTATAATTGTTAAAACATAATAAAATTTGTCAATATCTAATGCTTAAAAAGGTGAATTTAGTTCTCATTCCTAAAAAAACGCATGAAGATTACAAGGCAATAAAGAGGACAATTTTGAAAACTTATTTAGTTTCAGTTTTTAGATTGGATTATGCTGTTTTTACTAGCGAATATATCCAAAGAGAATAGTTAGTCCACATTTCGCATGACTTAATGGAGTGACTCACTTTTCACCTAAACAAACAAAAAGGAGATTTCACTGCGAATCCAAAACCAACAAAATTCACTTGTCGCTTGATTCGGCATATATACTTACTTTGCATGATTCATGGCTTTCTAACTTCATGAGCTCAAGTTTTCCATATATATAGATTTTTCTTTTGTTTGGTCTTTAAGGCTTTATGTATTACTATTGTAGTTGCAAGCCAAAACTAACATGGCTTCTTCTAAGCCACATTGGCAGGTCTTATTCAAGATCAATTGGATGTAAGGAACAATAGTTATAGAGTATAAGGAAATGAATGTAGCTTAATTTGCTATCTAACTTAATACATCTTCTTTTAAGCCAATGTTAGAACTTTTGAATAAATTTTGGACAATCTACTCAACATTATGAGATTTTGTAATAAAAATTAATTATGGTTGTACCCTTGGCAAAAAAGGGTTAAAACTTTTGAACTGGATAATTTAAACTTGTATGCACAATCTACATCCTGAATTTTACGTATATGCTATTTAATTTTAATATTCTTATAGCCTTTTTGCATTGCGTAATAGGTTATAATGTTCATTCTATAGTTGGTTTGAAATGTAAAGCTACATTCTTTTTCTTGGTCAAATGTATCAATTTCAATAAAGCTTTCAAGAATGCTCAAAGTAACTTTTTCTTGTCTTTGTGATAGGCATAGGCATTTGTGAATCTCGTTCTCACATTATGTTATGTGGGGGATTCTATAGTCATCTTTAGTCCATACTATTTCTATGCCTACATGTCTTTCCAAATGATAGATGTCACTAAGATACTAGTGGGTTTCGATAATCCAAAAACTCTTCCATATGCAAGTGCATATCATGATAAGCTGTTCATTAGATAGAATTGTAATTGTTTATCAGAGTTTTTGCTTGAGTTTTGAGGTTTCTATAAGTTTTATAATTATGTTCTTCAGATTATTGGGGAAAAAATACATTTTGATTCTTTTTACTTGCTGTTCAGGGTTCCTTGTTTAGAAAAATAGCATTACAATCGTTTATGGTGCTTTCACTGGAGTTTGCTTGTTTGAAGAAATGAAGATACAACTTAGAGTTTATTTCCAATGGATTTGTTGTTATTTTAGTCCTGTTTACTGTATATTATAATAATATAGTTGGTTGATTTCACTTAAAAAGCTTATATGACCATCATGATTAACTAATATAAGGGCCATAGATTAACATGCATAACATAGCACATGATTTATTGTTATTTGAACTAGGAATATCATGTGTACTATTTTAGATGATTTATCAATATTGTCTTCATTTTTAGACTAGTTAGAAAAGACATTACTAGAAAATAACCTTACTCCAACTCTTGTTACTATTGTTAATATTGGCAATTTATTTGAGACCTAAATTATAGAGCCACTACTTAAGGTTTCTTTTTCGTTTTCTATGTCTCTACATTCATGTGCTCTTTTCTATGTGGATATGCATGCACATATGCATATATGTATCTAGGTTGTACGTATGCAGGTTTAATTATGCTTGATCATGCTTTTTGGAATAATTAACTCAATTTCTTGTTTCATTTTAACATTTTTGACTAAATTTTTTTGTTTTAATAGAATATCTCAGATTTATGCACGAATGTTGGATACTAGCTAGTTGTAGATAATACATATGAGTAAGTCTTTATGTTTTTCTTGCATTCCATGTGATGAATTTTTGTATTATTTTGAGAAAGCCTTATGTCATGACAAAGCTGTTGATTGTTGATAATTAAATCATGAAATACTTTAAAGCTCAAAGATGTAGATTTTCTATGAGATGGACAATGAAATATTCCCCTCATGGCTATACATTTAAATGACTAAAATGTTAGGTAGCATAACATCAAAATATTGTGTTATACATAGATCTAGATTAAGCAAGTTTTCTTTAAAACTCTATTATCTATAGCTAGAACTAGGATTACATCACTTTTAGCTTAAACAACTTCTAAATCAAGTATGCCTACAATCTTATCTTAGGGCCATGCCCTTCCTATTTCTCCTTCCCATGGATTATGATTTGAGCATTAGTTTGTGTAATATAAATGTCTGATGATGTATCGATTGGCATTAAGAGTTTGACAAATTGATGACCAATTCCTTGTGGCATAATTGATGGTTTACCATGGCTACAAGAAATTGTTACGGAAATAATAAAATACCTCAAAAGAGTGGAGTCAAAAACCTCTACTCAATTTTACAATGTCTCAAAACAATGGAATCAAGAAAAACCCTGTTCAATTTTACCATGACACATAGAGGGACTATTGATAGAGATAGTTTATTCTAAACCTATTTGTAACACAAGTAAATTAAATAAGAAAATATTCTAATCTTAGACTTACTTAGAGTAAAAAATAAAGTAAATAACATAAAAATAAATGTCTTAAAAACTAAGCTTACTTGTTGTGCAAGTTAAGCAATCAATAAGTAAGGAAAACTTAAACATAAAAAGTATTCTAAATGTCTTAAAATACTTTACTTGGCTACTACTCTTCTTAACAACTATCAAACCTCTCTTCATATGGGTTGTCCTATACATGTTTATTTGTGCGAATAGTGTACATACGACTTTCTTACGTGTGTGACCCATATTCTAAGTTAATTCTCCTTTACTCCCCCTTAAGTTAAAGCATGAAGATTGAAAATGCATAACTTGTCCAAGAAAGTTTAAAATAGCTTCCTACCAAATGACTTGTCCGGGGGCATTTTGAGGTATCGAAGCATTCGTATGATGACATAAAAGTGTAGTTGTCTTGGATGCTTATATTGTCTGGACGCATGTAGGTTATTACTATATTCTATTTATGCGGGCCTTGTGAGGATGGCTCTCTTGGTCGTGGCCTAGATTTGTGTGAGACTTTTTTAATGCAACATGCCTACTGCCTAAGAATGTGCACCTCAAGGGTGAATGGCCCTCGGTATGTGACGCTCTCACATAAGACCCTCTCGTGCAAGGCCTTTAAATGCATGGTCTTCTCAGTTGAAGCCCGTTGCTATACTACTCATTGGTGGACTATTTTGGGGTGCGATGTACTACCATGCAACTCTCATGTGTGCCCTTTCTAGGCATGTCATAGGTGTATGTCCTAAATATGTGCAACTATGTTGCATACAACTCCCCTTGTCACGCAGTTGTGATGTGCGCAACTTGTTATCATGCATCCTACGTCCGCACACTCTTCTGACGTGTGGCTTTTAGTGTGCATTGCACATGCATGTATTTTACGCATGTGCAACACTCAAGTGTGCAATCTTCTTGCACTTTTATTGTTCATGTTACAGGGATTGTCTAGGTGCACCCTGTCAATGTGGTTTGGCTCTGCAAATGTACGAAGTGTTTGAAAACCTCAAATCAATGGTGGCTCAATGTTGGTTGTCAACGGGCCACCAAGTGATGTCACCCTAGGGCTAATTTATGCTTTTATAATTTTATCAGTTCCTTTAAGACAATTGCTCATTAGTTATCTCGAGAACACTTTTAACTTTAGACGATTAGACGAATGCAAGTAGAATGAGATTTTGGTATCAATTGCGATGTTTTGTGCATTTTCAATAGGCACCAAAACACTCTTTAGTTGCTCACCCAATTCAATTGCTCTTTGAAGTAGAAACTCATTTATATCTCAAATGTGTACGAATAACCAACTTGTTAGAATATATTACATTCATAGCAAGACACATCAAATTATATGAAACACAATATAAAATTGATCCTTCTTGAAAATATCAGAATCATTGCTCGGTCGTTAACCGACGGTATAACAAATCACGTGTGACATAGGAGTAGCCAACGGAGAATAAATCACGTACAGCGCCGAAGCTACTAGCAGAGAACAAATCACATGTGGCACCGTAGCTATCGACAAAGAAGAAATTACTTACAATGCCAAAGCAGTTGATGGAGAACAAATCACGTACGATGCGGAAGCTGTCAACAAAAAATAAATCACATATAGTGCCAAAGCTGTCTACGAAGAACAAATCACTTAAGGCACTGAAGTTACAGATGGAGAATAAATCACATACAGCTCCAAAACTACCAATGGAGAACAAATCACAAGGAAATGACATCATTCTACCACAACCAGATCAATGTCATGGTTAGAGAAAAAAGATAGATTAGGAACCTACTCTGATACCATGAATAATAAAATGTCTCAAAAGAATGGAGTTAGAAAAACTTTACTCAGTTTTATGATGTCTCAAAACAATGGAATTAGAAAAAACCTTATTCGATTTTACAATGGAACATAAAAAGAGTATTTATAAAGATATTTCATCCTAAACTTACTTGTAACACAAGTAAATTAAATTAAGAAGTATTATGATATTAGACTTCCTTAAAATGTAAATAAAGTAAATGACATAAAAATAAATGTCATAAAAACTAAAGTTGTTGTACAAGTAAAACAATCAACAAATATGAAAAACCTAAAAATGAAAAGTATTCTAAATGCCTTAGAATACTTTACTTGATTGTTACTCTTCTTAGCAGTTGTCAAACCCCCTTCATATGGGCTATCTTGTATATATTTATCTTTGTAGACTGTATGTGTACGACTTTCTTACATGTGTGACCCATATCCTAAGTTAATTCTCTTTTAGTTACCATTTCATTGTCTTTTAATGTGGAAACTCATTATACTCTATGGACGATTACAGCTCATATGCAGGTACTTTATGTATGATGGTCTAAAACACTCTTGCCTATAAGAAAATCACATAGTCAACATCTTTTCTTTCTCAAAATCCTATGGGATGGTGAGTTGGATGCGTAAGTAACAACATTGCTGCACAAGACTTTCCTTTTTTCTCAACAAAATAAATGCATAATCTTTGGTTATTAAATGGTATATCTTGAAAATTATTCCTATTCACTTATATTCATCTCAAGTTCTAAAACCAATTACTTTCGTGTTGTTGGTATATTACATTTACAAATAAAAATTACATTCTTCAGCAAATAACTTTCAATATATATCATAATTCATCCATGCAAAAAATCAATCAAATAAACCAAAGCGAACTAATATGAAGCTAGGACTATATCCACACAAGGTTTCTTGAATCTGAAACCTAAGGATACTAAAGACTCTTTTTTGCCATTGAGACGAGGCCTTGTTGGCAAAACTATTTACTTTATACAAGTTACTAATTACCTAGTAGACTTCAAAATGATCTTAGCACCTCAACAAATTAATCTCATAATCTTCTAGCCAGATAAAAGGATAAAGAAACGAAAAAAAGTTCTCATAATCAGGGAAAAGAATTGCCCAATCTTATTCATCCGAGCAGACTAAAAAAAATCTATCCATGCCTTTACTTGTGTATAATGATACTTTGATTTATGTTCTATATTTATCAAAATTGTTTTATTTTGTGCCAACCACATTATTCTAATTTGTCATCAATTATGTTTTACAACCTTTTTTTTTTTTGCACTTTCTCTAAACCCGCATGGATGCATATAGATTCCTTACCTTACAGAAATGGAGGGCCTTGCAACAAAACTTCTCGAAGTTTAAGACAACATACCTATATGTGCTTCTATCATTTTATAGCATGTTACCCTTCACTTTTTAGAAGTGAGACTTGAATGGGTTCTTGAACGAGTCAAAGATCTTGTCAAAAATTGAGAAATAGTTGTAGAAGCACTATTACCATAGGGAAAAGGTACTATACAAGGTGGAGAAGGTGCCATTTACTTGTGGGCAATGCTACTAGAGAAATATGTTGATGATGTCAAAATTGTCCACTGGCTTGCTAAAAAGCATGGGGTTGTTGTGATCCCAGGAATTGCATATGGGTGCCTAGGGCATTTAAGAATTTTCTTTGATGGGTTGATAGAGGATGACTATAGAGAGGCTGAAGAGAAGATTAGAAGAATTGCTAAAAGATGGAATGATACAGTAACATTTAATTGAAGTACAAAATTAGGTCCATTGAGCAGTTTAAGTTTTAAAACTAGTTCATTTGAATAATTAAAGGGCGTCCACCTGCTAAGTTGCTAAAATTAAAGCTGCTGCTTTAGTTATGTATATTAAGCAAGTACTTCACGGATGCATGTACAAATTGTGCACATTGATGATTTATACATACGAACTCTTTATAGCTTTTTGAATTGCCCATTCCATTTAAACTCCGAAGTCTAACATGTTGGCAATAACTTTCGATTACAACACTGTGTAAAACTCCAGAAGGTGCTGTTACTCTACTCTGCCTAGGTTCTAACGCTATCAATAAGTTGATGCTGAGAAGGATGATAAATCTTCTTATTATTTAGGGACTATGCATCGTTAATGGTGACTCACCTTCATTTTTGCATTCTCGAGTCGTAATTTCATATTTTCTTTTCACATGACAACATCTGGTTTGTGTTTGTAGAATAAAAGGATGTTCTCAAAAAAGTTTGCATGAGGTTAAACATTCTTATCTTATGAACTAGATTGCTAGGTAAGTACAGGTGAGCTAGGGCATGGTATCTGAAACTCGTCAGTCCAATCTTTTTTCACTTTAATTCAAATGCAAAAAGGAATTGGGTTAGGAGGTTTCCCATGCAACTTTCCTAATGAAAAATGTTGGATCAGATCTGAGGAAAATGTGTCATATCGGATAGCAATTAGGGGAAAGTCACAGTTCATGTGCCAAATTAATTTTCAAATAGATACATTATTAACGCAAAGCAGTTCACAAAAGATTCGATTGAAATAATAACAATTATTCTAATAGCTACCCAACGCCAAAACAAAAGAAGAAAAGGCCAAAACAAAGGCAGTAATAGATTTGGGTTCCCGATGGGCCCCGCCTTCAGGACAATTCCGTTATTGGGTCCACCATAACCAACGGCCTAAAACTCTTTTAAAAAAGCCCAAACTGCAAGGGGCTACAATTGTAATTTTGTCCTTTCCTCCCCCTCCCTCCCCACGGTTTAAACGTCGCCGTCATGGCTCTCTATTCCACCCAATCTAAACGGAAAAACGGAAAAAAAAAAA
>NW_018397275.1:1080569-1120789 GCF_002168275.2 Theobroma umbraticum
TATATATATATATATATTTTGTAGTCTTATAGTCAATTTCTTTGTTAATATATACGATAAATTTATTTTGTTTTGCTAACATTAAGTTGTGTTCAATTGAACGATATTGATATGTATATGTGGCAGGTGGCCCCTGATGTGGATATTGATGAAGTGGCTCGTCGAACAGAGGGATATAGTGGGGATGACCTCACAAATGTTTGTCGCGATGCTTCCTTGAATGGAATGAGGCGTAAAATAGCTGGAAAGACGCGGGATGAGATTAAGAACATGTCCAAAGATGAGATTTCAAAGGATCCAGTTGCAATGTGTGACTTTGAAGAAGCCTTGGCGAAGGTCCAGAGAAGTGTTTCTCAAGCCGATATTGAGAAGCATGAAAAGTGGTTTACCGAATTTGGATCAGCATAAGGGGAGTTGAAAGCCCTTTTGAGGATGATATATTGTTTGCTTTCCGGATATGCTTATCAACAAGGGTGTTCATCGTTATTTCTTATTTTTGGTTGTACTTTTGAAAGTGTCTGATTGCTTGTAATCAGAGTGTGACGAGAGTTGTTACGATGTGCTATTTGTATCTGTAATCACATTGATGTAACCTGATCATTGTTCACTAATTTTATCAGTAAACATCTTGATATTGCAAACATGCAAGATCCCCAACTTTTTTCCTTAAGTTTGGTCTTCCTTACAAAGTTGGATACCTGGAATGAGTAGTGACAGTGAACTCGATCCAGATTAGATAGAAAACTACACATTGGATGACCAAGATTGAAACCTAAAGATGCATTTTGAGACGCTCTGCTTATACCTGTAGCCTTTTCATGTTCTTCCTTTTGCTTATACCTTGCAGGACCAAAGTAATCAAAAAGTAGCATTTGGTATAAGAGAAGTGAAAGTATACTTTTTGCAATGAATTTAATTAAATTACATTTCAGTGTTTATTTTGCAACATACTACTGTAATATAAAATTATAATGTAATCGCATTTCAACCAATATGATTACAATTCAAAATCAATATAATCACATTACGTTGCATTTTACAATGTTATTAAAGATATTTTTACCTTTCAACTTTATTACCTCATTAAAAACATTTAGTATTGTTATAATTAAAATAAAAATATTAAAATAAAATATATAATATAAGAATCAAAAATTAAAATAAAATAAAATATAAGAAATTAAAATTTATATAATATAAGTAAAATAAATTAAAATATAATATATAATATAAAAAATTATATAAAAGAAATGAAAATAACAAGTATAAGATTGTAATAAAAAATGAAAATAAAATATATGAGATTAAAAATATATTTAAGAGATGATATTATATAAGATTAATAATAAAAAATATAAGTATATTAAACTTGTATTTTAATAAATAGAAATAATTTTAAAAATTAACGTTACATTTCCAGCAAATTACTTATAAACCAAACGCTACAATGTTATCTTATTTACATTTTAATCATTATTTTGCTTATATACTAAATATTGTAATGTTATTTTTCTTACAATTACATTGCTTGCAATCACATTACATTATAAAATATCAATCACCATCAAAACCTTAAGTCAGCCAAAACGGCATACCCTTCATAGAATCTAGATAGATAAGCTAAGCAAACACATGGCACATCCCTTGATGACTTTATTCCTATAAATACATCCTTATGCGAGCTTGTTTATCTCGATTTTCAATTATTTGTTCAATTATTCTAAAATTATTTTTGTTGTAGTTGTTTTCATTTAATTATAATATATTTTTACTTTTGTTAAAGTATTTTACATTGTAAATGATGTCTAAAGATTTCTTTACTGTTTCTATTTCTATAGTTGCATTTAGTATTAGTGGAAGTGTGGTGAATAAACATGGTAATATAACTTTGAAGACATTAACATGCACTCAAAAATAGTTAAGAGAATGAAATGGAATGTTAGTTATCAACTTTTTATCATTTGTTTTATAAAAAATATTTATCATAATTTAAATTATATAATTTTTCATCATTTTTATTTGTGTAAGATTTTCAATTAGAGGTTAGATATTATATTTAAATATAATATTATTGTATGCTGCATTTGAATATAATGTTTGATATTATATTTGAATGTAGCGTTAGAAGTTACGATTATATGATTTTATGTTCTAATTTTACTATTTTAGTTATTTTAAAATTTTAATTGTTAAGTAATTATATATGAATTAATATAAAATATTTTCAATTCGAGTTTTGAGTTCGAAATATTAAACAGGAATCCAAATATCAAAAAATTTATAACAGATTTAAATAATTGGCAGGTAGTGTTACACTAATAAAATTGGATTTTGATAATATTTTAAGTTTTTATATGATTCAGGTTCGGCGTCAGAGTATCTGGAAAAATAACAAGGATCTTAGTCGTTTACGCCTCCGGGTGGTGGCCAGAAAACAATAAAGGAATGATTTTAGGGTGAGGTTTGAAACATAAACAAATTAAAAGTTTAAAAATAAAAAACGAAAATAAAAAAAATGGCAGCCGCCTCCTTGTCCAAACACTCTTTTTAACCTCTTCTGAAACTCCTCAAGAAACAAGAAATTAAAATGAAGCTGTAAAAAAAAATTAAAGAAAAACAATAAAAATAATAACAAGTAGCTGAGGTCAAAGCCGCCTGTCCGCTACCGATGGCAGCAGCGTGAAAGTGACCTCTCCCTTGCTTATAAAACTAGCGACAACCCAAGAACAAATAATTAGGGAGGTAAGAAAGGAAAAAAGACCGAGAAAACTTGACCGAGAAAACTAGCAGCCATTTTCACACAAAAAAGTCAGAAAAACAAACCAACAAAAAAAGCAAAATAGGCAAGTGGTTCCGTTCAGTATGAACGGAGGCTAGTTCCACCGCTTTTAGAGCTTTCAAGGGATTCTGATCGATGAGTTTTGGGTTTCAGTATTCGCACCATTCGGTTTCAGAGCTCGGTTGCTTTGGTTGTTAGGCATTTCAATCGGTGAAAGGAAGGAGGAGGTGGAGAAGAAGATGAAAAATGGTTGCGACGGTCGGCGGTGGATCTAGACTTTTTTTTTAATTTCGATTTTTTTTTATCTAGGAAAGAAGGAAAGGCTTTTGGAAGAAATAATCAGATCAAAAGGTACAAGAGATCAAGAGAAATTTTCTGTGATTTTCAGACATTTTTCCGACCCCTGATACAGGCGTTTGACGGACGCGGCGGCTGGCTACATTCTGAGCAGCCTTGGCCGGCGTGGGCAGTGAGATGTACAGAGAAAAGAAATGGCGCTTCTTATAATTACGAGGGGAGAAGAAACTTTAGCCAGATGAAGTTTTTGGAATAAAAACCGAGGGGAGAAGCGGGCCAGTAGCAGAGGAAAAGCCCAGTGCGTGACCCAAAGTAGAAGCTCAGTGGATCTTAGGCCCAGAGAAGGAAGAGCTCAGCAGAGAAAAACCAGAAAAGAAGAGAGGTTCAACAGAAAACGAAAAAAGGGGGTGGAGAAGGGTCTAAGCCCGTGGAGGCCTAACAGCGATAAAAAATAGTGTGCTCTTACCTAGTCCTCTAAAGGTACTTTCTTGAACCTCTTTTTATTTTAAGTCCATTTCATTTTATAATGTTTCATTAACATAGTTAGTATGAAATTAATAAATTAAATATATTTACTTAAATTAAACTAATTTTAACATTTTCACTTAAAATGTAAAAAGTCACAATTTCAAGTTAATTTTCTTGAAAGAAGAATTTGCTCTTTATGCATCATCGACATCTATTTGTTGCTAATCATTGCATTCATTTTTGGTATATGTTTTTCCAAACGTTTGAGATCTCCGTTAATGAGACTTTCTCGAGAAACTTATAAAGATAAACTTTTTCAAAGAACTCCATACATGAGAGTATTCTTCATCCCACCTAGATGGGAGGAATTAGGAAATATGTTAATAAAAGGTTTTGTTCGTATTTAAATAAATTGGAATTTGCATCATGCTATTATACACCTTTGTACACGTATGATAACCTTCGATGATGGGACTTTTTCAAGAAACTTGTAAAGATAAGTTTTCTTGAGAAATTCTCCAAGTAAGGAAGTATTCTCAAATTCCACCAGAAAGATGAAAGGGTTCAAGTAATGCTATCAATAAAAAGTTTTCATTTGGTATTTAATAAAATCAAGAAATCCATTTTTTGATTCCATCATGTGCATCAAAGATATTAAATCAGGACATGAATGATAATTCATAACAATGAGATTTTCTTAGAGATCTTGTAAAGATAAACTTTCTTGAAAAATATTTTAAGTGAGGAAAAACTCAGATTTTACTGAAACAATAGGAAAACCTAGCTCATTCATGTGTTGACAAAAATGAACATAATAATAATAAAAAAAATATAATATATAAAATGAAACAATAAATAATGAGGAGAACTTTCTAAAAAAAAACTATCTATTTCGTGTAGAACACACAAAGTAAAGAAGTAACTTATTTACGTTTGAAAACTTATTTTTTCTTCCACTCTTTTGTGCAGTGAATGAAAGAAACTCAATTTATAGTTTCGTTTAGTCATATATATATATATGTGATACTATTATTATTATTAATGTGTATTTTTTGTATGTCTAATATCTTAAAAATTTTACTTAATCTTTTAGATTAGTAAGAATTAAATTATATATAAAGTTATTTTTAACTATTTTATTCTATTTGACCTCCCTTAAAAAATACTTTAGCTTCACCCTATCTGCATACTATTTGATATCTACGTCATAGCGTGAGCCAATGGAGTTAAACTATTACCACAACTAAAAAAACAAAGGATCCAAAAAAAAAAAGTATGTCTCTTTTAAAGAAGATAGTATTTGTGCATGTACAATAATGACATGTTGGTTGAGAGTGAGTAACAATCTAAGGTCACTCATGGATGGTGTCAAACCAAGACATTTGAGTTGATTTCAGAGCGGTCTTATGATTTGATAGGCAATCCATTACCTAAAAATTTTAGGTAATTTATGATTTTAGACATTTATCTAGTCACATTGGACCATAACATTGAAATCTGAATCGATTCTAAATTAATAATTATTTAAAAATTATATATAAAATAAATTAAATAATTGTAGGACTCAAACTTATAAAAAGAATTTTTAAAGATGACTATTAAACTAAAAGTTTCTTATTTAAAATATTTATATTCAATAAAAATTAATAATAAATTTATAAAAAAAAAGTATGGACAAGATTAAACAAAATGATAAGATGGTTATATGAAGGTTTTTTGTAATATTCATAAATTTGATACACTATTAATTGTAATTTGCATTATGATATATTTCATATATCCCACAACTCTATTCTCTTTCTAGGCCTTATTTGTTTTGTTGTCTTTTTTAGCATTTGAGAGTTTAAACTAGGGAATTGCTTTAAACAGAATAAACATAAGGACCTAACACTTTGATTAAACAATGATTGGCCTTGGACAAATAGATTAATATGATGGCAAACAACAAATATTTAAGGGCTCATGCGAGTGTTTTCCTATATCAGGAAATGAAGAACTTATTCACTGAAAATGGGCTCATGCTATATTTTTACCTTTTATTGTTTTCATTTTGTAGTTCTAAGGATCCATGCAATGGGCATATTACGAATTTTAGAGTTTCAAGAAAGATTAACATAAATTAATGTCATCTTTTTCTAGAAAACAGCACATGAGCTTTCACTAATTATGGAATTTACGTTTCCATAAAACACAAACTTTTGAAATGACTATTCTGGATATTTCTTTAATTCTTACCTTAACTTAGTTAACTTGTATCTAAGATTAGATTTGATTATATATTTTAGCTTCGAGTTGTAAATCCAGGATTCATGGTAAAGCATATCATTCCAAGACGATAACTTCAATTTTAGAGGTGAAGTTTCTTCATTGAAATAGAAAAACGTAAAATTGGTAAGAAGCATGATAGGGTTCAAATCTCTCATTTTTATTTACAATGAGTAATTAAATTTAGGCATAATGTTTAAAAATTTTTGTAATTACTTAAAAACATTTTAAAATTTTTTTTAATGTTTTATTGCATTCAATCAAATACTTATATTTTTATTTGAACCATATAAACCTTTATAAATCACGATTGATTAACTGTTATTAATCAAAATATTATTTGTCATTTTTATGTTACGTGGTATTAACGTAATATGTATACATATTATAGCGAATGATGATGTAACATGTTGATATGACATTATGACATAATCACGTGCCATTTTTCATCTTTTACGACAGTATCAGTCACGTAAGTATAAAATGACAAATAACCGTTACTCAACTATTAATCATAATGATCTATTTGGTCTAAAATAAAAGTACATAGATTTTATTTTAAAAGGTAAAAGTATAAGGACTTGATTGAATATAATAGAAGAATAAAAACTTATTTGAATTTTTTTTGAATAGTTAGAGAGTTTTAAAGCATTATATCTTAAATTTACTATTTACAAATGCAATTTAAAATTTTATATTTAATTTAATTCTAAAATATCTAAAATTAATGATAAAAGAATATACAATAGACACTTGAATATTTGATTTAATAATAAGCGTTTATATCTCTATTCGAATAGTTAGAGTACATTTTTTAGACTAAATATCCAATAAACTCTCAAACTATATCACAAAATTCAATTTAGTCCCTATCCTTTTATTGTGTTCAAATAAGTCCATGAATTTTTATTATGGGTCAAATAAATCCCTTGACTAGCTTCCGTTAATCAATAGTATAATCAGTAATTTTTGATGCCACATTATTTGTCACATGATATGCTGACATTTGATATTGATGACGTTAATGCTATGGGAAAAATGATGTGGCATGAAAAATTGTTAATTAAGAAATAGTTTTCTTCTTTTTTATCCACCCAAATATCCAAAAGTTATTGATTAGGGATTTGAAATAATATTTTTTGGTGAAATAATATTTTTTGGAAAAAAATACCTAACTGCGTCAAATTGATTACCTTATTTTTGAATTGATTACTATTTTCTTAATTGAACCCATCCTTCTTAACAAAAAAAAAAACCCTAATCCAACTTTTTCAACTAGATTGAAAGTTAGTATAAAATTTTTTGAAAATATCCAGAAACGATTTTAATTAGAGAAAGAGTAAAGGTAAGACATAATATTTATAATATTGAAACTAGAACACATAACGTTGCTGCCCAATAAAAAAAAAAGTCTATTCATTCTCTTCTCTTTCTTATAATTTGTAAGGAGAGTACGATAGGTGTTGAGTTTTATTTATTAATAATAATAAATTCTCTCTATATATCTTTTACAATTTTTGAAAATTCAAGATTGCCCAAAAAATAATTTTTAGAAAAAGAATAAGAATTGTAGACATGGAAAAGACATTTTGACTAGAAGGTGCATTAGGCTTAAGGAACGTTGAAGAAAGTGAAGAATTATTTGTAAATTTTGATTTGTTTAGGTTATTTGAGTACATGGTTGTATTATGCAATTAGTTTTAAGGTTTTCTTTTTGTTAATAATTGTAGAGAAGATGGTAATTAGTTAAGAAAAAATGATAATCAGGTTAGAGTAATTATTTTTTTTTTAATTTTTGTTTGAAATCTCTAATCAATAATTTGTAAACATTGAGATAGATAAAAAGTAAAAAACCTATTTCTTAATCAGTAATTTTAGATGCGACATCATTTGCTACATGATAGATGACATGGCATAAAAAATTGCTGAATTGTATCATTGACTAAACGGTTAATGAGAAAAGTTTATTTGATCAAAAATAAAAAATCAAGAGCTTATTTAAACGTAATAAAATAATATAAGCTAAATTAATTTTTTTAACATAATTCGAGAACTTTTTTGAATATTTAATAAAATTTTTTAAATAAAGAAATATTTTATAAAATACTTTTAATATTAATTTTTGATTGTAATATAATGAATTGAAAATAAAATATTAGAGTTATAGCCGTTAAACGATAATAAATTTAGGTCAATGTCAATGTTTAGAAGGGTGAATGTAATTCTCATTCCTAGAAAAAAGTATGAAAATTACAAAGAATTTTGAGAACTCGTTTAGTTTCAGTTTGAGGTTGGATATGTCCAAAAAGTAATAGTCCATCGCTTGCATGACTCGGGAGTGACTTACTTGTCACCTAAACAGAGAGAGAGGAGATAAATAAAAAAAAAAAGAAGAAGAAAAAAGCAATTTTTATCTTAATTGGACAAATTCCAAATATCACTCATGTCATTTTGTGAGGCTCTGATTTAATTGCGAATCCAAGACCAGCAAAATTCTCCACTCTACTACGACTCTTTTCTCAAGATTCTTCACCCTTCACCACTAAAATCAAGAAATTGACTTTTATTTGCTTTTTAGTTGCAGTGATATTTCATGAATCAAACATTATAATCAAAAAAACTTCAGCAAAGCCTCCTCTTTTCCCCTCATGGTTTCACCATTAACCATTTGATTTTACAAAATATTAAACAGTCACGTTCTCTTTTAGCCTTTGCATCAAACAAAATTGAAAAAAAACCCAGAAGAAATGTTACTTCCACTATGGTTAAGTCATTAAAATTTGGCACATGGAAATTAATTTAATTGATGTCTCCTTGAGGAAGCTTCAACGAAAGGAATCTTATTGAAGATAATTTTTTTTATTTAAAGAGTCTGATCGTTTTTCCTTTTTGGATTAGTTAACTAAGGAAGGTGAAAAAACTTTTGAAAGAGACAAAGCCAAAGTAAAGAAAGACGCAAAAACAGCCTACGGGAAGAGCAGAAGGAACAAAACAAAAGAAAGAAAAGCGTTTCTCCTTTTGGCTTTGTCTTTTTCTCTCTCTTGAGTAAATCACAAGCGAATTTAGTTTTTATAGTATTTAAATATTTACAACTTTATCATTATATAATGCTAGATAATTAATTGCCGTGGGGCTGATGAGCTTGAGCCTGCGCCTAACTCAATTTTGCAACGGCAAAAAATTAGCCTTTCTTGCAAATATCTTTGAAAGAATCAAACTCCAAATTTAAAGACTTAGTTTTTGTGGGTTTTGCTTCTTTAGTGGGGCAAAGGAGAGTTTTCTGAAGATGGGTTCTTACGGAATGCTTGCCAGAAGGATTGTAGAGACTGAAATGCCAGTCATGGTTCAGGTATTCATTCAGTTTTCAAATATGGGTTTTCTTTGATTTTGCCAATAAATCTGTTTACAACTTCCATCCATGTTCTTTCATGTTATATTTTTGTGTATGCGGTAGAGTTTTTAGCAGAGTGTTGTTGGTTTTTGATGATGTTGAGTGTGGTTGGTGTTACCGCAGATACAGGAATTGATCCGAGGAGCTAAAAATGCTGTGTCACTTGCTCAGGTTTGCTTTTTTCCTTTTATCAATGTCTTTTGTGTTTTCTTGAAAGAATCCTCTTTCGATTAATGTTAATGCATTTAACATGTAGTTTTTGTTTTGGTTTTTTAATTAACATGTGTTTAATCCTCTTTTAATTATGGTGCAGATATTAAGAAATGAGAAATGGATGGTTTTTTCTCTGGTATCTAAGCTCTAGGTGTCATTTTTTTTTGGTTTTGGTTAAATAACAATGAATAAGATATCGAGAACTGAGAATAGTTACTTTAACCTTGAGGTATATGGTGTGTTTGGCTGCAGGTTTTAATAAAAGGGTTCCCTGTTTCTTTCTCTTTCTCCCTCTCTGATTTGTTATTCTTAGTCTTTTGAAATTTTGATTTGTGGAGATTAGACACAATAACAGAAGTGCGATTGGAATGCATCTTTTTTTTAATAGAAGGCTTTTTTTTTTTAATAGAACAAATCTTGTTTCCAACCCAACCCAGACTAAAATTCATACTTGTCAGTTCATTTTTTTTAAAAAGGCCGTAAAGCAGTTTCATCTGGGAATCTGCATATATATGGATTTAGATTCACTTTTGGACTTTTTGGTTTAGATAATTGTGTTAGTTTTAATTAGATTGCATTGGTTATTGAATTGGCTTATCCATAGTTGCATTTAGTTGAAGTTGAGTTGTTTTTGGAAAGTTTTTCTATTGATTGTGCTAACTTTCAATTTTTTTTCATTGGAATAATTGTAGGGAGTAGTATACTGGCAACCACCCAAATGGGCTTTGGATAAGGTCAAAGATCTTATTGAGGAGCCTTCGATTAGTCGTTATGGTGCTGATGAAGGTCTTCCCGAACTTAGAGCGGCATTGACAAGAAAGGTATACTTTTTACAGAGTTTGTCAAACCTTCTAAATGATCACTAACATTGTAGTTCTAATTGTTGGTATCTAACAATTTGAACAATTACAACGTACTTTGGACTAAGATTCTTTCCACTATTATGTTTAACAATAAATGATCATCGCAAAGTGTGCGTTATGTGTGCTACATTTACTCTTAGGCCTCTTGGTAGACTTTGGCCAAGCTTATAGGGGCTGTAAGTTTGGTTGGTTCGGTTGGAATTGACGGCTCAACAAGCTTAATTCTAGTGGTTGAATTAACTTGTGGGCAGCCCTAGTTTGAGATTGCTGGTCTTTATTTATTTTTTTTTAGTTTTTGTTTTTGTAGGGTTAACAATCAATAATCTGCTGCATGTATGTAGTATATCTATCAAGTTATCTTTTCCTCTGAATGCTTATCATTATCAACATGTTTTTACTTAACAGGAATATGATGTTTACAACTGGATGTATGTTGCAACAATGTATGAGAAATAAATTAGAGAAATCAGAGCTTGGAAACAGAAAGATAAAGGTCAAAGATGATTTTTCCTTGTTTTTGCATAGCTATGATAGGTATTTGTTAAACTATGCCTAGAAAAGGACAGATTGCTCTACAAAAAAAGCCACACTAAGGATGACTTTTTATAGTTGTTGCATCTTTATGCATGCAAAGGTTTGGAGTTTGGAGTCTGCGCTGATTTCCCCTAAAGTGTTAGAGGTTCACTTGAGCTTCTCTATCGCTTTGTCTTGTTGGATATGTGTTGAGTCTTAGACTTGGCCAAGTTACATCTCTACGTTACATCTCTACCATCTGTGTGCGGTGTATATTTTGAACTCTGGAGTTATTAGCTTGCCTATTTTTGGTACTTGTTCTTGATACTTGTCTGTTTTTGAGTTTATAAAGCATTGGCCCAATTATTAGAGTTGGCTGTATGTACCCGTGCTTGGCACTATCATTATTGGCTATGTTTTAAGGGGGCATCTTTTCAACTACCCTCATATTTCCCAGATGATGCTGCTCTAGCTTCTTAGAAATGCTGACTGTTGGGTATTGTAGTCACTGACATCTTATACACCAATTTCTTATTGTGTTGTGGAAATTGATGTTCTCGACCATATGTTCATCTAACTAGAAAGTAGTAAATATAAGTTGTAGAATGATTCTCTTTATTTTTTGCAGTTGCGTCAAGAGAATAATTTGCACAGATCTTCAGTGATGGTTACTGCTGGTGCAAATCAGGTAATCTTTACTGCCTAATAGAATTTTTGTTATTTGTTTTTGTTGATGGTATAGAGTGACACATTGCAACTAAGTAGGTAGTACATGTATTACATATTTCTTTGCGTCAGTTATCATGAGTAGAAGTGGCTAGATGATTCATTTGCCGGTTGATTTGGCATAAGTACATGACTTTCCATGGTGCTTGGTTTTCTAGCTTCATGAGCTCAAGTTTTCCATATATATAGGTGCTTCTTTTGCTTGGTCTTTAAGGCTTCGTGTATTGCTGTTGAATTCTGCAACATGGCATCTTCTGAGCCACATTGGAAGGTCTTGTCCAAGATCAATGGGATGTGAGGAGCAATAATTATGAAGTTTGAGGAAATGAATGTAGCTTGATTTTCTATCTAACTTGCTACATCCTGCTATTAAGCCAATATTATAACTTTTGAGTTAATTTTAAATAATCTACTCAACATTATGAGATTCTGTAATAAAAACTAATTATGTTGTATCCCTGGTAGGAAGGGATTACAACTTTTGAATTGGATAATTTAAACTTGTATTCATGATCTGCCTCCTGATTTTTATGTATATGCTGTTTAATGATAATACTCTTTTAACCTTTTTGCATTGCACAATGGTGATAAATTTTATTCTATAATTGGTTTGAAATGTAAAGCTACATTCTTTTTCTTGGTCAAATGTATCAATTTCAATATATCTTTCAAGAATGCTCAAGGTATCTTTTACTTGTCTTTGTGACAGGCATTTGTAAATCTTGTTTTAACGTTGTGTGATGCGGGGGATTCTGTAGTCATGTTTGCCCCATATTATTTCAATGCCTACATGTCGTTCCAGATGACAGGTGTCACTAAGATACTGGTGGGTCCTGGTTACCCAAAGACTCTTTATCCAGATGCAGGTGCGTATCATGATAAGCAGTTCATTAAGCAGTTCATTAGATGGCATTGTAATTGTTTATCAGAACTTTTGCTTGGGTTTTGTGGTTCCTGTAAGTTCTATAATAATGTTCTCCAGATTACTGGGGAAAAAAGACATTATGATTCTTTCTGGTTGCTGCTCAAAGCTCCTCGTTTAGAAAAATAGCATTATAGTTTATGGTGCTTTTGTTGGGGGAATGAAAATACATCTTAGAGCTTATTTCCAATGGGTTTGCTGTTGTTCTGGTCCTGTCTACTGTATGTTGTAGTAACATAATTGGTTGATTTCACTAGAAGAGCCTATGTGACCATCATGATTAAGTAATATAAGCGCAATAGATTTACATGCATAACACAACACATGATTTATTATTATTTGGACCAGGAATATCATGTGTATTGTTTTAGATGATTTATCTATATTGTCTTCATTTTCAGACTGGTTAGAAAAGACATTGCTGGAAACTAAGCCTGTTCCAAAGCTTGTTACTGTTGTTAATCCTGGCAACCCATCTGGGACCTACATTCCGGAGCCACTACTTAAGGTTTCTTTTTCTCTCTCTGCATCTCTGCATCCTTGTGCTTCTTTCTATGTGGGCGTGCTGTGTGCTTATATGCATGCACATCTACATATATGTATCTAGGGTGTACTAATGTAGGTTTTATTATGCTTGATCATGCTTTCTGGAATAACTGGCTCAATTTTCTTGTTTCATTTTAACATTTTGACTATTTTTTTTTTTTAATAGAGGATCTCAGATCTATGCAGAAATGCTGGATGCTGGCTGGTCGTAGATAATACATATGAGTAAGTCTCTTCTGTTTTTCTTGCATTCCATGTGATGGATTTTTGTGTTATTTTGAGAAAGCCTTATGTCATGACAAAGCTGTTGAATGTTGATAATTGAACTATAGAATACTTTGAATCTCAAGGATGTAGATTTTTTATGAAATGGATAATGAAATATTCTCCTCATTGCTGTACATTTAAATGGCTAGAATGTTAGGCAGCATAACATCAAAATATTGTGCCATACATGTGGTCTTAGATTAAGCAAACCTTCTTTGAAACTCTATTATCTACAGTTAGAATTAGGATTACATCACTTTTAGCTTAAACAACTTTTAACTGAAGTATGGCTACACTCTTTTCTTGGGAACATGCCCCTCTTATTTCTCCTTCCCATGGATTATGATTTGAGTATTAGTTTATGCAATATAAACGTCTGGCGAGGGATCGATTGACATCGGGAGTTTGACAAATTGATGACCAAATCCTTGTGGCATAGTTGATGGTTTACCATGGATGCAGGACACTGTTGCAGTTTAACTGTTCTTTAATTATACTCTATTGACTATTACAACTCATATGCAGGTACTTTATGTATGATGGTCTAAAACACTCTTGCCTAGAAGGAAATCACATAGTCAACATCTTTTCTTTCTCAAAAGCCTATGGGATGATGGGATGGCGAGTTGGATATGTAAGTAACAACATTGTTGGACAAGACTTTCCTTTTTTTTTTCCACAAAATAAATGCATAATCTTTGGTTATTAAATGGTATATCCCTGAAAATTATTCATATTTTTTCTTTTCCTTGGTCAATTATATTCACCTCAAGTTCTAAAACCAATTACCTTTATTTTATTGGGTGTATTACATTTACAAATAGAAATTACAATCACAATCAATTAACTTTCAATATTTATCCTAATTCATCCATGGAAGAAATCACTAAAACAAACCAGATGAAACCAATATAAAGTTGGGACTATATCCACACAAGGTTTGTTGAACCTAGGACCTAAAGACACTAAGGACTCTTCCTTGCAATTGAGATGGGTCCTTGTTGGCTTAAACTAATTACTTTATGAGAGTTGCTAATAAGCTAGTAGACCTCAAAGTGACCTTAGCACCACAACAAAGTTATCTCATAATATTCTAACCAGACAAAGGAAATGGGAAGTGAAAGAAATGGGAAAAAGAGTTGTCATAATCAGGGGAAAGAATTGCGCAATCTTATTCATCCAAACAGACTAAAAAGAAACTGTCTACACTTTTATTTTTGTATGATGATGCTTTCATTTATGTACTATATTTATCAAAATTGTTGTATCTTGTGCCAACCACATTCTTCTAATTTCTCATCAATTATTTGTTACTATCTACTTTTTCTGAACTTATTCTAAACCTGCATGGATGCATACAGATTGCATACCCCACAGAAGTGGAGGGCCTGGCAACACAACTTCTCAAAGTTCAAGACAACATACCTATTTGTGCTTCTATCATTTCACAGCGCCTTGCCCTTCACTCTTTAGAAGTGGGACCTGAATGGGTTCTTGAACGAGTCAAAGATCTTGTCAAGAATCGAGAAATAGTAGTAGAAGCACTCTCACCATTGGGAGAAGGTGCTGTACAGGGTGGAGAAGGTGCAATTTACTTGTGGGCAGCTCTACCAAAGAAATATGTTGATGATGTCAAGGTTGTTCACTGGCTTGCTAACAGGCATGGGGTGGTTGTGATCCCAGGAACTGCATGTGGGTGCCCGGGCCATGTAAGAATTTCCTTTGGTGGGCTGGTAGAGGATGACTGTAGAGCCGCTGCAGAGAGGCTGAAGAGAGGATTAGAAGAATTGGTGAAAGATGGAATGGTGCAGTAACTGCATTTAACATTTAATTGAAATACAGAAACAGGTACATTGACCAGTTCAAGTTTTAGAACTGGTTCATTTGAATAATTGCAGGGTGTCTACCTGCTAAGTTGCTCAAATTAGAGCTGCAGCTTCAGTTATGTATATTGGGAAAGTACTTTCACAGATGCATGTATAAATTGTGCACATTGATGATTAATACATGCGAACTCATTATAGTTTTCTGAAGTGCCCATTCCATTTAAACTCCGAAGTCTTGCATGTTGGGAATAACATTCAATTATAACATTGTGTCGAACTCTAGAAGGTGCTGCTACTTTACTCCGCCTAGGTTCTGACACAAATAATAAGCTGATGCTGAGAAGGATGATCAATCTTCTTATTCTTTGGGGACTATACATCTTTGGTGGAGGCTCACTTCCATTTTTGCATTCTCAAATCATAATTTCATAGTTTCTTTTCACATGGACAGCATTTGGTTTGCGTTCCTAGAACAGAAGCATGTTCTTGGAAAAGTTTGCGGGAGGTGAAACATTCTTATATGATGAGCTAGATTGCTAGGTAAATTCAACTGCGCCAGGGCGCGGTATGTGAAACCCATCAGTCCAGGACGAAAAGGTGCTTGCTTCACATGCTCTGTCAAGGTTTTTTCGTGGGATTGCTGGGCTTGGAGTGGTGCTGCATGGTTTAAACTCACCTCAGGGACCTCAACTGAACTCCATATTGAACTCCATATTATGCTCCCTTTATGTAGAGTTTTGTTACTGTTTCTGTTTTCTCAGCTCAGCTGTCAGCCTGCACGCTGCCGAAGGCCTCTACGACACTTCCATTATCTTCTTCGATGGCGCCATTGCTCAGATCAACAATTATTTTTCTACATTTCTTTACTTTCCTTTCATTTTGTATAATTTCAGCCGCTCTCAATTTCTTTCCTATTTTTTTTCAGCTCTTAATTTCGAATTTTTGTACATTGATTTGATTCACCAGAAGTTAGACATTTAAATGGCTCAGTAACAAGTTTTTTTGTTTGATTCATTCCTGAATTTTAAGTTTTTTTAGGGAATAAAAACAAATGTTAACTTTGTCTGCTGAGGAATTTTTCAAGTTGCCAGTTATAGTAAAATAAATTTTAAATATATTATTAATGCTTCATTTTAGTTGGCCATAATTTACTTTTTGTTTTCAAAATTTTGACTAAATATGTGAAATATTATTTTTTCGAGAACTACATTGATTTTTATTATTCATATTGCATCATGTCAGTGGTAACACGAAATATATATAAATACTCAATAAATCAAAAACCAAATAAGTATTGCTATATGTTTATTACTGGCATTTTAAAAATTGATATTTATGTAACTATTGTTTGATTTAATTGCTAAAATTATTGATTTTTTTTTTTATGCATTTAGGCATCTAAACTCGTTTGATGAGCCGTTAATTCGTTCGAAAGCTCGATAGGTGGAGATAGAAGTTGTGAAGCAATTGGATGTGGAAAGAAGGTCATTTAAGGAAGGTTCTAACCGACGACCGATTCATGCTATGTCCTCTTTTGTATTCCAAGCATTAGATGAGTACCGGACTTCATCAGGTGCCCCAGTGGATGGTGAAGTTAGACATTTAAAGGATCCAGTTGCTTGCAATGTGTGACTTTGAAGAAGCCTTGGAGAAGGTCCAGAGAAGTGTTTGTCAAGCGGATATTAAGAAGCATTTGGATCAGCATAAGGGGAATTGAAAGCCTTTTTGAGGATGATATAATGTTTGCTTTCCTGATATGTTTATCAAAAGGGTGTTCATCGTTATTTCTTATTTTTGTTTGTACTTTTGAAAGTGTCTGATTGTTTGTAATGATGTTGAGCTATTTGTATCTGTAATCTCATTGATGTAACCTCATCATTGTTCACTAATTTTATCAGTAAACATCTAGATATTGCAAACATGCCAGATCCTCTTTTTTTTTGTCCAATAGTTTGTTCTTCCTTACAAGGTTGGGTACCTGGAATGAGTAGTGACAGTGAACTCGGTCCAGACTAGATAGAAAACTACAGATTGAAACCTAAAGATGCATTTTGAGACGCTCTGCTTGTGCCTTTAACCTTTTCATGGTCTTCCTTCTGCTTACACCTTGCAGGAGCGAGGTAACCAAAAGTCCTGAGTCAGCCAAAGCGGCAGGCCCTTTGTAGAATCTAGATAGACAAGCTAAGCTAACGCTTGGACGCGACTTTATCTCTATAAATACGTTCAACTGTCTTCACCAACTTGATGCTCCCACACCATGGATAGTTGGAATCTCGCACTGTTTTCTTTTCTTCTTCTTATTCTCTTGAGTTTCTGCACTTCAACTGTCACAGCCACGTCTTCACATGTGACATTAAATCAAGCGAATCCAATCCAAGGTAAGACCCCCTATAATTCTTCTTCCTAAATATGCATTTTTAGTTATGGTGGCTTGATGATTTACTCATCAGTAACATTGTTGTTGCAGATATTGCTTGTTTGTTTAGAAAGTGTGGGCAAGGAACATGTAAGGCCTCCAACAATTCACTGCTTGGGTTTGACTGCGAATGCCTTCCTGGTTGGAGAAAGATACAGATCGGTCCTTTCACCTTCCCCTCTTGTCTTATTCCAAACTGTCAGTTGCTTCTTCTCTCCACTTAATATGTACATGCTATGCTGTTTTTTCATAATTAATTTACTTTAATTTTTTTTTTATATTGCCAAAGAGCAACATCAAAGGTGGTTGGAGAAAATAGACTTTCTCAAACTCTAGTTTGGAATATTAACAATGATTAATTAATCAATCTTTCTTGTTTCTTGCTTGCATTCTGCCAAATATTTGCCTAACTTTTGTTGCTTCTAATTAATTATCTTAGAAAATACCGGCATGCTAAGCTTGTGAACTTAATTATATGTACGTCTTAATTCAAAATCTTTATTAGTCACAATTAAACTTGGTACCATGGTTGTTATTCTTCTAGAGAATTTTTAAAAAGTCAAATATCTGAATTTTTCTTTGATTTGACGTCTAAGTTATTTTTGTTTTTAATTTTAAAAATAAAATAAAAGAAATTCTTATCATTGAAATTTATTTAAATTTTGTTTGATTGATATTTTCACTTTTTGTTTATTGTCTTTATAAAAAATAAAAAAAAATATAGAGTTAGAGTTAGAACATTAACATTGATATGCATCTACAAGGAAGAAAATTAGTGCCATAATTTGCATCACTAATATATTGCAGGCACAGTTGATTTTGAATGTGGCAATGGATCTCCATCACGGCCTCCACCCCCAGCATCTCTTCCGCGACCGGCCAATCTGACTACCCGTATATATAAATATATCATTATACTCATTTTTTCAATGAAATCTTTTTAGACAAAAATACTTTGCCAACTGAAGGAAAGAAATTTATTTTACTCCACAGATTGTGATCTTGTTTGGTGTGGTGATGGGAAATGTGTGACTAATGGAACTGGACATATCTGCCAGTGCAATCAAGGCTCACAGAATTTGCTTAATTCCTTTGGCCTAGCTTGTTTTAAACCATGTAAGTTGACTTCTTTACCCACCTTGACCTTGTTAGGTTAAACCTAGCACAAACTAATGAGCAGAAGATGTATAATTTGAGGGTAATATATCTCATGGAAATATTGGATTGCTTTGCTGTTCTTACATAGCTTCTGATAATTTTGTCCCAGGCTACTTTGGAGCTGACTGCCAAGGTCTTGGGTTAGATCTGCCGCTGGGGCTTACGCAACCACCACCACCACCGCCGCCATCTTCTAGTTTGAGCTCAGATGGCTATGGTAACTACTTGAAGCTTTATTAATCATATACGAAGTAATCTAATTAATAAACCTGAAAGAAAATGCTTATTTGTTGCTATTTACATAATCAAAAGGCTAGTTCAAATACCGAAACATTTAATTTAATAGTAGGTGTATATTTTTTCCAAGTACATTGAACCCATATTAAACTAGCCTTTGTGAAATTTAACTAATATCATTGCCATTAATGGTTCTAGCTGAGCATGCAACATTTTTTACAATCATATTGATCAGTTTTACAGTTTTCCTTTGATTATCACTTTGAACTTCCATGTCGAAGCTCTTGCTTTCTACTGATTCATATTTGCTTGATGCATATTGGATTTAACAGCAAGTCAATGTGCTTGGCAACTCTTTGTTGCATCGATGGTAGCCCTAGCAGCAGCATTCCTATCTGGGTTTTAGAAGAGAAAAATGGGTACGCAGACATTCGACAGTATATATATATCTTGATAACATTTTTCCATGAATTACTACTACTATTTTCTATTGTATGACAAGGGATCATAATGCAAGTTTTGGGGCTTTTACGGCCCAACAAAGCCCCTCTCGGCTTTGGGTGCTAACTTTCTTTCTAGTATAATCCCCACTGGCCCAAGCCCAGCCGAGCTTTTATGAGCACCATTTTATTTGTCTACCCAAAGTGGCCGATTAGAACAATGGAACTCACTTTTGAACTGTCGACCCAGTTTAATTAATCCATCATTTCTACTTCAATTCAGTGTTTGAATTGTTTTTAATTAAAATTTTTCTATTTAAAAACTTTTTTAAGTTAAGGTAATTTGGTATTACCCTTTACTAATTTTTCACAAACTTTTAGACTTACAATAACTATATTGTGTTGTCAGATTCATCTCCTCAATGAGCAAAGTGAGTTTGGTTTTAAAAGGTATATGTACTTTAACAAGAAAATTAATATTTCAATATTTAACAGTTTAATATTCAGACAAGTTATTCTAGTTGATGAAGAGAAGAGTTTTTCTTTTTCTTTTTGGCCAATTAAGATTCTATTTTTGTGGGGAGTATTTAGAAATTTTTTATTTTTTTGGAATTAAAAGAAAGAGATTTGAATTTCATTTTTTTTAAAAAAGAGATCATACACCAACTAAATAAGTTAAATATTTGAATACGTCTGCATGCACCAAATTGATGTAAAGAAGTGTGTTTTTAAAATCTTTTGGAGAATGGATTAGATCTAAGTAAAATTCAGAGATACCTTTAGCTATATTATAAAAATAAAAATCAGATTTAATATGTATTAAAAAAAGAAGTATTTAGTCTGATCCACTAAGATAGCTTATTTTGTTTTAAGAATTGGACAATTTATATAAAAATAAAAAATTGTAAAAAAAAGTTTCACACAATTGCCCTTAGGAAGCCCTTGTAAGGTCCAATACGTGTTGCCAAACAAAGCTGACTGCTAGCTCTCGAGTTTTTGAGCTAAAAAGTTGGCAAAGGCTGCCATTTGGCAACATTCAATGGCCCTAGAGTTCATCTACTTTGCCAATATAGTGTTCTTTTGTTTGTCTAGCATGAAATCCTGATATGACAATGTCCAACAAAATCATCCTAGAAGAGGACAAGGCATGTGCCCAAGGAAGATCCTTTAGTAATGGAAGAAGCAGTTATCGATTACTAGTCACAAGGCTCTTGTACTTTTTTATTGTCTTCTTCAATGGTCCTTGCAACTATCCTCGTGGGTTTTGAGACGGAAACCAAATTGCAGGAACTAAATACGTAATGTCATGTGCTCCAGAAAACAATATAGCAAAAAAGTCCTCCTATCATTAATTTCTTAGTGAGTTGTTCTCTTCACCTTTGTTTCTCCTTGTCGTCTCGTTGTCATTGTTGTTTCCCTTAAACGAGAACTTAATTGGTCGTTTTTCTTCTAAAAATAATTCTTCCCATGAAATTTTATATTAAGTAATAAACAATGCTTTAAGTAGCCAACAATTGCATGTGTTTTCAATATAGTTTGATAACTTATAGGCTATCCCTAACCCGGGAGTTCAAATTGGGTCGCTCTCGATTAATATAATGTAATAAGTAATTCGATTGCTAATGAATATTTGTCCAATTACTCCACAATGGAATACTATGTATCATTTCTGATGTATCTAAACCAATTTGATTATTCGTCATATTTTGCACCAAGACATCAAATATCAACTTCACTTCATTAATATTTTCGAAAGTGAAGAAGAAAAAGATTTTAGATTTGGCATAAACAAGTCAAATTTATAGTAAGAGATAGACGGATTCTTAGATAAAAATCTAGATTCGAGTTATACTACCAAAGTTCAAGCAAGAGAACGACCACGGAAAATTAGGAGAGAGCCAATTCTATCAATGGTTTGAAGGTTACTTGTTGTCCACTTGCATTTAATACACCAGAAGACAAACAATGGAATGTGGCCAAGAAAGATGGCTATTCCTATGAGAGCTACACTTGATTTTGGCATGGCCTTTACGGCAGAAGCGGAGGGGACGAGGTTAGTAGGGCCCATCTATTTAAAAAATTTAAAAATTTTAAAAATATATTTTAATTTTTTTCAAAATTTTATAATTAATTTATCTTTGTAAAAATTTTAAAAACCTTTCAACATATTTTTATTTTTTTTAAAATTATAATTTTATCTTTACAATAATTTTTTGTTTACTGAGATGCTCCGTGGCAATTAGTCAACAAATAATTTTAATAAACTTAGAATTAAAATAAAATCTATTACAATAGAATTATTTCTTAACCTCACTTTTCCAAACCTCACAACCTTCTCTTTTCTTTTTACCAAATAAAAAGAACAAGATTTTTTTTTTACACTTTTTTGCTTGCCATGAGCATTATCTGGGTAGAAACTTCTAGTTAATAATTCAATTTTTATATCATGATAGTTACTAAAGTTGGTTTATTCACCCTTGGCATAGCTTTGGACACTCAAAATGATTACGATTGAAAGTATTTACAACCTTGCAAATAAATATTACCCTGATATTTTTACTGAGTATAATAAAATATATCTAAGTTATCAATTGGATCTATTCAGGCTTGACATTTTTCATAATTATGTTTTGAAAAATGAATCTACATTTTCTAAGCTATATCAAGTGTTGAAGAAGATGGGCATATAAAAAATTTACTTTTTTGTTAACAAATTGATCTAACTTGTTTTGACTCTTATAGTTTCCACTGCAATATCAAAATGTAAATTTTTTGTTGTGAAACTCATTAAGAACGAGACTCATAATAGAATATTAGATGATTTGCTTAGAAATTTGTTGATCATTCTTATTGAAAGGGAAATTAATCGAGACTTTGACATTGATTCAGTGATAGAAGCCTTCAATTTTATGAAAAACCATTAAGCTCAATTAAAGATGCCTTATCTTGGCATATACTAGTTGTTAAAAAATATCTTTATTTTGTACTTAACATGTAATTAGAGTTATTTATGTAATTTTCGCATAAATTTTTTTTTATTTAAGTTATTTCATGTTTTTGTTAAATATTAAACTTCGTTTTATAGACATTCTTTACCCCCGATACGAAATCCTAACTTTGCCATTGTTATGGTGTTTTGATCTTCCTATTATGCGTTTACAGTAAATCCCCTTCCTTTATGCTCTAGAATTTGAGTGTAGGCAAGTAGGAAATCCTTATTGGCTTTTGGTTTTTATGTTTCATTGCCTTTATTTTGTTCTTTTCTCCTTTTATGACTTTGTTTTTTAGCTAAATAATTACTTTGCTTAGGCATGTTTTCGCTTTTTTACTTTTAAGTGTTAAATTGAGGGGGAGTAGGATATTTTAATTCAAAAGCTTAGTCTTTGTAGGGAGATTTTAACTTCGCACCTTTATTTTAGAGAAGTTTGACGATCATTAGGCTAATTTACACAAAAAAGGCAAGGAAAATAGAGGTCTTGGCATTGTTAACCCCATATGAAAAACTCAACTTTATTAAATAAATGGATCTAGTGCTTGGGTGAAGATATGGATAGTCTTTGGATGAAAGTTATCATTGAGAAGAATAGTATGGACCTAACTATTTGCTCCTTTTTCGCTCTTCATTGAGGAATACGTCATTGATTGAAGGAACATTGTCAGTCTGTTAGCTTTGAATGGTAATATCCCCGAGCTTATTAGAGTCCGTATTGGTTTGATTCTTGGTAAACTTGACCGTGTTAAATTCTACCTGATGAATGGGTTAAGGGTCTTCTCCTTAAATCAGCATTCCCCAAAATTTTTGCCTTGTCTTCTCTTAAGGATGGTTTCTTAATGATCATTGTTAGTGGGTCAATGATTTTAGGAATTGGAAAATTCTTATAAGGGGAGAGCTTTTTGACTGGGAAATAGATCAGTGGCAACTTTTGTTGAAGGTTATTGAATATATCTCTCCAGATAAAGGTGAGCCAAATAGAGTCATTTGTTAAGGCAACTTCAATGGTATTTATTGGACCAATGCCTTGTACAGATCTACTATTGGTAATTCTGATGGTGAGAAAAATTTTTGGGATATGATTTAGTAAACCTCGCCTCCCCCTCCTCCACCAAAGTTGAGGTCTTTTTGCTAGCAAGTCACGAAAGCTAAGACTGTCGTGAAGGGTGAGCGCCGTTAAATGAGTTTAATTGATAGGAATGTTACCCTTTGTGCTATTTACAATTTCGAAATTGAAATTAGTGGAGCATCTTTTTCTTCAATGCAATGATGATTGGAAAATCTGGACACTATGGATTAACGCTTAGGGCTTTTCTTGGTAAGTTGAGAGATTTCTTTATTGCTTGGAATGATTCTTTTTGTGGTAGTGAACACAATCTTGTTTAGAGAATGGCTTTTTTTTTTTTTTTTGCGATCCTTCAGAAGATATGGCCTCATAGAAACAGTTTAATCTTTAATGGAAAACTTTGGAAATCTTGTCATATTTTTGATATTGTCAAATTAAGAGTTAGCTGGTGGGCGAAGGCTAAATGGCCTTATGTGAATCCCTCTGTGATGGATATGACTACAGAACTTGCTTGTGTTAAAGCTTCGATTACTAAAAAGAAAGCTAAAGTGTGATTGGATTAGGTAGATGAAAAGGCACCTGGAAATTTAATATTGACGGAGCAACTTAAGGCTGCTCTAGTTCCTCTAGCATCGGTGGTGCGTGGAGGGATCATGAAGGCTGTGTCAAAATCCATTTCTCTAAGCCTTTGGGTCTTGGTGATTCTAACTTGGCTAACATTTGTACAATTAAAGAAGCTCTTTCTCTGTTTGTTGCTTCCTATTGGGTTTCTACGCATTCTCTTATGGTGGAGTCAGATTCTTTCAATGCTGTTCGTGGGCTAATAACCCTTCCACTGCACCTTGGTGCTTTAAAGGGATCATGAATCAGATTAATTGTTTGAAGAAAAGAATTTTGAATTGGTTTGTTTTCTATACAAGTCGTGACGCAAATCAATAAGCTAATTGTCTTGCTGTGACGGTTGTGGACCTCTCTTCTGATCGTCTTCAAGTCTTCGGATAGCTATTCCTACTTGTTTATCGGTTGTTGATCCTTTTTGCTTTCTGTTCTGCTCTTGCTTTTTTTGTCTCTCTTCTAGTGTTGTTGTTGTTGTTTGTGCTATTTTTGTGCCTTCTGTTGCTGCTTTTTTGATTTTCTGTTTCTTGCTTTTGGGTTCTCTTTTGTGTTTTATGTTTGCCTACAACATTTGTGTTTTTGCTGGCTTGTTGCTTCTTGTTGTGTCTTTGGATGATGTTCTTGAGGAGTCTTCACTGTTTTGGTGAGACTTTGTTTCATTATCTAGTAAATTCTACTATTAATAAAGGGGGGGATTTGGGCATCGTTTAGCTACCATGCTCTTGAGTTTATAATTCTCCATTATTTTGAAGTCTAACATTTTTTTTTTGAAATTGACATGCATAAAAATTTTTATGATTCACCCTCATTTTTTTCTCACAATATTTGAGATATGAGAACATTTTCTAATGTGGGTAGATTATGTTAGATTTTTTTTATAAAATTAAAGTATAGATTTATTTATTTTTTATATTTTACCAAAATTAGGTTAAGTTAATTTCGTTTTGATAAAGAGGTAATTATAATCTAATAAAGTGGACTAAACTCCAATGTTATATGTAGGCTTAAAAGTGTAAGCTTATGTAGAAAACTTTAAACCTTGTATCAGGTAGGACTAAGGATTCACTATACAAAGGTTAGGTTAGGTTCCCTCTTTTATCTACTAAAACATTAAGATTGTCACTCATTAGAGAGTTAATAGATCAATGAGGAAGGAATATCTTAGTGCACTGAATCCCAGCAATTAATCTTGTCAGTATTATTTTCACTATCAAATCATGTATCAAGAATTAGGTACACTTTTGAATTCATAGTTTCTGCTATGGTAGATCCTAGCTTATTTAAATTAATTATACATTAAGTTTCACAATTTGTATTAAAGCAACCATGGCTAAAATTTTATACCTTAAAAATTTATATATTGATTACATAAATCATGACTGCATGTTAAGATCTTGTGTGGTTTTTGAATTTCTGTAAGTACATTATGAAAATTCATAAGTCTCTTTGTATAATGCAATTAAATCTTAGACATGCTTAATTGATGATATATTATTGATTATATGGTTGTTTGGTCGAACTATATCTATATGATTAAATGAAAAGACATAACCTTTCATTTTGAAAATGCACCAACATGTGCAAGGCCATAGAAGATTTCAAAGGGAAGGTTTCGAGGTTTAAAGCCAGAATGGTTGCTAAAAGTTTTGTTGAAAGAGAATGTATTGATTATAATGAAACCTTTTATATTGTATCTTACAAGGATGTTGTTTAGAGTGATTATGGTACTAGTAGCTGATTATGGTTTAGAATTACACTAGATGGATGTTAGGTGATAACTCTCCAATATAGAATTATTTGGGCTTAATTTTGATAATAATTTGGCTTAGTTCTTGTAGTAATATATAGAAATTAATAAGTTTTATTTAATTATTTTAAATTAGGTGAGTCAATCTAATCTTAGTTAATTTATGATTAATTTGGTTTTAATGTGGTTAAGATAGGTTGTTACTGATTTATTTGTGCTTTTACAGGTATTTGATAAAAGAAGAATTTTAGTGAAAGAAGGAGAGCAATTTCAAGGTATAGACTTACATTATACATGTTTTGGTATTTTAACCATAAGTCTCCCTACAAAGCTCTAAATAGAGTGATTCTTAGACCATTAGAAAGAGAAGAGAAAATTCTACAACTTTTATGTTTATTACTTCACCTAGTTCGCCTTGGAATCTGGTCAAAAATCTTGTCAAAATTGATGCACTGTAGTAGTCTTTGAGCAATTACGATTTCTATAAATTAATTAGGCAAAGCTGTGACTCACATAGTCTAGTGAGGACCAGCTGAAATTGACTTCTTTCTTCATCCAACTTGGTCTAACTTCAAAGCCTATAAAAACAACCTTTCAAAAAAAAAAAAAAACAAAACACTATATTAACAGTTGAGAGTCAAGCCACAAGAGTCATGGAAGCTAAGAAGAATTTGAAGGATTTAAGGAGATTTGGAGATCAAGAATACAACTCTTGAGTTTTTCTATCTTTTCTTTTATTCTCTTATTTTTGTTGGTTTTGTTCTTAATGTTTAAACTTTATTCAATGATGATGTGTGACTTGATGGCGAACTAATTTATTAATCTAATATTATGATTGAACTCATTATCTAGTCTGAATTATTTACGTTTCTCTTGATTATGTTCGATAGATTTGGGATGTTTATTTTATTCTGTTCTTAATGCTTTTTATTGCCTGATCACTAATTAGATTGAATTGGAAACCTAGGTTCAACCTTGGCGAAGGAGATTTAGATAAACCTTGAATAGAATAGTGTATGATCAAATGCATTTAGTTGATTAGGTGATTTGATTTGCATATAGGGTCGACACTCACCTATAAGCCATACATAGCTAAAATTAGAGCACAAACTTAATGAATCTTTCTTCAATATAATTCGCATAGATATATAGTAAATTAATATAGAGAGGTATTTTTATAGGAAACTTGATAGAGATTTGTAAATAATTTTAGACTCTAGGTTAGCAACTTAATCCACTAAATTGAGTTAAAAGAGAGAGAGATAATAATCAGATGAAGTATTGAGAGATATCATAATCTTAAGTCTAGTAGTTAAGTGAGTTTTATTTACTATTTAATTTTAGTGTTAGTTTATTAGTTTTAATTTTTTTTATTTTAATTGTTTGGATAAAATTAAGGTTTTATAATTTTAGTAGTTAATAGTAGGAATTAAACAATTCTTTGTGGAAATAATACTCTATTCATTACTATATTACTTGTTAACTATACGTGCACTTGTGTGAGTAGAAAATTGTACAACATAAGGATTGTCTTTCTGAACAGAAATCTTGTTGAAAAGGTATAAACATTGTAGCTTGAAAGGTTTAAAAATGATGGTACAAATCATCTTGTGTTTAGACTCAAAATTCTATTAATGAGTTTAAAGAAGTTTCTAGCTAGTAGTATCTTAAATTTGATGAAGTAATCACCTTTTTTGATTTTGTAGTAATAAGTAGGCCAATGCATATATCTCACAATGAGTGGGAGTAAGTTTATCTTTCTTATTTTGTATGTTGATGATATCTTGCTTTTAGTTGTGTCCAAGTAGTTTGAAGTAAAAGATCTTAAGGAAGCATCATATGTCCTTGGGATTGAAATTAGCAAAAGATAAATCTTCTCACTTGTTGGCATTCTTTGAGCGTGCATAAATAGACAAGTGTTGCATATATTTTTGATTCTGAAAATGTTATTTTAATGCCCAGAAACTTTGTTGGAGATTAAGGCTTAAAGGTTTTGAGATTTACTTATCTTCTAAGCTCATCTAAGGTAAGAGTGGAGGATTTATGGGTTTTTAGAATGGGTTTAGTTAGAGAAATAGTTGTAGTCAAAAGCATATAAATTTTGAAAATACCTAGAACCAATATTTATAGATTTTTATTTTAGGAATTAATTGTGATGATTATTGTATGCTAGGAATGTTTGAAAACTCCATGAATTTCACTATGTAGGAGTTTTGATTGAGTCTTTGATTAGGTGAGTGGATGCACCGCTTTCAAACTATTTTAATATGTAAAGGTGAAGCATGATTTGATGATTAATGATGATTATGTTTTTCCATAAATGCTTAGTAAATGAAATGAGTTGGTGGGTGACAAATATATTTTGGAAACGCCTTTCAAATCTATTATATATAAATATTCTATTATGTAATAGTTTTCAATGAAAGGAGACAAGCACCTTTATGTTTGAAGTTCACTCCATTATTTCTACATTCGAGCTAGTATGGGTACAAGATATCATTTATGTTAATTTATGAATGCTATAATGAACATGCTTGATATGTTGATACAAATGATGTATGATGGATCCTATGATGTTTTCCATCTAAGATACTATGTTATGTGTATGATGTATTGTTATGCATATGATGTAGATTCCATATACTATGTAAGATGATTGAATAAGCATGATGAATGTCATGAGACTTCGTATATGATTTTGATTTCATATATTGTATGAGATGACTAAGCAAACACAATAAATGCCATGACGTTGTTTATATGATGCATATTCCATATGCCATTGGATTTGAGTAGACATGTATGATAAACAATCTATGCTAATATGTGAAATATTTTTCACATACCAAATAATTGTTGGGTTTGGCTATGAATAGTATGCTTGAAATTACGCAATGGAAAGAAAATTAAAATTAAAAAAAAATATAACTCTACACTTGGATCATCATGGTGATATTTTAACACATAGAATGGCATATGAAATCATAAAATTAGAAGCTAACCTTGCCAATGTTCTTTTGATCAAAATGGCAATCTCCTTAATGCAACCCGTGAACACCATAAGAAGCAAGAGTCTTAGCCAATCAAGCTCTTGGCCTCTAAAGTAACACACACGATTTCACTTGAACCTTTTAGCCAAGGAGGGAGATTTTAACTATACTTTTGTGTTAGAAAAAGGGGACAACGTTTGTCCCTTTCCACTTCACACAAGGATGACCGAATCACACACTTGAAAAATCACTTCAAAAACAATTTCTTTTCTTCATAAAGTAGGTGATGACACACACATAGAAAACCCTTTTTTTCTTTTCTGACAACTTTTTTTCTTCGTATGTGGAAAAATAGTTAAATGTGATTTATATATCTAGGTTAAAATTAACTTTAATTTTGTAATAAAGTGCTCTAAATTATAACATATTACAATATAGGCCCATGCCTTAATTAAACTATTTTAATTAAGCCCAATGAAAATTAATTGAAATAATTTCCTTTATATTATTGTAATTTTGACATTATAATTGAATTAATATAAGTTAATTACCTAGCATGTGACTTAAGTCTAACTTAAATCATTACTCTCCCAATTTAATTCAAATGCAATCATTGCATGTGACTCATTAGGTTTCTAACATGTTGGCTATAGAATTGATTAATATAAATTTCAATCAATTAATTTATAATCAATTCTATAGACCAAGATTGGCATATAGCAATACATCATGGCCACCCAATTGTTAGAAAAGTCAAAGGGTTCTTTAACAGCTTTTCAGTATACAGTCTATTAGTGTAATTCATTCCCTCATCATATATCTAGAGATGATAAGAGCTTGGAATAGTGTTTACTCTCATTGACCTCCATATTCATTCCTATAGTTATAGCATTAGCTTTGTAGAGACTTAGGAAACCTTTTCATAATCCCAAGTCGCCTTAGCCAAGGACTTCAATAAGCTAATGTTAATTAAGAACTAATAGGATATATCCTTTAAAACACTTGAGGTGACGATTCTAATCTTGACCACTCATTTACCTTCACATGCTTTATACTACCCCAAAAGCATCTTATTTAAGCATCCTAGGTTAGGTACCCATAAGGATGAAATTAAAGCATGGAACTCCATATATAAAATAACTTAGTGTCTCAAGTCTAGGAAGTATTTGTTGATTCCATATGTTTTTGATGATAATAAAACATTTTTCATTCATTAATGCTTAACATCATTATTTAAATGTGTAGGGTAAAGTAAGTTCCGTCAATAAAATGAATGATTAAAAACAAGATCATATCATTGATAGGCTAATTAGTTAAAGTGGAAAGATGGAAAGAATGAGTGAACACAGGACTTTTGTAACTGATTAGCAAAAGGCCTTAATTAGTTAAGGAATGGTTGGGTTACAAATTAAAGCAAAACAAAAAAATATTAATTAGGTAGCACTAGACTTAATTGATTAAGAAAGTGCTTGAAAAAGCAAAATAGAGGTGTGCTAATTGGCTAAGGTATGGGGTTAATCGATTAAAGCACAAGATTTGAAGAATCGCCAAGCACCAAAATGTTAAATTCAAAGTGAAGTTGATTGTTGAATGGAGCCAAAATGAAAAAGTGTGAATTTGAAGAATTTTTAATTGATTAGAGTTTATGTTAATTGTTTAAGGCTAATGGAGGTGAAGCTCCAATAAGTTAAGTGAAGAGTTAATCAGTTAGGGAAAGTTTGTTGAAGTAGAGAAGCTTGAAGACAAAGATCTCATAATCGATTAGAGTGTTGTTCAATTTTCTACCCCCGTAAGTATACGTATCACAAAGATAATATAATGATGAGTAGAGTCCCGATTCCATAAGGAATTGAATTAATTCTTACTATGAATTACTAAAATTACACACCCTAATTCTATCCAAATACTAAAAATTGAATTACAAAGCAAAACTTAAAAGCTAAAACTACTCTAAATTTACTCAGCAAAATTACTTTTCTAAACTTGATTGACTTTTAGACCTAAGATTATGATGTCCTTCAATACTTCATCTGATTATTATCTCTCTCTCTTAACTTAACTTAATGGATTAAAGTGCTAACCTAGAGTACTAAATTATTTACAAGTTTCTGTCAAGTTTCTCATAAAAACTCTCTCTCAATTAATTTACTTTATGTCTATGCAAATTAAATTAAAGACAGATTTATTAAGTACGTGCTTTAATCTTAACTACATATGGCTTATAGATCTATGTCTACCCTGTATGAAAATCAGATTACCTAATCAACTAAGTGTATTTGATCATACATTATTTTATTCAATGTCTATTTAAATCTCCTTCGTCAAGGTTTAACTTAGGTTTCCAATTCAATCTAATTGGTGATCAAGTAATTAGAAACATTAAGAATTGAATAAAGTAAACAACTTAAATCCATCAAACATAAGCAAAAGAGAGATAAATAAATCAACTATGCATTGAGTTTAATCATAAACTTAAATAAATAATTTAGTTCCTCATCAAGTCATACATCATCATCAAATAAAGTTTAAACATTCAGATCAAACTAAGAAAAAAAATAGAAGAATAACAAAAGGATGATGGAACCCAAGAATTTATAATCTTGATATTCCAAATCTTTTTGAATCTTTCAAAATCTTCTCAACTTCAATGACTTTGCAGTTTGATACTCAGTTGTCAATATGATGTTTCGTTCCTTTAAAAGTCCTTTGAAAGTTTAATTTTATAGAGCTTTGAAGTTAGGCCAAGTTGGGCGAAGAAAGGCGTCAATTCCAACTAGGATTTTCATATCAAACTACGTAAGCCGTGACCTTGACCAATTAATTAGCAAAAATCATAATTGCTTTAAGACTGCTATAGTGCTTCAACTTCAACATAAGTTTTGACCAACTTTCAGGCTAAACTGGGGAAAATGGTAAACATGAAAGTTGAAGCCTTTTCTCTTAGCTTTCTAATGGTATGAGAATTCTCATTTGGATCATGTTAAAGAGAAATACTAAAACATGAGTAATAGAAGTCTACACCTTGAAATTGCTTTCCTTCTTCCATTAAAATTCTTCCTTCATTAAACAACTACAAAAGCATAACTAAATCAATAACAACTTATCTTAATCATATTAGCACCAAATTAAGCATAAAATTAACTAAGATTAGATTGACTCACCTAAATTAACTAATTTAAAATAATTTAAATAAAACTTACTAATCTCTATATATTACGACAAGAATTAAGCCAAATTACTATCAAAATTAAGCCCATATAACTTTATATCATAGAGTTATCATAACCCCAAACTTAATATTTTTCTAGTTCTTGAGCAAAACATAGAAAAGAATTTAACTTATAAAAATCAAATTCAGATGAAGAAAATAAAATAAATATAGTTATTACTACTACTACTACTACTACTAGAGATAAAGTGCACCAACTCAATGATTTCCTATAATTTCCTCAAAAGTATATATTTCAATCATTATCTTAAGAAAAAATATAGGCATCATTCAAATTCATGTTTTAATTCTGATGCAAGAACATTCTTGAATGGATTTATGTGTGTGTGTTAAATCTTTCTACCAAGAATATCATGATATCTGGATGAGTTTACGCCAACACAAATTTCAAATTAGTACTAGAACTTCGTAAGTTTACTTTTCATCTCTCTTTTCACTAATATAGACTAACACCAAGCTAGGGACTTTATAAAGCTTGTAATGTATGGCTAGGGTTTAGGTAGGATAACAAATAATAATGTAGCTCATATCAAGCACATAATTATTCTAGAACCTATATATAGAGCTCTATTTTTCTTCTCCAAGGACACCTTTTCTTCCTCATATGAACTTTTTACTTGGTCAACATTTATCTTTTTTTTTTTTTCACAATTTTACAATTTCACACCCCTAACTTATTTTTTAATATTGTAGGTAGTGAGGTGATTTTTAATATTTTGAACTTTTTTTTTTCAAATCAACATCATCTTCTACCTTTTTCAACGTTTAGCTCAATCTATATTTCCTAAAACAATATGCATGGTTAGGAGTGAGGGTTGCAAAATTGAAAATATATTTTAAAGCTAAGCTTATTATTATGTAGTTAAACAAAGAAAAGGGAAATTAGGCTCAACGTGGTATACTAGAGATAAAAATTTAACAAAGTTAGCTTTTTAGGCTTAAACGGTCCAAGGATGGCCTAAATCATCTCTTTAACTATGTATTGCCTAGGATTTTGCTTCAAGAGAGATTAAGCAAATTCTACAATTCATGATACAATCTAAATTTTATATTAACATAAATCTTCTCTAAATATTCACAATAATTCAAAGTAAAAGATATAGTGCTCAAAAATTTACAAAGCACAACTTAACAATGATACTCAACAAAAGAATTTAGCATGACTTCAAACAAAAACCTTATTTCACCAAAGACTAAGAATTCAAGACAACTAGTTATCATTATTGGATATTCGAATATTGGCATGACTTTACTTTAGATTCCTAAGATTCTAACAAGTAATAAATTCATTTACTAACTGATCTTAAATTATTTAAAAATATTCTTAAATTATTTAAAAATCTAGATAAGCATGCAAATAAAAATAAATCTAAAACTTCCATAGAATATTCACCACCAGAAAAATAAATTCACCCATGCAAACTTAAACTAAACATTGTCCTCAATGGTTGGATGAATATGGGGAAGCTTTAATCCTCCTTTTCTTCCTTATCATCATTTTCCTCATTGTCACTTGTAGGAGGATTTTTTTAACTACCAAAAGAAAATAAATAGAGATTAATGTAGAAAAATAAATAAATAGAATAAAATAACAAAAAAAGAAAAAAATAAGAGCTTCGAAATCTTGGGTTGCCTTCTAAGTAGTGCTTCTTTATAGTCAATAGCTTGACTTTGGTTGAGGTCTTCCTTCACCTTTTACGAAGGTTTGAGTTTACATGGAAAAAGCTTGAGATTTGAAAGTACCCTCCTTTTAAAATGAGGGTGCAGTGGCATTAAGTCAAGATTTGGTGCTTACTCAACTTAAGGTGGTGAAATAGGTTGACTTTTACCTAACTTCTTAAATTGAGTTTTTCTTGAGTAATGCACTTTAGGTATAGACTTTGAAACATGAGTAACATTTATGAGTTATTCATTCTGTTCATTTGTTGTTGCATTTTGAACAAAACATGCTTCAAGGAGTTTCTTTGGATTTTCCTTATCAACAGCCTTTTTAGGTAACTCATCAACTATATCTGGAAAAGGAATGGGAGGCTCATATGGCTTGACTTGTGGTGTTGTTGATATTTCCTCCTCTTGCTTAATTTCTTCATCTTGAACTTGATTACTAGAAGTATTTCCTTGATCTACTTTATCTCCATCATCTTGAGGTCTGTTATTGATGGCACTAGCTAGTTGACCCACTTGTGTCTCATGATTTCGGATTGATTTTACTTGACTTTGAATGATGGCATCAGTCTTTGTTATGAATTGCATAAACATATCCTCTATTGAAGGCTTTTTCTCTAGCATAGGAGCTCTAACTTGTGACTGAAAACCATTATGAAAAACAGGTTGTGATGAATATGTAGGACGCTAACCATTACTCCATGAAAAATTTTGGTGATTCCACCTAGACTTGTAACTATTGGAGTATAAATTATTTTGCTGCCCATTGAAGCTTCCATCAAATTGCATTGATTCATAATAAGCTGGATAACAATCACTTGAATGCCTATCTACAGAAAGTTTGCATGTGACAAAAGCTCTCTGAAAAACATTAACACCCTAAGTGTCAATTTTTTAAGACAAAGCATTTACTTGGGTGGTCAAAACACTAATAGCCAATTCATAATCACTTGTAACCCTCTTAGCCTCAAATTGTTCAAATAGCCGTTGGTAATTATAATAATTCATCATTTTAACTAAAAGTACCTAAAAACAAAGGAAAATAGAAGAAAAGTCTGAAGTAAGATTAGGAATGCTTGGTATTAATATTAACAAGAATGAATTAAAAATAGTTTTTCGACAATAGCACCAAAAACTTGTTGTTCAATTTTCTACTCACACAAGTATATGTCTCGCAAAGATAATATAATGATGAGTAGAGTGTCAATCTCACAGAGAATTGAATTAATTCTTACTATTAATGACTAAAATTACACCCCCTAATTTAACCCAAATACTAAAAATTAAATTAAAAAGCAAAACTTAAAACCTAAAACTACTTTAAATTTACTCAGCAAAATTACTTTTCTAAACTTGATTAACTTTCAGACCTAAGATTATGATATCCCTCAATACTTCACCTGATTATTGTCTCTCTTTCACAAGTTAGTTTAATGGATTAAGTTGCTAATCTAAAGTTTTAAATTATTTACAAGTCTCTGTCAAGTTTCTCATAAAAATAACTCTTCCCAATTAATTATTATATGTCTATGCAAATTAAATTAAGGACAGATTCATTAAGTTTATGCTTTAATCTTAGCTATGTATGGCTTATAGGTGTATGTCTACCCTATATGCAAATCAAACCACCTAATCAACTAAGTGTCTTTGATTATGCGTTATTCTATTCAATGTCTACCTAAATCTCCTTCGTCAAGGTTTAACCTAGGTTTCCAATTCAATCTAATTGGTGATCAAGCATTTAGAAGCATTAAGAACTGAAAAAAATAAACAACTTAAGTCCATCAAACGTAAGCAAAAGAGAGATAAATAAATTAGACTGCGTATTAAGTTCAATCATAATCATAGATAAATAATTTTGTTCCTTATCAAGTCACACATCATCATGAAACAAAGTTTAAACATTCAGATCAAACTAAGAAAAAAAATATAAAAGAATAACAAAGGGATGGTAGAACCCAAGAATTTATAATCATGATATTCCAAATCTTCTTGAATCCTTCAAATTCTTTTAAGCTTCAATGACTTTGCAGCTTGATTCTCAACTATCAATCTGGCGTTTCGTTCCTCTAAAAGTCTTCTAAAAAGTTATTTTTATTGGGCTTTGAAGTTAGGCCAAGTTGGGGTGAAGAAAGGAGTCAATTGAAACTAGGATTTCCATATCAAACTACCTGAGCCGCAAGCTACCTTTACCAAGGTCGCAGCCTTAATTAGTTAATTACCAGAAATCGTAATTACTTTAGGATTGTTATATTGCTTCAACTTTAACATGAGTTGACCAACTTCTAGATCGAACTGGGCAAAGTGGTTAACATGAAAGTTATAGCTTTTTCTTTTATCTTTCCAATGATATAAGAATAATATCATTTGAAGCTCTGTAGCAAGAGTTATGGTCGAAATACCGAAACGTGTGCAATAGAAATCTGCACCTTTAGATTGCTCTCCTTCGTCCATTAAAATTTTTCCTTCATTAAACACTTACAAAAGCACAACTAAATCAGTAGCAATCTATTTTAATCACATTAGCACCAAAGTATGCATAAAATTAATTAAGATTAGATTGACTCACCTAAATTAACTAACTTAAAATAATTTAAATAAAACTTACTAATTTTTATACATTACCACAAGAACTAAATTAAATTACTATCAAATTAAGCCCAAATAACTCTATATCATAGTGTTGTCATAAAGTCTTTTGTAATCAATTAATGTAGAGTACATAACAGCAAGACAATGCAAGAAAGAGAAGTTGTAGTAAGTTAGAGTTGCCTGTAACTAGTTCACCGAACTCTATTTGTCAGTTTGAATTTATGCCCTAGAGGATAAAATAACTGTTAAAATGGCATCAGAGTTGTCTCAAATGGCTAGAAACTGCCTTGTCAAAAAAATATGACTCCCCAAGTATAAAAAGAAGCTCCAACGATCAAAGAAGTGAGATTGGATGAGAAAATAGGCATTTTTGGGTAAAAAACCCAATACCTTTCACCAAAAACACTGGTCCTTTATTCTAATTCTAGAAAAAGTGTTTAAGCTTGGTTGTAAATCTTTTCATATTTGTAAAGAATTCTAGTTATAGTTCTTTTTCTTCTCTTTCTTGGGAGATTGGAGTAGGGGAAGCACTTTAAAACTTGTTGTAAGAGATTAGAGCTTGGGTTAGAAGCTCACCTTGTAAAAGCTTGATGGAGGCTATTAATTCCACTGGTATAGTGAAGTTGGCTTAAAAATCCTTAATTGAGAGATCAAGGTAGTGGATGTAGGTCAAGGGTATAAATACTCTTGCATTGTATACTTCTCTCTACCTTTCTTTACTTAGTGTCTTTTAACTACTACAAGTTTTACATTTCTCTCCCTTTAATTGGATAAAATTTCTAGAACTCAAAAAAGGACTGAACTTAAAATTTTAGTGTTATTTACCCCCTTCTAGCACTCCAATGGAACCAAGAAATGGTATCAAATTCATACCTTAAAATTCAAGGTTTAAGATCCTTAGGAGAGATCTAGGTGGCTTTGCAAAAGTTAGTTATTGCTAAATATCAATCCACAAATAGGCCTCCTTTATTTGATGGATCATATCATGCTTATTGGAAAACTAGTATGTCTATACACATCAGAGCCCTTGACTATGAAATGTGGGATGTAATCATAGAAAGACCCAATGTTCCTATCTCACCTAGTTTTGTCATAGGTGAAAGAATGCTTAAGCCAAGAGTTGAGTGGACTAAAGCTTGAGTTAAAAAAGTCCAAACAAATTTTAAAGCAATCAACACTCTTCATTGTGCACTGACCCGTATTGAATTCAACAAAATCTCTAACTATGAAACAATCAAAGAGATTTGGGATAAACTCAAAGTCATTCATGAATGGACTTCATAAGTAAAAAAGTCCAAAATTACCTTACTCATAATTATGAAATGTTCAAAATGGAATCAGGTGAAGATATATCAACCATGTTTGATAGGTTTATCAATATTACAAACAAGCTGAATCAACTTGGAAAAACGATCCCTAAACATGAGTTAGTAAAAAGACTACTTAAATGCCTTCCAAAAAGTTGAAAACTCAAAGTCACTACCATCCGAGAAGCCAAGGATCTCAATGTAGTCACACTTGATGAAATTTATGGCTCACTCCTTACACATGAATTTGAATTGAAGGAAGAAAAAGAGGAAGAAAAGAAAGAAGCCAAAGAGAAAAAATCTTGCATTCAAGATTAGTACACTTGAAGAAGAACTTGAAGAATTGTCAGTAATGATGATGAAAAATTAGAAATGATGGCTAGAAGGTTTAGAAAGCTGATCGGACAAAAAGGTAGAAGATTTAGGAGGAAAAATTACAAGAAAAATTGAGGTTTCTCTTGCAAAAATAAACATAAGGGTGATCTCAACAAGAAAGATGAGATGATTTTCTTTGAATGTAAGAAACCGGGACATTTCAGATCAGGATGTCCAATGCTGAAAGGAAAATCTTTAGAAAGGATGAAAAAACCAAAGCAAGCAATGGTGGCAGCAACATGGTCCGATATTGACTCCTCAAACTCGAAAGAAGAAAAAAAAATTGGAAGAAAGAGCAAATTTTTACTTAGTGCTATGAGTAGAAGAAGTTGAGGTAACATCTAATTCATGTGATATTTCTTATGATGATTTGTAAGATGAATATGATTGTCTATATATTGAATTTGAAAAACTTGTTTGGAAAATAACACTATGAGAAAAAAGGTTGTGGCTTTGAATGAAGAATTAGAAAAAATTAAGTATGCTATGACTCAATTATAGATCAAAAGAAGATGCTTCAAATTGAACTTGATTGTAACACCCCGTGCCTTCGTATAAAAGCCAATACGACCTTATCGATAGGACGAGGGTCAATTGAAGCTAAATTAAGTGCGAAAGAGTGGAGACGGGTGGAAGTTACATCTTGGAATAAAATATTTCACATGTGCGGAAATAATAAAAAAATAATAATATTTTATCAAGAATAAATTAGCGAATTAAAACGGTGATATTGAAGTGAACCGGACAAAGTGAGACACTTTGGGACCTAAGAAGACAAGTGGAGAATTTTTAAATAAAATAATATTAAAATATTAAATATTTTATTTATTGTTGAAATTAGTTATGAAGAAGGATTATATGGCTAATATAAGTGGGGGAGAAGAAGTAAGAAAGGATTTTGAAGAAAAATAAAGTTAATAGGGTCTACATGCTTTCATTAATAGAGTAAGAGAGGGTAAGTATGTGTTTAAATATTATGGTGACACCTTGGTGAAGTATGAGTGTGATATTTTATATGTACAAGTGTAAAGGAAGAAAAAAAAAGAAATTCAAATTAAAGGAATGATGGGAGAACCTAATTGAAAGCAATAAAAAGTTGAAGGGTGGAAATGCAAATAATGAAAAGTAAAAGGGTAAAGTTGTAATTATGAACAAGTTGAAGGATCAAATTACAATTTGTGAAATGAATGAAAGACCAAATTGAAAAAGATGAAAAGTTTGGAAGGCTAAATGATAAATAAAGAGAAAATTGAGGACTTATGTGCAATTTCACCATTTTAAGTTAAATGAAAATTAACTAACCAAGGAAAATTAGATTACGTGGGAGGATGGAATATGCATGTAACAAATGTTATTATATGCAAAGATATGCATGGAAGGATGTACTTGTAATGGGGAACATGTTGGATCCCCACCATGTGACAAATAAAATGGTATGAGACAAAATGAATAAAATAACACATGCGTGTGGATTTTAAGTTAAAAGAATGCATGGAGGATTTATGCATGATGGACACTTGGTGGCAATTAGACTAAAAGAAAAGAAAATATAGTTGCATGTAATGTCATTGGCCAAGGAAGAGGCCAAATGGAAATTAAAGTGGAAAAGTTGCATGAAAGACCATTGGGTACAAATAAGGTGAAATTAAATGGAAAAAAATTAAAGAATGAATATGGATAACTAAAGGAGGATTTTTAATCAATGTGGAAGAAAGGAAATTGATGCATGAAAACCTATTGGTTGGCAAAATGGCCAAATAAAAATAAAAGGTGAATGTGTGCATGTGTTGTGATTGGTTAAATGGGTGGCCATATAAATACCAAGATTCAAAAGTAAAACAGAAAAGGGAATTGGCCTTGGTGAGACTTGAGAGAGCCAGCCATTGAGAGAGGAAAAGAAAAAAAGAAGTTGCTTTGAGAAGCTCCACCTGAGAAGATGAAAAGAGAAAGAAAAAAGAGAGGAAAGTGGGGAAGGCTTGGGTTGTGAGGATTCAAGAGAAATCGTGAGGTTTCCTTCCTTTATCTTATAGAAATTTGATATTTTACCACCCAAAGAGTTTTCAACATTCAAGAGAGAAACGATGGAGTGTTGATGGAGGTATAAAGCTTGGTTTCAAGATACAAGAGAAAGAATGTGAGGATTGTGGTTTTAGCTTGAATGTTTTTTGAAAATGGGTTAGTAACCATGAGAAATGTATTGTGGTGGCAAAGAAAAGCTTGATTGTAGCAGATTTAGTGACATGCAAGCCATCAAACTCTTGGATACATGATGGATTCCAAGTGAAAGAGAAAAGGTAAGCATGGTATTGTGTTTT
>NW_018397275.1:1120799-1120911 GCF_002168275.2 Theobroma umbraticum
GTTGGTAAAATTGTTAAGAAAATAATTTGTGAATAATGTTGGCAGCCTGGTGATTAGAACTTGGAAGAACATTAGAGTGCATGTGAGGCTCAAGAAACCACAAAGGTAAAAA
>NW_018397275.1:1120921-1121046 GCF_002168275.2 Theobroma umbraticum
GTGATTTGATAAGTGAATTGTGATTTGAATACTTGGTTTGGAACAATTTATACACTGCTTTTGTGGAAAGCATACGTTGGTAGAAACCATAGGCAATTGTGGATGCAAAGTGATTTGGAAGTTGT
>NW_018397275.1:1121056-1212622 GCF_002168275.2 Theobroma umbraticum
TCTATATATATACATATATGTAAAGTGTTTTAGAAACCGAGAAACAAGCCTTTTTTAAATGTTTTGCATCAAAACTATGCCTTGAATCTTTGTGAAGTGTGCATAGTTGATTGCACTTGATAAATGGCTTACATTTGATTTCTTCTGAGCCGGTTTTAGTCCAAACTTTATGCAAATGTTTACACCATGGATTTTAATGTGAAAAGCAATTGGAAAGGTTACCGAACCTTGTTTTTCAAATGATTTAAGGAAAAACTCTTGGAAACCTTGATTTGGTTTTGAAAACGGTTTTAACAATCAAGAGCATCGAGAGTAGGCTGAATGTTATATCGAGATAGTGTGACCCTTGTGCACAAGTGAGCTCTAGCAAGAGAACCTTTGGGTTGCTAACGGGCTATTAGAAGTGGCTAGGCCACGGTCTGTGATTATAAGTGGCAAGGCCACGAGTTGATATACGTGATTGTGACCACATGATTTCTTCGATGTCGGCCAACATTGTCGAGACTACTATGGCCGTGGGAATCTGGTAGAGGTGGGCTTCCCGGATTGTTATTATGTGGAAGAGGGTCCATGAGTTGATTATCTATGATTACTTACTCGAGAGCCTTGAGAGTTTTTAGACTCGTATTATTTTGCATGGTGGAGAGATAAGGTTTTTTCGTAACTCTCCTATTTAATTGGATGCTTTCAATGCTTTATATATTGCTCATGATTTGATATATGTGGATGTACATGATTATTTTTGCATGCCACATGGTTTGGGAGCGTGTGTGTTTTTATATGGCTATTGTATTTATGAAGGAAATAAATGATTTCAATGATTGAATTCTATTTTACTATGCTTTGATTTCGGCATTGTTTGCCAAGGAAAGTATTGCATTATGATTTTTATGAAATTATTTTTACAAAGCAGAAACACATTATTTGTTTTTTGGATTTATATGCTTATCGTTTTATACTTTGGTTTTATTATTCAAAAAGTTTTGCCCTAAGGTTATTTCCCATCTATGCCCTGCTCACAAAACCGATGATCACTAAGTCTGTGAGACTCACCCCCTTATCTCCTTTTACAACTAGTGATCAGCCTAGCATGCATTCATTGGCATTATTTATCCATCACGGATAGGTAAAAGCATCTCATAGCACTTATTTCGAGTCACTCTGCTGCTAGAGGTCGAGTCATTTGTAGTGTATTTTGCTTGTGTAAATAAACACTACTCTCAATGTAAATGTATAGTTAGAAATTATACATTTGGATAGAGTTTTAAAATTATGAGGAATAAAGGTTGAGTTAATTTATAACGACGTTTGTTCAAATTATATTACAAAGAATTATACAATACAAAGGGATTACATAAGTTGGTGAATGAATATAAGGTAATAACAAAAGTTTCAAATAAGGCTTGTTCAGGACTTGGCTGGTTTTCTTGTAAGACTTGGACACTGGCAGCAATCGAAGAGCACTCATTGCATTAAATAGTTTAAAACTGATTTTGAATTCTTGAAGCTTGAATTAGAAAGAAAAAATTTAGAATTACAAAGAGTTGTTGATGAAAATGTTGCACTTAATGTTGAAAGAGAAGAAAGATCAAAACTGAAATCAAAGATGAAGAAGAGCTTAAAAGAAAACAAATCTTAGAAGGAAAATTAATGTAGTCTAATGTCAATATTATGTATGTGGTTTTAAAAGGGTCATATGTCTTATGAATGTTATCATATTAATTGAAACTTTCCTAAAACCAAATTGGTTTGGGTTTCTAAAGGATCCCATGTGATTGTTAACCCCTAAAGACCCATCAAAGTATGGGCATCTTTAGGGAAAAACTAAAAATTTGTTTTGTAGGTTCAGTAAGGACAAAAGGATCAGTGTTTTGAAGCTCAACCAAAGGACATGTAGCTTTGGCACTTGGATAGTGGCTGCTCAAGGCACATGATCGGCAATGAAAACTTTTTTGTCAAGCTTGATAGAAAGAAGAATGGTAGTGGTTCCTTTGGTAATGACTTTAAAGGTATTATCCAAGGAATTGGAAACTTTAGTAACACATCTTAAGCTTAAATTAAGCATGTTTTATTTGTTAAAGGTTTAAAACATAATTTCTTAAGCATTAGTCAGCTTTGTGATAGAGGTTTTAGAGTATGTTTTGATTCCCATTGATGTCAAGTGATAGATGTTAACACTAACAAAGTAGCATTCATTACAAAAAGAATTAAGAATATGTATGTTATTTTTCTTGATGAAATTAAGTCTAGTGAATCTTTATTTATTGCCAATGATGTCTGCAATAGTTGGTTGTGGCATAGAATGCTAGGACATGCAACTATGCTCATAATTTCAAAACTTTTGAGAAAAGACTTAGTCATTGGACTTCCAAAGATATCATTTGAAAATGACAAGGTATGTGATGCATGCCAATTTTGGAAACAAGTTAGAAGCTCATTTAAATCTAAGAAAGTCATATCAATTTCTAGGCGACTTGAATTATTACATGTTGACTTGTTTGGACCAATCACTGTTGCTAGTCTAGGAGGCTAGTCATATGGCTTTGTTATTGTAGATGACTACACTAGATATACATGGGTATATTTTCTTACTCATAAAGATGATGCATTTCAAACTTTTGTTAAACATTGTGGAAGAGTTTAAAATGAAAAAGGTCTTACCATTGTTAATGTTAAAAGTGACCATGGTGGTGAATTCGAAAGTGACAACTTTGAAATCTTTTGCAATGAAATGGTTTTCATCATAATTTTTTTGTTCCTAGAACTTTACAGCAAAATGGAGTTACTGAAAGAAAAAATAAGACCTTAAAAGAAATGGTAAGGATAATGCTTTGTGAAAACAACTTGCCAAAGTATTTTTGGGCTGAAGTTGTGAACACTATAGCTTACATTCTAAATAGAGTTTTCATTAAAGCCATGATTTCTAAAATCCCTTATGAGCTTTTCAAAGGAAAAAATCAAATGTTTCTCACTCAAGGAGTTTTTGATGCAAATGCTCGTTTTAAATAATAGAAAACACATTTTGGGAAAGTTTGATGTTAGAAGTGATGAGACAATTTTCTTAGGCTATGCATGAACTCTAAAACATATAGAGTGTTTAACAAAAGAACTCTAGTTATAGAAGAGCCAATTCATATTATTTTTGATGAGATTAATGTTGCATAAAGGAAGGCAATGTTTGATGATGATGATGCAGATTACATTGAGATGAGAAAGGAAAAAAATTAGCTTGAATAACAAAGAGAATGATGGAGAAAGCTCGAAGGAAAAAGATGTTGATGAACCACCATTAGAAGACTTGCAAGCAACTGAAGAACAACATAATGATCTTCCTAGAAGCTGGAGATTTATAAGGAATCATCCTTAAGAACTAATCATTGGTGATCTCTTGAAAGGTGTCAAAGCTAGAAAGGGATTAAGAGAAACTTGTGAATATCTTGTTTTCATATCATAAGTGGAACCTAAGAACTTTGAGGAAGCTGAAAGGAAGAAAGTTAGACGATAGTCATGGAAAGCACATAAAAATTAGACATCATTTTATTAGAGCTCATGCGCTTAAGGGAGATATTGAAACAAATTTTGTAGACAACTTGCATCAATTAGCTGACATTTTCATAAAACCATTGAGTGAAGAACAATTTTGTAGAATTAAGAGAGATCTAGGAATGATTGATGCTAATAAAGTCTAAATTGTATTGAAGCAATCATGTTTTTAATGATATATGGCATGATGAACAGTAATTGATTAAGAAGTGTTTTGATTAGTTATAAGGATGTTAAAAGGGAAATATGACACACTTTAATCATTTAGGTAATCAATTAAAATATTTTTGTCTTAAGTTAGTTAAGTTAAGTCAGTGAATCCTTAATCAATTAAAGGTGTCTCTAATCAATTAATGACAGTCAAATACTATGAAAGCGTTAAGTCAAAAATACAGTAATTGGTTAAGATATAGGCTGATTAATTAGAACATCTCTATTAGCAAAAAAAGACTGTTACGTGGAAAAAATTTCAAATAAAAAAAAACTAAGCAGGTTGTATGGGAAATCACCCACTCAAAACATGGCTAACCAGTTAATAACTCTTCTTAAAAGACCCTTCAACTACTTAGAGAGCCATTTCTTAGAAAATCAATACCCAAGAGCTTCTTGATTTTCCTCTTTCTTTTTTTCCTTTAATATCTCTCACAGACAAGGTTGTTGAGAAAGGGAAAGCAAAAAAAAAAGGTGATGATCCCCCATCTTTTACTCCGAAGAAGAAAGGAAAAATTCAAGAATCCTCAACCAAGAAGAAGAAGGAGACTAAAAAGAAAATTTTAGAGAAAGGGAAAAGAACTACTGATATAAGGATCCTCATAGGAAAATGTACTAGTTCTACTTCTCGATTCTGAATTAAGTTGCATGTTGATAGGTTCAAGAAAATAGAAAATGCAATAATTTCATGTGAAAGTTCTTTGATTGGCCTAGCTTTAATAAAGTACTAGCAATAAAAGAGGATTTAGAAAGATATTTTAAAACCTTGAAATTGAGGAATCTGAGTATCCTTAGGGATAAAATGTTTAACCTCTCATTGGTTAAAGAATTTTATTCTAGTATTGTTTTGGACAAAACTGAACTGGTTAATTGAGAAGAATTTATAAAAGATGGCTTGAATGTCTTCTTGAGTGGCAGAGAATTTCATATAAGTGCTTTAGACTTAGGAGAATTTTTAAAAACAAAGTTTGAAAAGGGGGAATTTAAAATGCTTAAAAAATATGATCCCAGTCATGTTTGGGAATTTGTAATTGGAAAGAAAGAGAAATTTCCCTCTAGAAGTTATGCCAGCAGCATTAAAAACGCATAACTCAGAATCCTACTTTATTTTATTGTAACTTCACTTCATGGAAAGAGTAGTAGCTTTAGCTAAGTTAGTGCCTAGGACTTATGGCTGATCGAAGCTATGTTCAACAACATTCCATTGAATGTAGGAAGATACATGAGAGAATCAGAGCAACTCTGTTGAGAGATAAAGCCAACTAGCCATATGGCAACATCATTTCAACATTAGTGAAAAAGAAAAGGATGTGGAATATAAGATTCTAAGCGAACTTGACCAAAAATAAAGATCAAGGAATCTTCTTAGGAAGTTTGTTGAAAATGGTTACAAACTATAAAGGAATGAATGTATCTAAACCACAAAAAGTACACCACTGCCTCCCACTATCGAAAGTTTTTCCACACCTTTCACTAGAGTTGACTAACCTCTTTTTCAAGGTGAAATGATTTTTAATCTCCTCATGACGATTGATGGAAAGTTAACTGCGTAAGCTGTGAAGATAACAAGTATTGAAGAGAAACTTTAGTAGCTTGAAGCCTTTCTACATAAAGCCAGGGTAAACAAACCCCATACTCCTGAAGCTCCAACCACCACTACAAGTTTGTCCAATGAAAAAACTGTTACTAAGCAATTTGATGCACACAAATCTGAATATGAAGAAGAAACTAAGAAAAACCAAACAAACAATGAAAAAGAGCAAGATGCTACAATACCTTTTATAATAAAACAAGGCCAAGAAAAAGGACAAGAAAAAGAAGATGAAGAAGTTGAAAAGGAAATTGAAGAAGAAGGCGAACTAAAGAAGGAAACTTAAGGTGAAGAAGAACACTTAGTTGTAAGAAAATGTGATGAAAATCTCTTTGAAGAATCAGAAGGCATCCTAATCTCTAATTTTATTGGAGACATTCTCAAGGAAGCTAAAGTTGACTAGGCAAAACAAAGAGTAGAGATGGAATAAGAGGTTCAGTCAACTTAGAAAGGGATGGACAAGTTATAGGGGAAGTACATTAGGACAAGGGTAAAGCAGTTAGTATTGCTCCTATTGCCAAGAAAACTACAAGAAAGGGCAAAAAAAAAAAAAGCCACTAAAATCAAAGTTTTTAAAAGAAGAAAATTTGCCAGAATAGTTGAGTCCACTGTGACTAATTCCTAAATCTACATCACCTCAAGACATTTCATCTGGATCTTCCTCATCTTCTAAAGTTGAATCCCTTCATTCCATTCATGTTGAACCTTTTAATGTTCACCTAGGGACTGATGAATCCTCCCTAAATGAGTCCTTTTATGAGTCTGATTAGGTGAGTTTCATCTTTAGGCCCTTCTTTTGCATGATGACAAAAAAAGGGGAAAAGTAAGAAAATAGGAAAATACGATTAGGAAGAAAGCTAGTAGGAAATATAGGAAAGACAAACTCAGTCTTTAAGCTATACCTTTATTGTCTTTGTTTTTGTGTGCCTTATGAAACAATGTTCTATGCTGCGCTATGAACAATAGTTGAAGTTTATGTTTTTATGATGGAATTGTGTTGGATATATACATATACATGTTTTTATGGTTGAATGCCTTTATTTCTATGGCTTTATATTGGATAATTTTATTTATGGTGTATATTTACGGGGAGCATATACTAAAGGCGAGCAATCCCCAAATTTGCATATAAATTTTTTGTTATAAACGTTGCACTCTTAATCTAAGAGTGTTTTTTTAATCATAAAAAAAGAGAGAATGTTGACTCCATATGTTTTTATGATAATAAAACATTCTTCATTCATTAATGTCTAACCTCATTATTTAAGTGTACAGGATAAAGTAAATTCCCTTAATGAAATGAACGATTAAAAACAAGATCATATAAATGATAGGCCAATCAGTTAAAGTGGAAAGATGGAAAGAATGAGTGAAGACAAGACTTTTGTAACTGATTAGCAAAAAGCCTTAATTAGTTAAAGAATGGCTAGGCTATAAGTTAAAGCAAAACAGAAAAATGTTAACCAGTTAGCACTAGGCTTAATTGATTGAGAAAGTGCTAGACAAAGCAAAGTAGAGTTGTGCTAATCAGTCAAGGCATGGGGTCAATAGGTTAGAGCATAAGATTTGAAGAATCCCCAAGTGCCAAAAATTTATATTCAAAGTGAAGTTGACTGTTGAATGGAGCCAAAATGAAAAAGTGCGAATTCAAAGAATTTTTAATTGATTAGAGCTTATGTTAATCGTTAAAGTTAAAATAGGTGAAACTCCAATCAGTTAAGGTGAGAGTTAACTAGTTAGGGGAAGTTTGCTGAAGTAGAGAAGCTTGAAGATGGAGATCTCTTAATTGCTTAAAGTCTTCTTTAATCGGGTAATGCAAAGTACACAATAGCAAGATAGTGCAAGGTAGAGAAATTGTAATCAATTAGAGCTGCCTATAGCCGATTAGCAAACTCTATTTGCCTATTTGAATTTAAGCACTAGAGGATAAAATAATGGCTAGAATGGAATCAGAGTTGTCTCTAATGGCTAAAAATTGTCCTAACAAAAAGATCTAACTCCCTAAGTTTGAAAAAAAGCTTTAATGGTCAAAGAAGTGAGATTGAATGAGAGAAGAACCATTTTGAGTAAAACACCAAATATCCTTCACCAAAAACACTAGTCCTTCATTTTAATTCTAGATAAAGTGTTTGAGCTTGATTATAAATCTTTCCTGATTTGTAAAGAATTCTAGTTGTACTTCTTTTTCATCTCTTTCTTGAGAAATTAGAGTTTAAGAAGCACTCTAAAGCTTGTTGTGAGGGATTAGAGCTTGGATTAAAAGCTCACCTCGTAAAAGCTTGGAGCAAGTTGTTAATTTCACTAGTATGGTAAAGTTAGGTTAAAAATCCTTGATTGGGAGATCAAGGTAGTGGATGTAGGTCAAGGGTATTGAATCATTATAAATACTTTTGCATTGTCTATTTCTCTCTACCCTTCCTTATTTGGTGTCTTTTAGCTGCTACAAGCTTTACATCTTTCTCCTTCTAATTGGTTAAAAGTTCTAGAACTAAAAAAAGGATTGAACTTAAAATTTTTAGTGTTATTCACCCCCTTTCTAACACTTTAATGAGATTAACAATATTTACACAACCAACACATGAGAAGTGTTGCATAAACACTTGAGTGTATTATCAAATGCACTTCTCATGACCGGACATGTTCATTGAACTTGCTCTCCTAAGTAAGCGCCTATATTCTAATTCTAAGTATCTCTATACTTCAATCTATGAGATTGATTGCTTACTTCTAAAGTAAAAAACATAGAATGTACTAGTCTCTAAGCATCATTGATGTTCAGTCTCAATGATACATTGATCAAGAACATTTTGAGATTATGCTTTCATGCACAGGGATCTCATAACTGCAACCCATTATAGTTCCCTTGCAAGGCATATTAATCTGATGGACTTCATTTAATTAGACTCATAACTCATTATAATTAATGTCTTATTGATGAAGAAAAACCTTTAATCGTTCAATATGAATGATGTCATTGCATTATTAGAACTAAGCTTTAACCAATCTCAATTGGCCACAAGGCTCATCCTCGACAATAATGAGTTTGAGTACTTTATTTGAGTGAGTTATAATTCCACTCTTGGAGTGAAGTGACAACTTCACTCCCATGATGCATTATAAATGCCCAAGATGCAATACGGATTGTACTTTGTTTACTCAAAGAGTAATAAAGATTTTATATTTCTAGCCTAAGGTTGATGGGGTCAAAACATCACAATGTATAAATTTAAAGTTGTTTGAATGATGATGATTGCAATGTTGTTAAGGACGTTTACATGCTAAGATTATTTAAGTATCATTATCATCTTATACTCCACTATGGCATGAATGTAGGCTTGGTTAAATAGAACTTAGCCTTAGAAACACCCTAAGAGGTAAAAAGACATCCAGTTTTGCAAAATTGTAGAATTATGCCTTGAAAATAGAATTGCAGAGGTTGTCTATTGATACTTGAAGAACATTTATCGATAGATAGTAGGTAGAATGCTATAGTAAGCCCTTTGTGTTCCATCTATCGATAGATACCCTTTATCTATTGATAGATGAGGTATAAATTTGATTGTTTATTCTTTTTAAAAGTTTTTCAAAGAGAAAAAAGTTTCTAAAGGTTGTGTAAACTTGTTTCCATGCAAATGCTTTGTAAATTGTGTTTAAATACCATATTTCATAACTTTATGATTAAATGGTTTATGAATGGCATGAGATTACAAGTTCATGCTTATGAATATTCTTATCCCCTGGTTTACCCCCTTCTCGTATCTACTCACGGAGTCTTTATGACTCACACATTATTTTCCCTATTTATTTTTGTTGTAGATTAGTGAGAGCACTCTCTTGCTAATATCTAGTGTCATGGAGTTGTGATCCATTCATTCTTCATTGGTAAGTGTCTAGTATCACCTTAATGCCTAGTGAGTCGAGTCAAGTTCTGCTGACGAGTTAGGTTTTATATTTTAGTTTCTTTGTATACTTGTTGATACGTAAATGCTGAGCCTTGGAATGACAAATTATTTTCATGAGATTATGTGAATATTGTGAATGATGGCTTTCGAGCCTAAATGAGCATCTGGGGTGCCTTTATAGATTGTTGTTAATTGTACTAAGTACATATTTTATGAATGAAAAGCACGTACACCTTTTATGTTGAGAAATCCATAATTGTGTACTTATGCTTATGCATGTATGCTTATGTTTACATTTATCTACACTTGTTTGTGATTGATAATTGATTGAGGTTAAGAGGGGTGCTATATCTTTTTAGATGTAGTTACTGTTATTTTTAGAAATTACAAAATTTTATTAGATAAAACAGTATTTGAAGTAGTCTCAAGACCAATTTATTTTTAAAATTGGACACATAAAGTTCTTAGTTGTCTCAACCTGTGCGATGATTGTAAGAAATTTAATTTTCAAAATTTCAATGTAGATAATGTATTCCAAGTGAGAGATTGTTAGATATTTTTGTAAAATCAAAGTGTGCGATGATATTTTTTTTTCTTGAGAAAGTGATAATATTATAGTCCGTAATATGATTTAATAAAGTGGGTGAGACTCCAGTGTTATAGGTGGGCTTAATATTGTAGGCGTGTGTGGGAAAGTTAATTTAGTCTTGATAAAGAGATAATATAATAAATGTTGTCTCTCCAAACAGTGATTTATGGGAGTTGGGTCTTGAAACTCAAAATCCTGCTAGGATTTCTTTTTTGATTTTGGCTAAGTAATATTGTGATTTCATATAGGATCAAGAGTAAGTTCTGAGGGTGGTGCAATTAATGGAGGATTTTTATACACGGTGGAGAGAATTTTGACTGTCGGAGGAAGAGACTTGTTCATTGAGACTCCAACTGTGCTTTCCAATCAAAATAACTAGTATGTTGACATTTTTCTTGGTTGGATCACTATGAGAACCAAAGTCCATCGATCGAGATGCAATGTTGAAAACATTGAAAAATTTGTGGAGGTTGAAAGGGTGATTAATTGCAAATGACTTAGGAGAAAATAGATATGTTTTTGACCTTGTATATCGTTTTGATCTTGTGGATAAGGAAGGCTATGAGAGAGTATGATTTGGGAAACTGTGGTGTTTTGACAAGTGTCTACTGGTGTTGAAGGAATTTAATGAAGATTACATGGATCCAGAAAACTTGGATTTCAAATTGGAAGTATTCTAGGTACATGTTACAAGAGTTCCATTAAAACTGATGACTACTAAAATGGCTAAAGCAATTGGTGCCCTGCTTGGATGGTTTGTGAAAGTTGACGAGGAAGAGCATGGCCTTAGAGATTGGTTTATAAGGATTTGTGTATCCTTGGACTTTTCTAAACTAATTCGTAGAGGAGTTATGTTGTCCTGTGGGGACAATCAACATAAATGGCTTAGGATTCAATATGAACGTTTCCCACAGTTTTCCTATAAGTGTGGTACTATGAGACACAAGAAAGATTATTGTAGTTCTTGTGTTGATTAAGGAGGTATAAAGATTCCTAACCAATATGGTCCTCTTATGGTTGCTCCGCTGCGCAAGAAGTTATAGAAAGTTGTAATTAAAGACTCTAAACCATAAAGAAAGGAATAAGGGCTCTATAGGCTCTGAAAACAATTTAAACAAATCAAAGACAGTAAGTTGGGATTCAAGGTTCTCTAAAAAAACTTTGAATGAAATCTTTTCTAAAGATTGAACGTCGATGGAGTCTAGTAGTCTTATTAGGGTTGTGTCTAGAAAGGAGACCTTCACTCGGAAGCATGACATTGGTAATGCAAAGACTGGGAATACAGATAGCCACTATGTGAATGTGCATTATCCTACTTCAAGATTAGGTGTTGAGGATGGTTCCAATAATGAGACTGATTCTCAAGTAATTCCTACACGAGAACACCATGGTAAGGAGGATATAGTCAGCTTTTCTAAAGGGATTGTAATTTGTGATACTTGATGGAGTCATAATGATATGCTTGGGTATAATGAGAGTGATCTCCATGTGACAATTTAGAATAATTTGGCAGAAGAAATTAATGGATCTTTGTTATACAATGCGAAGGTGCTATTTGATTCAAGTTTGGTTAGACAAGGAAGTAGGACAAAGCTCAGTAAGAAAAAGAGGTCGAGGTGACAACTTAGAAATTTGCAAAATACTACACAGAATAAAGTGTTAGCGGACAAATATCGTGAAATGGTGATGTTAGGGGACAAGCACCGCTTGGCCAAATGAGGTTGGTAAGTTGGAACTATTAAAGGCTTAGGAATCCTTGAACAGTTCAGATGCTCCTTAAATATTTAAAGAGAGTTAATCTCGATATTTTATTTTTTATGAAACTAGAAAAAATAATGTTGAAATGGAGAATTTTAAATGTAGGTTTGGATTTGATAGTTGTTTATTGGTAAACTCTATTGAAAGAGATGGTGGCTTAGCATTATTATGGAAAAACAATCTCTTTATCTATGCAACCCTACTCTTTGAACCATATTGACGTAGTAATTTTGAGTGGAAATGCAAGCTGAAGATTGACAGATTTTATGGTTTTTTAACACAACCGATCGAACACTAAGTTGAAATTTGTTTAAAACTCTAAAAACATAGGCCCAATCTCTTTGGTTGTGCGTGGGTGACTTTAATGAGATATTTTATGATAGTGAAAAATTTACAGTGGCTATCAGAAATGGCAGGCAGATGCGAGCCTTTAGAGATTCATGTGAGGATTATGGTTTATAAGATTTGGGATATAGAAGGCCTAGATTTACTTGGTGGAATAATAAAGATGAGCATGTACACATAAAAAGCAAATTGGATCATGCATTGGTCACGTTCGATTGGATAGATAAATTCCATCGTATGGTTGTCTTTGCTGAATCCTTTGGGGCTTTGGACCATTTAGCAATGAAAGTGGATCTTTGTTACTAGAAATGTGTCCAATGGTGCCATAGATTCCACTTTGAAGCAACCTGGTTGAGAAATGATGCATGTGAAAGAATATTCCGATATGAATGGTGTGACCTTGTAACCTCACCAATGAACTTCTTGGTAAACTTAATAATGTCAAGTTGTTTTCGAATTCGATTAAGCCTAAAACACTATGGGAGGTGTAGAGTAGAATAAAAGTGAAATAAAGACAGTTGCAAGAAGCTCACAAGGAGGATGTTGAAATGAAGGGGCTTGACAATATTAAGACCTTACAAAGGGAATTACAAAAGTTAGCAAAAGAGGAAAAAGTCATGTGAAGCAATGATCCAAAGTTGAATGGCTAAAAGATGGTGATAATAAATCCAAATTCTTTCATCAGAGAGCATCGAAGAGAAGGAAGAAAAATACGATATAGGCCCTGAAAAAGGCATTTAACGATTAGGTTTATTCGAAGGAAGGTACAACATCTAAAGCAAATGATTTCTTCACTATCCTTTTTACTTCTTCTAATCGAGGAGGTCTTAGCATACACTCGGCTGAACATAACAATGGAAATTATTGAGAATCTAGTTGTTGATATCTCGTTACAAGAAGTTTTAGTAGCACTATTTAAGATGGCACCGTTAAAAGCTCTTGGCCTGGATGGTTGGCCTGCTTTAGTTTATCAAAGATTTTGGGATATTATGAGGCCAAGTGTTCATCAATTTGTCATTGGATTTATTGAAGGCAGATCTAATATGGAAGGTATTAGCCACACTCTTATATCTTTGATCCCAAAAGTTTCAAGCCTGGAGTTGGTAAGTCATTTCATGCCAATTAGCTTGTGTAATGTCTTTTACAAGATAGCTTCCAAAGTGTTGACTAATAGATTGAAAACTATATTACCTAGTATAATATTTGAAAATCAAAGTGCATTTGTCCTTAGCAAACTAATAACTGACAATGTCGTTGTCACTCATGAGGTTATTCATTATATGCATAATAAGAGATAGGGATGAATGGGGTAATTTTGCACTTAAGTTAGACATGAGCAAGGCTTATGATCATGTCAAATGGAATTTTGTTTAGGCTATATTGGTGAAGATGGGATTTAATGCCAAGTTTGTTGCCATGGTTATGTAGTGCGTCTCGATTGTTTTGTATTTGGTGCTTATTAATAGTGTCCCAAGAAATGTGATTAAACCTACAACAGGCTTAAGACAAGGTGACTCAATCTTCCTGTTTCGTTTTGTAATTATTTCTAAAGCTTTATCCTCATCGTTGTTAGCAGCAAAGGAATGTAAAGATATTTTTGGACTGCATGTGAATAGGTGGGGTCCAAACATCACACATTTATTCTTCATGGATGACATGATGATTTTTGGGAGGACTCAAGCTCAATAGATGTTGAATCTGAAATCTTTATTTATGAAGTATGAATGTACGTCAGGTAAAAAAATAAATTAAAAGAAATCAACTATCTTTTTCAGGAGGAATAGAAAGGATATCGAAATTGATATAGCTTTTCAACTCTTGGAGGTTCAGAGAAAGTACTTGGTGTTGGGATTTAAATCATGATAAGATGACTCATACGTAGCAAAATATTATTAAAATTTTAATCCCCTAAGCCATGGATTACTTTAATCGAAACTAATCTAGAAAAATCACAAGAGAGATTTTGATATACTTGAAAGTCTACTTTCTTTAATGGAGTCTTCCTTGGCTGTTTGTTTTAACTTTTGTACACTAACTAGGACTTATCAAACCGTAGCAGTACAATTGTAAATCTCTTCACTAAGAGTGTGTGAGTCCCTAAGTCGAAGTTTGTGCTAGCAAACTCTTAACTTTGAGCTCTTTTGTGTTTTTCTCTTTTTAGTTGAGATCTTATCTCAACACCTGAGAAAGTAAAACAAAACTCTTCTATATATTGAAGAGGTAGCTAAAGAATTATTTTATAGAGTGAATTGACCTACTTTATATCCAACAAGAATTATAAAATATCTTGGGCTAATTGGGCTTGTATTTAATACTCTATCAAATCATATTTGACTTAGTCTAATACTTAATTGGATTAAGCTTCTATAAAATCAATTAGATCACATCTAATTGAACTCAAATGAATTTTGACAATTCATCTTATATGTGTGACCCATTAGGTTCTCAACATGTTGGCAATAAATATAAATTAATTCAATTAAGAATTTATATTTATATTTATAGATCATGAGTGGTATCTAGCAAGACATCATGACCACTTAAATGTCAGGAGAGTCAATATGATTTGACTAACCTTTTAATGTTCAGTATCTCATTGTAATTCGATCTTTTCATCATATAACCCATATAGATAGAAAGCTTGGCTCGGTGTCTATTTCTAACTTATCCATATTGGTGTTATAACTTCTATATTAACTTATCAAGATTGCCTTAGGCAAAGACTTTTAATCAATATAAGCCAAGAGCAAATGAGATATGTTCCCTTAAAATCACTTGGGATGATGAATCCTTTTTGGACTACTCATTCATCTTTGCATGCTTCATGCCATACCTAAAAGCACCCTGTTTAAGCATCTGGTCACCTTCAGACCCGTAGAGGTGAAATCAAAGCCTGACAATTCACATACAAGATGACTTGGCATCACAAGTTTAAGGATTACTTACACTATCGACACATGAGAGTATTTCTACAGACACTTGAGTGAAATACCAAATGGAAATCTCATGGCAGGTCATGTTCAGTCAACTTGTTCTTTAACAAGCACCCACATACTATCCCCAAGTATCTCATATACTTCAACCTATGAGATCAATTGCTTACTTCTAAAGTAAGAAAGCCTAGCATGTACTAGCTTTTGAGCATTGTCAATGCCTTTATTCTTGACAATACAATGACTAGAAACATATTTATGAACAAGGCTTTGATGTATAAAAATCTCATAATTATAACCTTTATAATTTCTTTGCAAGTCCATTATATTCCAAGGAATTTATCTACATAACTCTTGATAAATTAACTCATGGATAAAGAAATACCTTATATATTATATAAAATATCCATAATGTATTTAACATGGAATATGACTAATTAATGTAGTGTTTTACAAGTACAAAATCGATTGGCTTGTAAAGCTTACATTAACAATCTCCCACTAGCACTAAAGCCAATCACCCATGTATCTAATACCAAAGCCCTCCAAGTGGCGATCATGTTTCTATTGGGACATAACTTTAGTGAGAGAGTCAACTAAGTTGTCCTCCATGGGTACTCTCTTTATATTAATACCACCTCTTCCAATGATCTCCCTAATAAGGTGATAACGCCACAATACATGTTTGGATCGTTGATGAGACATCGGTTCCTTTGCTTGCGCAATGGCTCCATAGGTGTCACAATACAAAGTTATAGGATCAACAATGCTAGGAACCACACCAAGTTCAGTTATGAGTTTTTTGATCCAAACTTCCTTTGTTGTTACCTCAAAAGTGGAAATGTATTTAGTCTCGGTTGTAGAATCTGTAATTGTTGTTTGCTTGGAACTTTTCCAACTGATAGCACTGCTATTTAAGGTAAATATAAACCCACTTTGCGATTTGCTTCATCCTTATCAAATTGGAATGCAACATCTCAATATCCTTAAACTTGGAGTTCAGCCCCTCCATAGACCAAGAAAACATCCTTAGTTTTTCATAAGTACTTAAGGATAGTTTTCACAGTAATCTAGTGATTCTCACCTAGATTTGATTGGTATTTGCTCATGACACGCAGAGCATACACCACATCTGGTATAGTACATAAGATGGCATACATGATGGATCCAATAACCGATGTATACGATATCCTATGCATCCTCATCCTCTCATCTTGTGTCTTTAGACACATATCCTTTGAGAGATGAATGCCATATGACATAGGCAAATGTCTCTTTTTAGACTTAATCATGCTAAACCTCTTTAATACCTTGTCTATATAAGTCAATTGGGATAATCCTAGCAGCCTCTTTAATTTATCTCTATAAATAATTATTCCCTAAATATAGGCCTTACTTTTCCCAAGTCTTTCATGGAGAATTGTTTGGATAACTAGATTTTGACAATCTACAGCATTGATATATCATTTCCTATTAATAGTATGTCATCAACATAAAGTACAAAAAATACAATTGCTTATCCATTTACCTTCTTGTAAACACATGGATCATCAAGATTCTTGACGAAATCATATTTTTTAATAGTTTCATCAAATCTAATGTTCTAGCTCCTAGATGCTTACTTCAGCCCGTAAATGGACTTTTGGAGTTTGCATACTTTATGCTGATTCTCTTTGGATGTAAAACCTTTAGGTTGTGTCATATACACTTCTTTTTACAACTTCCCATTAAGAAATGCTATCTTTACATCCATCTGCCATATCTCATAATCATATTATGTAGCAATAACAAGTAGAATCCTAATGGATTTAATGATGTGTACAAGTGAGAAGGTTTCCTCATAATCGATTCCTTCAACTTGGTTGTAACCTTTAGGAAAAAATCTAGCCTTGTACGTTTGTACATTACCATCCATGTCAGTAATTCTCTTAAAGACCCATTTGCATCTTATGGATTTTACTCTTTTAGGTGCATCAACCAAAGTCCATACTTGGTTAACATGCATGGCATCCATCTCAAATTTCATGGCCTCTAGACATTTATCAGAATCAATATCAGATATTGCTTTTTCATAAGTAATAGGCTCTTTGTCATTTAGTAAAGCATCTATTTCCATCAAAAATCTATATATCTTTCTAGATGTTGTCTCTGTTTTATAGATCTATGGAGCACTTGTGTTTCTTAAGCATTGGTTTGACCATCTAGTGCTTCAATCATCGACTCAAGTTCCAAAGGGATGTTAGTTTATGGTTCTTGAACCTTTTCAAAAATTACTTTACTCCCACTAATCCCTTCAAGTAAAAACTCTTTCTCCAAGAAAATGGCATGTTTCAAGACAAACACCTTTTGCTCTGTGAAATCATAAAAATAGTATCTTACAGTTTGTTTAAGATACCTTACAAACTTGTATTCGTTTGATCTACCTCTAAGCTTATCAGACGATGTACGCTTCACATAAGTCGTACACCCCTAAATCCTTGTATAAGACAAGTTTGACCTTTTGCCATACCACATCTCATATGGTGTCTTATCAATTGATTTGGTTGGAACCTTGTTGAGAAGGTAAACAATAGTCTCTAGGGTATATCCCCAAAAAGGTATCGAAAGGTTTGTCCTACTCATCATGGAATGAAAAATGTCCAACAAGGTTCGATTTTTCCTTTCAAACACTCCATTATGTTGTGGAGTTTCAGGTGGAGTCTATTGCGATAGAATCTCATGTTTTGTTAGATAATCCAAAAACTCTTGACTAAGATATTCTCCTCTTTGCTTTGATCTAAGAGTGAGAATACTCTTCTTAATTTGTTTCTTAACTTCAGCCCTAAACTTTTTGAACTTTTCAAAAGCTTTAGATTTGTACTTCATTTAGTACACATAACCAAATCTAGAATTGTCATCTATAAACGTAATGAAATACGAATAACCTTTTTTGGCTAGTGTGTTTAAGGGTCCACATACATCCGAATGTAATAGCCCTAAGAGCACACCTGTTCTTTTAGCCTTTCTAGTAAAAAAAGTATTAGTCATCTTACCAAGGAGACAACATTCACAAGTTCCATATGATTCATAATCAAATGGATCTAGATAACCTTGTTTATATAACTTAGCTATCTTTCTCTCATTGATATGACCAAGTCTACAATGCCACATGTAGGTTTGATTTAGATTATCTTTTCTAGCTTTCTTGACATCTATATTGAGCATTGGGCTATCAAGATCTATAACATAAAGTCTTCCATGACATGTTGCAGATCCATAAAATATATCGTTTAAAATGACAGTATAACAATTACCCTTCATACTAAATTTGAAATCATCATTTTTAGCTAGGTATGAAACCGAAATGATATTTTTAATTAATGCTGGTACACAATAGCATTCTTTTAGCTCTAGCACTAAGCCCAATAGTAAAGTAAGATCACAAGCCTCAACGACAACTGCTTCAATTTTTGCACCATTGACCACTCTTAGAACTACCTCATTTTTACCAAGCTTTATACTATCCTTTAAAGTTGTTATGTCAGAATATAAATGTGATCCACACCCTAAATCTGTTATCCAAGATTTAGGATTGACAGTAGAAAGATTAAGCTCAATCATATTTAAAGTTATCTCTTTACTTGTCAAGATTGCACCCTTCCATTTATTGAGAACTTTTCTCAAAGTGATTTATTAGTCTAAATATTTTAGGCTGATGGCATCAAGTATGCCAAGTAAAGTAGCAATTATTATACCCATTCTAGTAACCTATAACTATAGAAAAGGTATTTGTATTAGTCTGTTATGTTATTAACCAATTTAAGATGAGGTATTAAATCTTACATTGATACTCCCACTAGTTTTTCGTAATAATAGCCTTCACTATTATACAAAAATCTCTACTAGGTATTTCTAGTGGGCTGGGACCCTTTCAAATTATTACAACCTTGAGTGACTCAACAAATCGCAATAAGCCTAATTGGGTAGATAACATAGCTTATCAATTGCATCCACATGCAACTCCCAGATCAGTTAGGTGACAACTCATTGTCTAAATGCATCATATGCAGTTCACCTAACCCTGCCTCTAGGACCATGTGGTCAAGTGTGACACATCCAAACCACATAGTTTTAGTTAAGTAAAACCCACCAATAACTCAAACGTGCCCATGTAAAAGTTTGACCTTGAGTGACTCAACAAGTCTTCAATTAAAAAGGTAGCCTCGTTATCTTGTTAGATGGTGGAATGCAACTTAATTATGCAAAGCATGTGACTCAATATTTTAATGAGGGATTTTTGTTGTCGCTTTTATCTTGTTATTTAGGTTTCATCGAATTTGGCATTCATAGCATTTATAATATGGCATAAAATAAATCTATCACATGTATACTACTAGGATGATTATGGACTTTTATCTAATCTAACTTCCTTGAGGCATCGAAGGAAATCCTAAGGGATTACATACAAATATCACCATATCTTGTAGTCTTGTAATCTTCATGTCTTTTTGGCACCTTCGTCCTTCATTATTGAAATTACAAAATTTTCTTCTTAATCTAATACCATGAATTCTAATTACATATAGATAACGAAGCCTCAAGTTACATTTAAAAAAAGTAAGATAAGAAGACAATTTTACAACTTATGAATAAAATAGAGGAAAGGCAAGGCACACACTCCCTATTTATAAAATAAATACCAAATACATTCAACCATAACCATCCATAACTCATTATAGTGGTCTAAGTCCATAATCATCCTCATACATTCATAATCACATAATGAACATATAAAACTTATGTTTAATTCAAATTGAAGATCTTATATGTCATTTGGCTATAATATAACTCAACCTTTGAAGATATTAATCTAAATAATTTGATGTCCTAATCACATTACAAGTCTTGCGCTAATTTAGAAGTCCTAGTCGTACTAGGAATTAAATTAAGCATAGACTTTGTAATCCTAAACCTTTTAGGACTATGAATTTAAATCTGACCTTTATTCTCAATAAGAATTTTAATCATATTAGAAATTTAATATTCAAAGAAATCCTAATTCGATTAGGCTTTCTAATCTTATTAGAAAATTTAATCTTTGTTGTCCTAAATTTTTACAATTCTAGTCCAACTAAAATTAGATCTTTATGGCCAACAATCCTATTTCTTAGCCAATTTGATTTTAGAATCTTATTTGGGGCAATCTTAAACTCTTTAGGATATATTCCATTACAATTAGGAGTCTAAATTCAAGTCATAACCAAATTAGTATGACTCTTACTTATACACAGAAGAAATCGCACAAACTAATGTAATTTTAATGAGTCTACATCACCTATGCTGTCTTAAATTCTTTGAAGCTCCATCCTCTATTATTTTCTTTGATTTTGGCACCAATTCAGAGACATACCATGCCCTAAACATCATGCCAAAAAGCTCTCAAAACCTTAGAAAATTCAGAATAGAAATAGCCATGATTTTGCAAGAGTCCTTGTCACATAAGATTACAATTCCAGCAAACTGTTTGTGTAGAAACAACATCAGATCATCACCCAAATGAGGTAATTAAATGCTTTAAATTTTTAGAGGTTGATATCATCCTTTTACCTTCTATTGTCCAAAAATCATGCATAAACTCTTTCTTTATGGCCCTCAAAAAATTTTCCAAAATAGATCATGTTATGCTACTAGATTTTTCATGTTTAGATTCTCTTAAAACAAATCTATAAAATCTTTAAGGACTTATTAAATCTAGATTTTAAATCCACAAATCAAGACTTTAAAACCCTTTTCAAACAAAAATTAGTTTTGAAAAAAATCCATTTAGAATTATTCTAAATAATTTTGCAAACTTTGTATCAAATTGACATATAAACAAAATAGTTTTTGTAATCTTTAACAACTAATCATAAAACTAGATTAAATTAATTAAAAGAGGCTCTGATACCACTGTTGGGATTTAAATCATGCTAAGATGACTTATAATTAGTGAAATATTATTAAAATTTTAATCCCTTAAGCCATGGATCACTTTAATTGAAACTAATCTAAACAAACCACAAGAGTGATTTTGACATACTTGAAAGTCTACTTTCGTTGGTGGAGTCCTCCTTGGTTTTTCATTTTAACTTTTGTACACCAACTAGGACTTATCAAACCATAGCAACACGATTGTAAATCTCTTCACTAAGAGTGTGTGAGTCTTTAAGTCAAAGTTTGTGCTAACAAATTCTTAGCTTTGAGCTGTTTTGTGTTTTTCTATTTTTAGCTATGATCCAATCTCAACACATGAGAAAGTGAAAACAAAACTCTTTTGTATTTTCAAGAGGCGGCTAGGGGATTTTTTTATAGAGTGAATTGACCTACTTTATATCCAACAAAGATTATAAAATTTCTTGGGCTAATTAGGACTTATTTAATACTCAATCAAATCATATTTGATTTAGTCCAACACTTAATTAGATTAAGCCTTTATAAAATCAATTAGATCACATCCAATTAAACTCAAATTAATTCCAACAATTCACCTTATGTGTGACCTATTAGGTTCCCAATATGTTGGCAATAAATATAAGTTAATTCAATTAAGAATTTATATTTATATTTATAGATCATGAGTAGCATCTAACAATACATCATGACCACCCAAATGTTAGGAGAGTCAATATGATTTGACTAACCTTTTAATGTATAGTATCTCATTGTAATTCGATCCTTTCATCATGTATCCTAGATGACTAGAAAATTTGGCTTGGTGTCTACTTTCTAACTTATCCATATTAGTCTTTGACCTATCAAGATTGCCTTGGCTAAGGACTTTAAATCAATATAAGCCGGGAGCAAATGAGATATGTCCCCTTCAAGTCACTTGGGGTGATGAATCTTCTCTGAACTACTCATTCATCTTTGCATGCTTCATGCCATACCTAAAAGCACCATATTGAAGCATCTGGTTACCTTCAAACCCGTAAAGGCAAAATCCAAACATGACAATTCACATAAAAGATGACCTGGTATCACAAGTTTGAGGATTACTTATGTTATTGACACATGAGAGTATTCTCATAAACATTTGAGTGAAACACCAAATGGAACTATCATAACGGATCATATTTAGTGAACTTATTCTTTAACAAACACCCACATAGCATCTCCAAGTATCTCACATACTTCAACCTATGAGATCAATTGCTTACTTTCAAAGTAAGGAGATTTAGCATGTACTAGCCTTTGAGCATTGTCAATACCCTTATTCTTGACAATACAATGACCTGGAACATATTTAGGAACAAGGCTTTGATGCATAAGAATTTATTTGCTTTATAATTTCTTTGCAAGGCCATTATGTTCTAAGGACTTTATCTACATAAGTCTCTCATAACTTTTTACAAATAAACTCAAGGACAAAGAAATACCTCATACATTATATAAAGTATTCGTAATGTATTTAACATGAAATATGACTAATTAATATAGTGGTTTACAAGCACAATATCGATTGACTTGCAGGGTTTACACTAACACTTGGATGGTAATTATCTTGGAATGCCACTTAACTGTGGGGGTTCCAAGAAGCAGATTTTCAATTATGTTAAGGAGAGAATATTGAAAAGAATTTCCATTTGGAAAAATAAGCATCTATCTATAGTGAGTAGAGAGGTATTGATCAAAGTAGTGGCTTAATCTATTCCTATTTATATTATGAGTTGCTTTAAATTGCTAGATGGTCTGTGTAAAAAGCTTGATTTAATTTTTGCTAATTTCTAATGGGGAGGAAATAACTTTAAATCAAACTTTCATTAGAAGTCTTGGAGTCAATTGTGTATGCCCAACCATTTAGGAGATATGGGTTTTAGAGATCTACACAAATTTAACAAGGCATTGCTGACAAAGCAGGGGTGACGATTGCAAATGAATCAGTCTACGATTGCTTATCAGGGGCTTAAATCCAAGTACTTCCTTCATGGGAATTTTTTAGAGGCTCCTTTGGCGTCTAACTCGAGCTATTTATAGAGAAGCATAAGGGAGAGCCAATGCATTATTAACCATAGGGCATACTAGAGAATTGGTGATGGGCAAACATACTTGCGAAAATACACAATTGGATCCCATATGATACCCAAAATTGGTTTTAAGATGTGTTGAATAGGTGTTAAACTCTATTAAGGTTAGTGAGTTTATTTTACCTTAACAAATGTTAGGGGATACTAGAAAGGTACAAGTTTGTTTTCCACTATATGAAAGTTCACTCACTCTAGCCTTACTATTAAGTATACGGCATCCAAGAGATAGGTTGGTCTGGCCAAATAATAGAGATGGTGAGTATACAGTAAAGTTGAGATATCAATTGCTAAGCATGTCATTAGATGGTGGAGGATATTGTGCCAGTTCATTTATGAGTTTAGTATATGACTGGAAGATATTCTAGTGTCTTGACATTGTTAAAAAAAGTCCTTTATTCTTATGAAGGGTCCATCATGGATTTCTTCCAAAGTGTTTTACTTTAATTAGAAGAAATGTTGTGATTGATTCTTACTGTCTTTTGTGCAATGACACTTTGGAAATAGATTTTCATATTCTATGTGATTTCTTCTTTGTAAAGGTAGTGTGGTTGGCTTTTAAGTGGGGTTTTCGGGACATTGCTCATCATTACTCATCACTCAAGGATTGGCTTTTTATGTTGATGTAAACATTAGACAAAACTAACATAGAGGAAATATGTTGAGTTATGTGGGCTCTTTGGTAGCAACATTACTCAATTGTCTTCAAACATGATAGTTTGAACCCAATTTGAACCCTTTAAATGGGGATGGATATGTATCACCAATACAAAGTTACATCTATAATAAAAAGTCATCAACAAATACTAGTTGCATTCGAAGACTCTAGTTGAAGGTGACCATTGGATACAAAATTGAATTGTGATGCTACTATTTTTATCTAAATGGAGAAACCTTTGCAGGTGCAGGTTTTGTTGCTCGAGGTTCAAATGGAGACTTGATGTTTGCCGGTAATGTAAAGATGTAGTCAATAAAAAATGTTACAACAGAAAATTGAGAGCCTTGCATTAAGCTCTGATGATGTGTAAACAAGAAGGTTTGTTGCTGCATGAAGTCAAGTTAGATTGCAAGGAAGTGGTAACATGGATAGAAAATAAAACCTTTAATATTGGCACAGGCCATATTGTGGAGGATTGTTGTCTACTTTTAGTCCAACTCAACCCCTTTTCAATAACTCACTGTAAAAGGCATACCAACGTAGTTGCTCATGTTATTTCCTAGTCTATTAAAGTTTATGGCATAAACCAAAGCATTTAGAGAAATGATTCGTTCTTACCTAGAATGGCTAAACAAGTGCTATGTAAGGAAAGACTAAATAATTAGTTGAAAAACTATTAGATGCATGGTAGAAAGGTATTCTTTTTTCCTTTTCTTGGTTTTATCCCAATGGGTTTTTCCACGAGTAGGTTTTTAATGAGGCTTTATTCCATGCAATAGGATATGTTGTGTTCTTCATTGCTGAATTTGATATTGTATCTATTAAACTATTCAGATATGGAATGAAATTTCTGAGTTCAAAAGAGATAATATTATAATCCATAGTATGATTTCCTAAAGTGGATTAGATTCCAATGTTATATTTGAGCTTAATATTGTAGACTTGTGTAAGAATTCTTAAATCCTATAATGAGTAGATTAAAGATTAACAATATAAAAGTAAAGTTAGGTCCCCTTTCATATCTAAATAAAACATTAAGATTCTCATCTATTAGGCGATTAATAGATCCGAGAAGAAGAAGATCCTAGTGCACTGAATCTCATTAGTTAATATGGTTAGTATTATTTCCACTATCAAGTCATCTATCAAGAATCATTTATACTTTCGTATTCTAAATTTCTACTATAGTAGAATTTGAATTAATATTATTTAATTATACATAAAGTTTAACAAAATGATATATAAAAAAAGTAGCTAAAATTTATATCTATACAAGAAAATTAATTCATAGATGATTAAAATTATCAATTAATTACCATAAGTTAGTTAACGCAACCTTTAAGAGAATATTAAGACTTATTTAAATTTTTTGAAATTTTTTCTACAAGCTTTATCAATGATAAGGAGGAGAACCTATCATGTCTTAAGATTAATTAAAGGTTTCACAGCCTCTACCACGGAGATTGTCTAAAACATTTTGATACGTGGATTGCTTGCCGTGTCCCAATATTGAATCAAAACATATCCAAAATTGTCAATCTGAGTAGGTCCATAATTAAGTGATTTCAAATTGTGGCTTACCTTAGAGAGTTTTTATTTTTTCTAATAATAGGTTAACAAAATATTTTCATAATAATAGTTTGAAGAGACTAGGTGTCACGAGCCAACCTTGCTTAGGAGATTAAGTCTTTTATACCTATAAGGGAAGTGTCTCACTTTCAAACAATATAATGTCTACTGGTGACACCTCCATAAAAACTTGTTAAATCTTTAAAAGGGAAACCCTTTAGAAAAGGAACATCCTCATTTCAAGCATTGTAATGTCTACTAGTAAGATTTTTATAAAATCTTGCAAACTCTTTATAAGGAGTGAGCAATTGGCGGATCGTTGGGCTGCCTCACTAGTCAAGGTATGTTTGCAAGGAATCATCTAAGATTGCTCCTATGACCCAATGATGATGAGTATTTGACCCTTTATAATCAGTTTCATAATCAATAAAATATTTTTCCTTTTTGGTGACTAAGTGGTTACATATACGGCATTCGATATGCCTTTTGATTCTGATATAAGTTCTTGTAATCTTACTTGTTGTTATGGTTCATGTTGGAACAGATACAACTGAGTATTGGTTGACTTGTGTGGAAGCGTCCACTCAAGTTTTGCCCGAACTATTGCATACTTAGACGAAAAAACGTTGTTCATGGTAGTTGGTATTAGAGCATGAGCGAGATGTGCTGATCTAAAGTACGAAAATGATGAACATGCAGAGTGCACCAGAGGATCATCAGAGGATGGTTGAGCTAGAGGCCACGATGCTCGCAATGAAAACTCAAATGGTTCCCCCCGAGCGAATAGACAACATTGAGACAGTCCAGTAGGAATTATCCGAGATGATTAACACCTTGAGTGATGAGACCAGGGAGACATTGAGTACTCTCTAAGGCGAGATTGGAGAACTGGAAGCTCAAGTAAATCTTTTAGTTGTTGTTGCAAGTAATGTCAATGGGAGTTCCGAAGATCGAGGGAAAAAGGGCCAAAGTGCCTGAACCCAAGTGATATGAAAGGGTCTGAGATGATAAGGAGTTGGAGAACTTCCTCTTTGACATGGAACAATATTTTTGAGCTGCACGCACAAAGTCAGAGGAAGACAAAGTGTCAATGGCTTCAATGTATTTTGCTAAAGAAGCTAAGTTGTCGTGGTGTTTCAAGTTTATCGATGGTGAATGTCGTATCAACACTTGGGTGAACCTAAAGTAGGAATTGAAAAATCAATTTTTCCATGAGAATGTAGAGTATATGGCACAATGAAAGTTGTTGGAGTTATCTCAAACAGGATCAATGCGAGAGTTCGTGAGGAATTTCTCAACTATAATGCTAGATATCAAGGATATAACTGAGAAAGATAGATTGTTTTATTTTCTTAAGGGTCTGAAACTATGGGCAAGGACAAAATTATAGTGACAGAAGGTACAAGATGTGGCTTCAGCAATGGCGGCTGCTGAACGTCTTATTGACAATAGTGAAAATCCCAACAAAAGGAAAAACCCTTTATCTAGGACTAGTAGCTCTAACTCAAATAGTGGGGCAAAATTCCCAAGATTAAACAAATCCTCAAGTGGGGGAGGTGATAGGATACTACCTACTAGAGAATCACCCTAACCAAGGACAAACAAGCCATGGAATTTCAAGCCACGACCACCGATATCTTGTTTTCTATGTAAGGAGCCTCATCGAGTAGTTGACTGTCCTTATCGAACAGCTTTCAATGCCATATGTATTGCCAAAGTAGAGGCACCTTCACCTTACACCATAGTCGAAGAAGTTGAGGAAGAGCCAACACGAGTGTGTTCTATTCGTTTCCATAGCACCTTGCAAGCTCGATAACAAAAGATAAAGAAGGAGCCCCAACGAGGCTTAATGTATATTGAGGTGTTGTTGAATGAGAAAAGTATTAAAGCCATGCTCGACACGAGGGCCTCAGACTCTTTCATCACCTTAGAAGAGGCAAAGAGGTGTGGTCTTAAAGTTGAGAAGGATTTTGGACAGATGAAAACAGTTAATTCGCCAGCTTTAGCTATAATGAGAAATGCTAAAGACACAAAGATTAAGATTGGCTCTTGGGAAGGGAAGGTAAACTTGACTGTAGCCACTATAGATGCTTTTGATTTTGTTTTAGGCTTGGATTTTATGACAAAAGCTCAAGCTATCCCTTTTCCTACTACAAGTTATTTAATGTTCTTCGGTGAATGGCCATGTGTGGTACTAGCCACAATTCTTCCTAAGAGTGGGAAGAAAATGATTTCAACAATACAATTTAAAAAGGGAATTAAGAAAGGTGAGCCCTCCTACGTAGCTATGCCCATTTACAAGGGTGAAGATAACAGAAACTCAATACCAAAAGAAGTGAAACTAGTTTTGGAAGAATTTCAAGATATGATGCCAGATCAACTACCAAGGGTCTTACCACCTCGACGAGCTATCGATCATGAGATAGAACTACTTCCAGGAGTGAAGCCGTCAGTGAAAAGGGCATACCAGATGGCTCCCCCAAAGTTGGCAAAGCTAAGGAAACAATTAAACTACTCATTCAAGCCGGATTCATCCAACCATCGAAAGCACCTTTTGGTGCCTCAATACTTTTTCAAAAAAAGCAAGATGGAAGTTTACGATTATGCGTGGATTATCGAGCTTTGAATAAAGTCATAGTTAAGAATGAATATCTTATCCCTTTTATAGCAGATCTTGTTTACCAGCTCAATGGTGCAAAGTATTTCTCCAAACTAGATTTGAGGTCAGGTTACCATTAAGTAAGAGTGGCTAAGGGAGATGAGTCGAAAACCACCTGTGTAACGTGATGTGGTGCATTTGAATTTCTTTTTATGCCTTTTGGACTAACTAATGCTCCTGTTACCTTTTGCACTTTGATGAACTAGGTGTTTCATGATTATTTGGACAAGTTCATGGTGATCTACTTAGATGATATTGTGGTGTATAGCTCAACCTTGGAGAAACATCAAGGGCATTTACAGTCGGTCTTCCAAAGGCTATGCGACCATCTATGTGAAAAGTGAGAAATGTGCATTCTCACATACTAGAATCCATTTTCTTGGTCATATAGTGGAGCAAGGACACATCCAAATGGACATGCAGAAGGTCAAGGCTATCAAAGAATGGGCCACCCCTAAGAATACGACGGAGCTTTGTTCTTTCTTAGGACTAGCCAACTATTATTAGAGATTTGTGGAAGGATATTCAAAAGAACAGCAGCGTTGATAGAATTACTGAAAAAGGGACAAAAGTGAAATTGGACACAACAATACTAAGAAGCTTTTGAAGGTTTGAAGGACACGATGATGACGGATTCTGTGTTATCACTTCCAGATATTGAAAACCTTTTGAAATGTAGATGGATGCATTAGACTTTGCCTTTGGAGGAGTGTTGCTATAAGAAGGACATCCCATGGCATTTGAAAGTCGCAAGTTGAATGAGGTTGAGAGGAAATATATAGTACAAAAGAAAAAATTACTTATAGTGATTCATTGTCTACGGGCTTGGCGACACTATTTGCTAGGATCACCATTCGTGGTTAAGACTAACAATACAGTTGTGAGTCATTTTTTCACTTAACTAAAACTTACAGCTAAGCAAGCGAGGTGGCAAGAATTTCTGATCGAGTTTGATTTCTCCTTCGAGCATAAGGTAGGAAAGGCTAATTGAGTAACAGATGCCCTCAGCAGGAAAGTTGAATTTGCAGCTCTAAGGGTGATAGCACCAATGTCAACCAGCAGAATGACCACAAACATCCATAATCTGATTGAGGAAAGTTTACATCAAGCCTAAGCAATGACCATTAAAAAATTGGTGGAGAGTAGAAAGTCGAAGTACTTTTGGGTGAAGATGGACTCCTACTAACGAAAGAATCCCGCATATTTGTTCAGGAGAAGGAAAGCTTAGGCATAAATTAATACGAAAATGTCATGACACTTCTTGGGCAGGACATTCGGGTTGGCAGCGGACAATGGTACTACTAAAACAAGGTTACTATTGACAGCAAATGTGACAAGATGTGATAAATTATATAAAGACATTCCTCATTTGCCAACAAGACAAGGTAGATAGGAAAGACCGATTGGATTGCTTGAACCTTTACCAGTGCTGACCAAGCATTGGGAAAGTATTTCTTTAGACTTTATAGTAAGAATTCCCAAAGTGGGAGATATGATAGCAATCTTGGTAGTGGTGGATCAATTTTCTAAGTATGTAACGTTTATTTTGATGTAGAAGTTTGGTTCTACAGAAGAAACAACTCGCATAGTTTTCAAACATGTGATAAAATATTGGGGTGTTCCAAAAAGATTTATTAGTGACAGAGATCCAAGGTTTACTGGCTTTTTTTGGAAAGAGCTGTTCAAGCTATTAGGGTCAGAACTCAATGTGTCTTCCATTTATCACCCACAGACAGATGGTCAGACAATGTTTTAGCAGGTTATTGGAAGAATATCTGTGACACTTTGTACAAGTGAACCAGAATGATTGGCCTAACCTACTAGATGTAGCCCAACTATGTTTCAACTAGTAGAATAGCTCAACCACCAATAGAACCCCTTTTGAGATCGTCACGGACAATAACCTAGAGTCCTTTATTCCTCGGTGGAGTTGTACACTAGGAAGAGCCCAGTGCATTTAACTTTGGCAAAGAGTGGAAGCAAAATACTAAAATTACTAAGGCTTATTTAGAAGAAAGCTTCCAGCCGGATGAAGGAGTGGGCAGATAAAAGTCGAAGGGAGCAATGATTTCAGATGGGAGACCTGGTGCTAGTGAAGTTGATACCTGAACAACTTCGGTTTCTGAGGAAGAGAAATTGAAGACTAGTGAGGAATTATGAAGGCCCAGTTCCGTGGTAGCTAGGGTGGGAAGGACCTTCTATAGGATTGATCCACCCAAATGAGATGAAGGCACACCTTGTGTTTCACGTTAGCAATCTAAAGCCATTCCATGCAGATCTAGTAGATGCAAGTAGAAATCAAGCCACAAGAGCAGCCATCAGCACCAAGCTACCATCGCAGCGCCGAGTGGAGAAGATTTTGGTAAGGAGAACAACTACCATCAATCGAAGACTGAAATAGGAGTATTTGGTGAAATGGGCAAGTTTGGGGCCAAATGAGATCACTTGGGAGAAAGAAGCTGACCTCTAAGCCTTCCAACAGAATATTGAAGAGTTTCAAGCCAACTAGTCTACGAGGACATTGACAGATTGAGTGGCGGAGGATGTCATGAGCCAACTTTGCTTAGGAGATTAAGTCTTTTATACTTGTAAGGGAAGTGTCCCAGTTTCAAACAATGTAATGTCTATTGGTGACACCTTCATAAAAACTTGTTAAGTCTTTAGAGGAGAAACTCTTTAGAAAAAGAATGTCCTCATTTCAAGCGTTGTAATGTCTACTAGTGGGATTCTTATAAAATCTTGTAAACTCTTTATAAGGGGTGAGCAGTCAGCAGATTGTTGTGCTGCCTCACTATTAAAGGTATGTTTGTAAGGAATCATCTAAGGCTGCCCCCATGGCCCGACGATGACGAGTCTTGGACCCTTTGTAATCAATGTCATAATCAATAAAACATTTTTCCTTTTTGGTGACTATATGGTTGCATATATAGCATTCGGTATGCTTTTTGATTCTGATATGAGTTCTTGTAATCTTACTTATTGTTATAGTTAATGTTGAAACAAATACAACCAAGTATTGGCTGACTTGTGTGGAAGTGTCCACCCAAGTGCCACACAGATTGCCACATACTTAGACGAAAAAGCATTGTTCGTGACACTAAGGCTTGAAGAGAACAAAGGAATAGGGCGGGGCAACTCCCTGACTCAAAATTTTACAGAAATTGGGTAATTAATTGGGTATGGGATAAAGATCTAGCTCTCTAAAAATTTAATACCAACAAATATAAGATCCATTTATTTTTCAAAACTTTTATTTTGGGTTACAGAAGTAAAAATATAAAGTACCATTTCATGTAAAGAAAAAAAAAAGAGAAAAGAGTATATTTTACAGAAAGCAAATGATATTTTTTGAGAATTAAAAATCAAGAATTAAGCCATTATCTAATAAAAAATGAATTTATTTTTAGCTATTTTGCTTTACAAAATTTAATTCTATTTCTTTTCAGACAACAAAAAATAAATAGTAAAATAACATCCAAATAAAACCTTATTATTAAGATTAACAAGTGTTTATAGATACTATCTCATTATTAATTTATTTAATTGTTTTTGGTCAATCGGCTTTTGATTATTTAACGAGAGGCAAGTAACCTTGACTCACTAGATAAACTTTAATTTCTCTTCCAAAAAATTTGGATATCAAACTTTCAATTGAAAGTTTCTTTGGAAACACCTTGTTGGTTATCTTATAAATGTGCTAAAAGAAAGCAGCTGAGTATATATGAGACAAAAAGTAATCCATCACATAATTAAAGCTTAGGTGGTCCTTGTAATTTGTGACCACAACCAAGTCAATTCCTTTCTCCAAACACTTGGGTTGATTCCATTAATTTGTTTATCAAAAGAAAACAACTTCAACCTCATCTTGTCCGAATATATTCCATAAGAGAGGATCGATCACATTGTCTACTTTTGGGACATTGTTACCACTTAATTCAAATCACAATCTTTCATGATGTGAGAACAAACAACCACCGTTGCATTAGACATTTCTAGCAGGAGATATAATACCTCATTTGGCTTGGATGTTTCAGTACTCTTGTTTCAAATTAAAAAAAAAAAAAACAGAAGAAAAATCTAGATATTCATGTAAGCTTTTGCAAAACTCCATGTATAGTATAATGCAGGATTTTGAGAACCCAACAATTAATTAAACCAATTGCTTAAAAGAACTCATCTAACATTTCTATAACTGTACAAATATGCAAACTGGCCAAAAAATAAAATACTCAAAGAAATCACTAGAGAATTGAGCTTGATGTGATAGTATACTATTTGCTTGTAATCCAAAGGATCAAAACTTAGTGGTGCAAGACAAGGGAATTGGCCTCCCAACTGAGCAACTTTGTCTTACCTGTTGCTACTGCATTAATTCTTAGATTTTTCCCTTCATTCCAAGGAGTTCCCAATGGGCTTTGCTTGCTGCTGGCTACATCATGTGATTTGTTTAAGAGTTTCATAAGTGAAGAGGGCAGTCTAGAACCCAATAAACTATGTGCATCACAATTCATGGCATAACAAGTCCAAAAAGGGGTCTTCGTCTTTAAGTAATTGTTTTCTCACTCTTTGTAGACATTTAAAAAAAATGAATTCCCTTCATTTAAATATTAAATTAGGAAACATGAGGGGACATGAGACCTAATTTATTTGCTAAAAATTCTATTCTTTCAAGGGTGACCTTTTCTTCTTAAGTTTTTTTAATTCATATAGAAATCGTTGTTTTGTTGTCAGTTTTTTTGTTAAACTATAAAGAATATTGCTGGATTCTGAGACGAGTATTTATATATTCCTGATTGAATAACAGCTATTTTTATGTCTCTATATATACAAAAACAAAAACAAAAGGAAAAAATTCCAAATTGTAACTCAAAAGAGTCAGGTTAAGTACATGGATGTGTACTGATCTCTCACATTTATTCTTTAATTTAGAGAAGGAGAAAATGAAAATATATGCACTCACCGTCATTGTGTGTGAGTTGTTTTAGTAACTCCTTAAACTTTTGATGTGACAAATTGCTAAGTAATACCCTCATTAAATTGAAATATATAATGGTAAAATTTAATATTAATCATAATATAATGACAAATTTGATCTTGATAAAAATATTATATGATTAGAAACTGTATGATTCGAATATCTAGAACGTTATATTGAATTGTAATTTAAGTCATCGTGTTTATCATGAGGCACAAAATATTGGGAAGTAAATTTTTATGCTTGAGCATTAATACTTCACCACACGTAAAATTTAGTAAAATTGTAGAAGGAAAGGCCAATCAAATGTGTGACTCAAACTTGGGTCTTGTACACTGTACATTCGAAACGAGGGCTGATAAAAGATAAACCAAAACTTGCTCTCCCAATCGATGTCGAGTGGCCAGGAATTGACACAAGTATTACACCTTGCACTCAAGCATGGCCAAAATACATTGTACCGGTTGATCAAAGTGACCAATCGATCAATCTAAATTCCATAAATGGTAACAAAATTTGACCACTCAAAATTTTTTGGGTCAACAATTCGGACTGTTTATGTTAATGCATTATAAGAAACCTAAGTTTTTCTTGTACTTGGGATTGATTTCACTGCAATCACTAGCTAGGACGGTCCAACTTGATCAAGACACGTGGGCTTTATTCATTACACAGCACTTCGAGTCATCTTCAAAGGCAACGTTCATATCATTGAATTTGAACCACCACCACCAAATCCCCTTTGTATTGTCCTATATATCTAGCTAGGAGTCTGAAACTGCTAAAGTTTGGGATAGCTTTTATTCACATTGATTTTTTGTTTTTCTTAAAATTTTTTGTTGATATTGATAATGATTCAATTGTGTTGCATTTCTTCCCTTTTGTTGATGTTTACATCTCCTAGGAAAATATATGAAAAATTATATATACCAACCTTAAAAAATTTGTAGATGAATTATATCTCATTGCCCTTATGTGCCTTTTTCTTTTTCCTTTCTTCTCTTTCTTTTGTTTCTCCTTTTGCCATCTAAGGTGAACCTCGAGCAATTTTTGTTGTTTCTGTTCCAAGAATTCATGTTAGGAAACTAGGATTCTGATCCCATTAGCCTAGTAGGTCTACTTTATTGACTTAATAAGATCATTAACTTTGCATAAAATAATCATGTAGATCCAAATCTTCATTTGGAAGGGTTTTTTTTTTTTTGGTTTGAACTAATGAAAAATGTGCTAAACATAAGTTGATTCAGAGAAGAGAGCTATTTTTTTTTCAATTTTTTTAAAGTAATATTTGGTATATGGGAAAATATCTAATTATTTTTTAAAAAATCTAAACACTAAATTTATGAGTTTTTAAAAATCTAAAGTTCAAATAATTAGAACATCAGAACATTCATTTGAATAATTAAGTTAAAAAAGTTTATTTTCGTTAAAAAAGATCAAATATTAATTCATCATATATCTTAATAGATTACTTGCTTGAAAATAACTTATAACTTAGTGTTTTCCCATAACGTTGGTGCCCTGTCTCGAGCCTTTCCGTCGTTGTGTCGGCAAGTGGAGGCTTGTGCGGTGTCAACGTGAGAAGGAATGTTCCGAGGAAAAAAGGAAATACATGTGTGGGAGTGTGTTTGTGGAGATAATGGTGTAAAAGCCGGGAATAATGGGTAGAAGTTTAGCAAGAGATGACAAATTCAGCAAAGACTGTTTTCACCACACTACTTTTGCTACGCTTTTGTGGTTTTGCCTCCAAAAGTCGCCTATTATTAATGGAAAACCAAGCAAGATTGTCCCCGGCAATGAAAAAGCAGGACTGAAATCTTGAATTCAGATTTTAATTATGGCTATTAAAACCTGATTTCTTAATGGTCAACATGAACTTTATGTTTGGTACAGATCTGGAAAGAAAAGTGAAAAAGAAGGGAATGCATATTTGATACACTCCCCCCTTTTGTTTTGGTTTAATTAAGAAACAAAATTTTCCCCTTTAAATATGTAGGCCAGAAAAAGACACTCAAGGGGAAAATTCTTTAACCAAAATGAATTGCTACATTTAGACTTGGGCAAATTAACTAAAATAGTTTTTAAAAAAATTATAAATTGGCAGATACTGCTTATCTTTTGGGTAAATACTACTCAGAAAAGCAATCAAATTGATTTTCATGTACAAATTTACTTATTGATCATTGGGGTGAAAAGTTCATAATATTTAGCTAATTATTAAGAATTCTAAACTAACAAAAAATGGAAACAAAATTAATTATATAGATTGCTCCTACGAGGGTCTACTATTGATTCCCACATGTTTTGATTTCCCATTTTAGTATTTGTAAAAAATCATTAATTCATTTATTTTTCTGTCCTACTTAATTTAGGTTAATTTCCTCCTTTTTGCCCGGCCCCTCATTTGTTTGAAAACTTTTGCACCTCAGCTGTTATAATTAACACTAAAAGGAAGTTGTTGCCATCATTAAAAACTGATATCGGGAATTTTAATCTGTTCATAATTTTCAACTTTTACCTCATTGATGTCATATTGGCTATCTTATTGGTCAATCATTTCAAATAGGACAGACAAATCACCCTGCCTTAGTTCTTACAAGCATATACAAATAAGTATTTGTTGTCAACATCCGCAATGCCTAAGATCTAACATGGGCAACTGGTGATTGAAAACAATGCTAACCAATGAGGTGCAAACCAGAAGCATCTTTCATTTCTGTTTTTATTTTTTTTTTCTTTCTGGCTCTATAATATTATAATTATTAACCCTAAAAAGAAAATTAAAAGAAGTGGGTAAATTCCATATTTAGACAATTCTCTGGTACCATCACTAAAATTCTCAATCATTACAAGGGACGCCATTTGTTTCCCCTTTTTCCTTAATCAAATTAGAGGAAAAAACCTATCTATGTACACACATGATATCTTCATGTAAGCTTACTTCCATATAAAAAGAGCTAATATTCAAAATAGCTATAATCAATCAAATTTTAATTGTATAGTTTACAAGCAAGAGGAAAAGAAAGGAAAAAAAATCAATATATATGCATTTGATAGAATTTAAATTTGTTATGCATTATAAGGTATATAGACAAATAGATAATAAGATTATATATATGTTTAATTTGTGAAAAGGATTTCGATCTTAACTATTTGAGTGAGGATATATATATTTATTACATTGAGTCAAATACTCGAATGCGACAGTGAAATTAATTTAAATTATGTAAAAAAGTTTAACGAAAATTGTAAAAAAAAAATCCGTGGTTTTATCCTTAAATTAAGCTGAACCATATTTTGCGTGGCTTTTCAGGGAGTTTGATGAGTTGACATGGTTTTTAATTGTTTAGACGTTGGCTCACTCCTTTGCTAGGCAAATGCTTCTTCACGTGGGGTAGGGCCTTGTGGTGGGTTAGTAGAGATACGCAAAAGGTGCTTGACCTCGTCCAAGGGAATTGCGCCCCCCCCGCCCCTCTCCCTAGATATGTGACGCTTGTTTACGTAGGATAAAAAAGTATTGTGCCCATTCGTTAGCGTCCGAGAAATTAAAGTTCAACCTTGAACTTTATCGATCTCTAGAAAAATGTAACAGAGCAATAGGCCAAGCCCTGATTGGCTAATTTCATTTGTGTGGCACTGCTCTTATTTTAATCCAACACTATATACAGTGCAATTGGTACAAGAAGAGAAGAGCTTTTGCTTTTGGAGGTTATTATGTTTCTGGGGTTTCTTTTTCTTTTGGCTTGTGTACGAAAATGGAAAAAAAAAAAAGGAAAACACTGTCCCTAGTTAAATGATCCAACAAATCTTATTTGTTTTGAAAAGTCCATGGCATATACCAACTTAGGTGATGTACAGAATGACTTGAGGTACTTTAACTTATCTAGATCAGAGAATGACTCATCTTAATTATTTAATCTAAAATTTCACAAATTTAATTTAATTTGAATGCAGTATGAATCAAACTCAATGGACCTGATAATTAAAATCCGAATTATTTGAATCGCACGATCCCTAGTGAACCTTCTCCATGTCAGTGGGTTCAATCATCAATGGTAGAGGCTGAGACTAGCTGATCTAAATCATTCTTTCTTCCCAGCTAGTGGAAATATCAATTAGTTTCTCCCCATAGGAACAACGCAAAACGTCAACGGTTTAGCAATATATAATTTTACAAAACAAATTAAAAAAATATAAAAGAATAGGTTGTCCAAATCTGGAAAGATAAAATGCATTGGTTTGAAATTCTTTCACGCAAGCTGGTTTACCAAAAATAGAAATCATAGACGGCATGTAAAAAGCAAGTATCTCTCAAACTCTGTTTTCGGGCTACTTACTTGTCAACCCAAGTTCAGTCTATAAACTTACAAATAAATGGAGGTGTTGCCCAACTAAATTGACTCCATATGGATTTGTACCTACGCCATTATACTTGTTCCCTATATCATCAATCGCCCTGGTTTTATGTATGCGTCTCATTTATCATGCATCACAAATTAATATATTCATATATACTTATATTATTATTATTATTATTATTATTATTATTATTATTATCTTCTAATACATTGATAGTGAAAATTTTAAATCTCACAAATGAATTTATGTAAATTGACAAGTGTTCATTATTCAATAATGGAACAATTTTTTTAACCCTAAAAAATAAAGTGTTTTCAAAAATAATCCTTTTTTTAGTTTTAACTGCTTTTAACCAAGAAAATTTTTTTAAAACAAAACTATCCTAAATGAAAACTCCTCATATTCATGTATGAAAAAAATATTTAAAAAAAAAACAACACCACCACTATTCAGGAAAAAATGATATAGAGGTGCAAAAGTTAACAACAAACAATTTAAGTATACAAAAAGAAAGATGAAAAAGAACAAAGACGAAGGAAGGGTCATCATCATAATCATCCTCTTATACATACATACGAACAAATGGAGAAAAAGAAAAAGAGAAGTGAAAACAAACATATTTTGATTTTCGATGAATCTTTTGTTTTTTTTTCTTTCGTTGGTGGGGTTTGTTACGGAAGGATCCCAAAGACTTGATAGTTGTAGCCCTAAGGATGTACTAGTAGTATGCAACTGCTATAAGAGCTCCGATAAAAGAACCAACTCAGAAAACTAAAAAAAAAATATTATTATATGCCATGTTGAAAAAAGAAATTATTACACGTTATGTTTAAGGTGTTTAAATCCAAGAGTTTATATTTTTGTGAAATACAAAGATAAAGACCAAGTGACACATTATGTTTGAAAAATAATATTGTTATATGTCATATTCAAAAATATGTTGCTATACGTCATGTTGAAAAAGAAAATGTTGTTACACATCATGTTTATCTTTTTGTTCAAATCATTTCATCCCTAATGTTGAATAATTTTTCAATACATTTTCATTTCATTTTAAATTCCTTCTTATTTTAAAATTTATCTCTATTGTAAATGAAATACAAAGATAGATAACAAGTTACATACTACATTTAAAAAAATATTGTTATTACATGTTACATTCGAAAAAATATTATTATAGTTGAAAAAAAATGTTGTTACACATTTTAGCTCCAAGAGTTTATATTGTAATGAAATATAAAAAAGCTAGTTACATGCAATGTTTAATAATAGAAAATAAAAATAAAACGACATTGCAAGCCTAAGTAGATGTTACACACCAAAACTTTAGCAACAGATATTACACGCTAAGGTCAAAACTTCAGCACCAGATATTACATGTTAAAGTCAAAGTTTCAGTACCATATGTTACATGCCAAGGTCAAAGCTTCAGCATTAGATATTACTCACCAAACTTTTTTCTTCCTACTGATGTTACACACTAAAACTTTAGCAACAGATATTACACGATAAGGTCAAAGCTTTAATACTAAATGTTACACGTTAAAATCAAAGTTTTAGTAACAGATGTTACATACCAAGGTCAAAGCTTTAACACTAGATATTACTTACCAAACTTCTTTCTTCATACTGATGTTATATGTCAAGGAATGAATCACTTTGTTATATAGTGAGGCATGTTTTACCAAACTTGAATCACTAAAAAACTAAATAGTAATAAACCCAAAAATCTATAATTACTCACCATGCCATATTTTTGTGTCTGTAGATTGATAATGACATGACGAGATGTCGAGAAATAAACAAAGAGAGAGTTTTGTGAATGTAAATTAATAAACTCAAGAATATATTGTTATCTTCCATGCCATACTTTTTGATCTATAAATCGATGACTATAGGACCAAATGATAAGAGATAGATAGAGAGATGGTGATGGTGATAAAATTAGAAATAGTCGAAAGATGAGAGAGAAAAATGGGAAGTGCAGCAGACAATGGTGGAAGAGAAAATTGAGAGCATTTAATTTATTTGAAATGTCTTCAAAGGTAATTTTGTCAACTTATGGCAAAAATTGCATAAAAATAATTAACTTTATATTGTGACTATTTTTAAAATGAGCTTATCAGTAGGGTTATTTCTCATAATTTTCTCTTCAATAATTATGTTAGTTAATTAATTTTTAATTAAATGAACATATAAGAATTTTATAAATTTATTTGTTAAATTTAAAAATTAATCTCACGATTGATGCATAATATATATATATATATATATATATATATATGTATGTTAGTATCTAAGTTTGGTGTCATACCTTCAAAAGCACTTTCAAATATTTTTGAGTGATGATTCTGTGGAGTTAAAATTAAGTGCTTAATAAATAAGCATTAATGCGTCATGGCCTTTATTTGACTATTTGATTCGTACATGTTATTTATTTTGTGAGCCTTAATCTTGGCTTAATGTTAAAGATTGCCCAACGACCCATCCTTTACTTTTTTGGTGCACTAAGCATGAGATTTGTTTTCTTTTTTAGATTTGGAGAAAGAAAGTTTGGACATGTAATTTTTTAAATAGGGAGACATGCAGACTTACATTAAGACAAGTGGTGTCACATGACACCACTTATTTATTAAAGTGTTAAAAACTTCTATTTATTGTATTACTTATGTTAGAGTTTTATGTAATTAATGATACTAATGAATTCATTAATTTTTTAGCAATTTTGTAGGGAGTAGGGTCAAAACTCCAAGTAGATTTATAAAAAGTAATTTATATATTAATATTTAAATATTATATAAAAAATAAAACTTTTTCTATAATTTAAATACTAATATTTTTTAATTATTACACAACTTAGAAAAAATTTCTGAATCCGTTTCTGGGTAATGAGTCTTTTATTCTTAATTATACTGAAAATCTTTAAGAGACATCATTGTGAGAATTTGATTAGTGAGTTTAATAATTTATGGCTAAAGGTAACAACTGTATATATGATGGCTAATTATTACCCTACAGCAAACCAACTTTTATCTTAAATCATTATACCTTGGGACCGTTGTCTAACGACCGGACCTCATCACGTTTGTGCCACGTGAACTGCATATGCATGTAGAATGATTATTGTGCATGTGTATGTGCGCGCGCTCAAGAGCTCACAAGGTTATGTCTGATATTATACATGATGGTCACTTCATGGTGTATGATATGATAGGGCTATGCCACCCCATCATGACATCACAACATTGTTGCTATTATGTTGTGTGTCCATGGTAACCACATAAAAGGAGAATGAGAGCAAACAAAAGGAAAAAAATAGAGCGTTCTAAACTCCTTGTCCAAGGAGAAAGAGAGAGGTCCTTAAATCAAAGAAGCAAAGAAATCCATTAGATAATGCTTTGGGACACCGCAAAATGTTGTATTGTTTAGAGAGTGATGTTTTTGGGAGCCCACATGGGTCATGTAGGACAAAAGAACACAAATCTAACCGCAAAATACCAAAAGGAACTTTACTACTTTTCATGGAAATGACCAAATATATATACAAGTGAAAAGCATAGGAGCACTCATCCCACTTTTTATTTTTTATTTTTCCTTTTGGGACAGAAATACCCCTGCATATGTTCCCAAAAGATGTTTTTGTCTTTTTTCCATCCTCCTCGAGGAGAATACCCTAGCCACCATGGATATTGGAGAGAGGTCCACCCATTTGAAAGGGCAAGTGGATGGGCAATTGGGTCACATTAGGCAAAGTGAAGGTGTCTAGCTAGTGTCAAGTAGTGGGGAGAGATTAGGCTGAGGATTGGGGGATTGTTGATATGGATGTTTTTCTACTTGAGGACAAGACAAGGGCACATGGAGAGAGAGAGGCCCCCTGCTCTTTCATGGAACCCTCTTTGGTTTTGAAAGGCCGAGATGCTTTTCCTTTCTTCAGTTTGCAGAGGACAAGATGGTCCTTTCTGTTTTTGTTCTTTCTCTTGTCCAATACAAAACACTCACTCTCCTATCATTTCCTGTCCCCTTCTATCGGCACCTCCCCCAACACCACTCAGCATAAAATGGAAAAGAAAAGAAAGAAAAACTCCCCAATATTACTCCCTCAACACTCATCCGTTCTAATCTCACTCCCTACGTCACCATCTTCATCTTCTTCCTTCTCTCTTTCTTTGTACAAAAAATTTCATCGTCAGAGATTTCTTCTATTTACTCTTTTTGAATCGATAATGACTGATCGTCTCTTATGTCCGTACAGCCTATTCACTAATCATCAATTTTGCAAATGCCAATAACAATAGATGGTGAACATATACATATATTAGTTAATCTAAACCCCAAATACAGATCACAATATAAGAAATTTAGATTAATTGCCACATAAATACTTAATTGCTCTCTATCTTCAATTATATCGATCCACCATGTAATATATGTAACATAAATCTCCTCGGGTTGCATTCTTTTTATTTATTTTAAAATTAAAAAAAAGGTTAAATCCGTGAAACTCTTTTTAGTAGACTTAATTTAGGGTTGTTATCTCTTTTCAAGACACATGAGAGTACTTGAATCAACTATGGCTGGTCTCTTCTTAATTTGCTATATCTCACTTCCACAATTACGCGTATTTCCCTTTTTTACAGAGGCAAGACTTTGGTAGAGTACTTTAGGGTCAATTCTTTTGATTAAAAAAATATAAAACAATGATACAAAGATTAATGAGAAAGGTAAATATTAATACTATAAAAATAACATATTTTGAATGATATTGAAAATTATATCTTAAAATTTTCATTAAAATATTTGTTGGAATAAAAAAATTACTAAATTATTAAATTTGTCTGCGTAGTATTTTTCTAGAGCTCAAATCATCATGAGAATTTTGTACATATGATCTATTTACGAGATTAATTAATTTATCAAATTTGATTTAATTTTTTTATTTAAGAAAGTCAAGTACAGATAACCTAAATCTTAATTAGTTATACATATACATATGTAATAAACTAATTCTTTCACTTTTGTAAAATTTCTACAGCAAGTACAACCACAACTGTCACCACTTGAGCTGTCCTTAACACTGAGCCACCATATGTCTATTGGAGGCAACCCCCTCCACTTAACTAGTAGGAAAAAAAGGCACTATATTTGTTATTATATCAATGTGAATAAAATCCGCAAGAAAATAAAATTTCCTAGATTGACCCTACTGACTAATTTAGTTGAGATCAATATATAAATCTAAAGGTTTTTGCTCATTCCGAAAAGTAACATGGGGTCAGCATTCTAATTCTTTACAAAATAAAGATATATACATGCATACGCATTTAACAAAGTATTAATTATTATGGAAAATTTTCTTGCACACCTTAGTTATTAAGAATGATTTTACATCAAAATAATCACATAATCAACCTTCAGCTCTATTCATTTATTTGTTTTTCAAAGTTTAGATTTAATCTCGGGATTTAAATTAAATTAGTAATTCGAGTTAAGTTTCAAATTGTAACGGCCTAGTTACGTGCTTAAAAACATGATATTTTGAGTTTAAAGATTTGAGAATTGAGATAAAATGAGTAAAAGAGGCAGAGAGAAAATTATGGTGAGGAGTAAAGAAGAAAAATGAATTTGTGTGAGTTAAATTTCTCTTAATTGTAAAGGGTGTTAATTTGAGTTTTTTTTTTTTGTTTACATTTTTATTTATATTTTAGAAAGAGAGGTTTGAATCTTATTTTTTCTAAAAGGAAAATCATGCAACAAAGTCAAATACTCAGTCGCTATTTTTGTCTACATTTAATTGATATGATAACCATATGCACGATGAAAATGACTGTTTTTAAACTTTTTATATAAAATATAAAATTTAATGAATCACCGTCTAACTTCAGCTATTGCTCCATAAATATCAGAAACTTTTAATCTATAAAATGAAATTCTCTCTCATCTCTCATCTTCTGTTGTTTTTTATTTTTTATATTAGAAACCAATCTCTCTCAACCCTTTCTTTCCCTCCTCTCTCTATATATACTCACTAGAAGCCATCATATCTCTTCGCTCATTTTCTCTGTTTCCTCACAGATAAGTACACCGCTACTAGTGCTCCCACTAGCCTGTTTTCTAGCTCTTTTAACTCATTAAAAACCAAGGCATCCTTTTTTCTTCTAAACTCTCAATTCTCTCTCTCTCTCTGGAACTTTCACTATGCCCTCAAGGCTCTCAGACGCCTTTAGAGCCCGCCCTGTCCACCTCCAACAACTCAAGCACCCTGACTTTACCTCACTCCAAGAACTACCTGACTCGTACGCATGGAATCAGCGCGACGACTACCCTTGCGGCGACGCCTTCGCCGCTGAATCCGTTCCGATTATCGATCTCGATGACCCTAATGCTCTGCAAGGTATCGGCCATGCATGCAAAACGTGGGGCGTTTTCCAAGTCATCAATCATGGCATCCCTCCTAGCCTCCTTGACATGGTGGAGTGCACTGGCCGAACCCTTTTCTCTTTGCCGGTTCACCAAAAACTCAAAGCTGCTAGATCACCGGATGGTGTGTCGGGCTATGGCTTTGCAAGAATTTCCTCCTTTTTTTCCAAGCTTATGTGGTCAGAGGGCTTCACAATTGTCGGGTCACCAGACGAGCATTTTCGCCAACTTTGGCCCCGAGATTGCAGCAATTACTGGTGAGCAGCAATTGGCAGCACATGCTCATGCACGTGCAAAATCTGATTATATTATAATTTGATATGTAGTATCATTGTTTAGCTTTTCATCTCCTATTTATTAAGTATATTCTTTTCTGTATGAATATTTTATATTTTGTATATTATCTTAATTTGCTTTCATCTTTTTATTTTGTGGCAAAACATGAAACCCATTTGCTACCCCTTAATGCAATTAGCAAAGATTACAATGAAAGCCCTGGACCCACGAAGTAGATTTGGAATCAATAAACAAAAAACCCACTTCTCAACTGTTGGCTTTGTTTTATATCCAGAATAATAGCAGCATCACTGTTCCACACAGTGTTTTGATTTTTTTTTCTTCTTTTGATTTGTGTTTTTGCTGCATTCATATTCATTTATTTGTTTCTTTCTCAGTGATGTGATTAAAGAATACAAGGAAGAAATGAAAAAGCTAGCGGGGAGATTGATGTGGCTGGTGCTGGGTTCCCTGGGCATAAGAGCCAAGCAAGATATGATATGGGCTGGCCCAAAGGGTGACTTCAGAGAGGCTTCGGCAGCCTTACAGTTGAATTACTACCCGGCTTGTCCCGACCCGGAGCGAGCCATGGGTCTCGCTGCGCATACGGACTCAACCCTCCTCACCATCCTCTACCAAAACAACACCAGCGGGTTGCAGGTCCTAAAGAGGGAGCTGAGTGGGTGACAGTCCCTCCGGTACCTGGCGGGCTAGTGATCAACGTAGGGGACCTGATGCATATACTATCCAACGGGTTATACCCGAGCGTTCTTCACCGGGCCATGGTGAACCGTACCCGTCACCGGCTATCCATAGCCTATTTATATGGGCCACCATCCACTGTCAAAATATCACCCCATCCGAAACTAGTAGGCCCAAGTCACCCACCCCTCTACCGACCGGTTACTTGGAATGAATACCTTGACACCAAAGCAAAGCATTTCAACAAGGCACTGTCGTCGGTTCGGGTTTGTGTTCCTCTAAATGGATTGGTTGATGTAAATGAACACAATAATAGCGTAACAGTTGGCTGAGAGAGAGAATCAGTTTTGCTTTTTTATTTTCTTCCTCTTATATTATTCCTTGCCATACCTTGATTGGGTTTGGGCATTTTCATGGGGACCCTAATCTATTTTGGAGGATAGCGCTGGGAGGGGTAAACTAAAGGGATGAATAATGAGAGGGTTAGTTCCCATGAAAAGGCCCAAGTGGATAAGTTATATCAAATCATACCATGGAATCCAGACAAAGGGTCTCTCTTCTGTCTTTTGTCTTTGTGCTGAAAGAGAAAGAGGGAGAAATTCTTGTTTGAATATTCATGCAAAAAGACATTAGAACCGACATATTTTAGCCCCGGCTATGGAGGAAGATCCCCATTCAAACGAATAGGACAGTAATCAAGATAAAAAAGTAAGTTAATTCATTATTGGATCAAGCATAGAATATGATGCAAAGCTGTTACTACCATGTATCACCAAAACCTACAACATTGAATGAACCCAACATAAATTTTTCCTGTGAACATGTAACTCCAATATCCATGGGAAAAACAAGATATTGCATGCGGCCATGATTACATCAATGTAATCAATCGTTTTTTCTTTGGAATTTTGAGAATTATTGCAGAGACAGAGTTGTCAGTCATTTAGATGCACGGAAATGCTCTGCATACTGAAGATGATTTTGCCTCTGCAACCACGTGCAATTCCACATTGGCTAGTCAGGTTGAGAACCCTACCTTATCATGGGGATGAGGCAGTTTTTACCGTTTTTCCATTTGTTTGCTTCCTCGCTTCTTCTTTACTTTGGTGAAGGCGTATGTATCTCAAAGAACACATTCCTTTTCCTGTCCCTCTTCACTCAACTTCCTTACTTGAAACAACAGAGAGATTATAGGACATTAACAAAAGGAGAAAGATTTAGAGAGAATTTCCAAGTTCCCAGCATGAGTCTGGTTCATTCTAAATTTCAGATAATTTCCATTACATTGCTCAGTACATAATTGAAGAAAGTAATTGTGGTTGAATGGTCCCATCAGAAACATGATTGAAGGAAACTCCATAACATTAAAAATATGGCTTCCACTTCAGAGAGTACATATTTCTTTGTATGTTTCTCTTCAAATTATTGTTAGAAGCATTTTTGAATTGACAGCTATAATTACTTATTCCAAGGAAATAAATAAATGAAAAAACAGCCAAACTCCAAGTTTTCAGCTAAATCTAGGTGAATCATGTGAGGAGCCAATTAAGCAGTCCTGTTCAGTTGTAATGATGTGTAGAGACAAGAGCCAACTTCCAGTAGCAGCCAAAGTTTGTGATTCTTCTTCGTGCGAAGAACCAACTACTTTAAATTCTTATCATAAGCTAAATAATGTGAAACCCATCGTCCACCGTCTCCACAATCTAGCAGGGATTTATAGCAGGGGATTTGATCAAATCAGGATCCGGCTTCTTTAGCTGCAGATGATATCAGAATCAATCTATGTCAAATCATTTAAAAGCCAGCTCCCGTGATTTAATAGATATGATGTTTTATCAGGTGTAAAATCTAGATCCCTTTCCAGCAACATATCACTGTGATTTCAATTCATTTTCAACTTTCAAATTCTACAAATCACTTCAGCGCACCGTCCAAATTGGATTAAATTTTATCAAAGCATTTTTTCAGAATGGGAATATTTTGCGGGGTCTGATCCCACTTTTAGCCAAGTCTATTGATCAGCTAATCATGTTACTTTGTTCTTTTCATATCCATTTTCTTCCAAAAGCAATCTGTTCTTTTCGTTTTCACAGGATTGATATGCAGCTTCTACGGTGACAAACGTGTGCAACACTTGAAAAATATCCTTATAATGGATTCCTCCCTGAGGCCAATGTCTTTTCAGAAGCCTAAAATCTCTTTTTCGTGTTTGACTAAAGCATCACTCAACCACTGGGATTCACCCTAATACTAAGGAAAGTAACAGTTCCATCATAAAAGTGTCTGTGTTATCCATTAAAGACTTCTGATGAACAAAATCAGGTTTCCAACTGTGTTGGCCTGGAGAGAATTAGTGCATGGGATCGTCACCTTCTGATGCTAAAAGTCTGGATTATGAAATTGTTATAAAGTTATAGTGATTGTCCAGTTTCTCTATGTTTAAACCCTTAAGGATCATTTACGATTTTATTCTAGATGCAAAAGCTTGAATTCCCTACGGAAAAGAATGTATCAGGACTCAGAAGCCTCTGCTCATAGAATAAACAGCAGTCTTTCCTATAGCAGTTTGAATTGAAGATTTTGTGTCATTGCTAACTCCAGTATCGTGCAGACCTTTATTTAGAAACCTAGCTTCAAATCAAAATTGTTGAATCTTGACTTACTATCTAGTGCATCCTAGTAAGAGGAGCATCTTTTTTCAGACATTTCTTGTTATTCTTCATAGGCATTCATTTTGGTTGGAAGTCTTAAATACATATAGTCTTGCAAATCAACAAGACAAAAAGGCCAGGACACTGGTGTTTTGTTCTTAATACCTGCAATCATTCCAGCTAACCTGTGTTCATCTGATGGTGCGTAGGTAACCAGATAAGGATATCTTTCTATCACAATTTCTCAAATTGTTTTAGGACTAGAAATTAATATTGGTGTGAACTGCTAAACAGTTTGCAAAATATCATCATCATTTGGATGAAAGATGAAGATTCTGGAAAAAAACAAGAGACAAGGAGTGAAAGTACAAACATAAATCTATGCAAATTGCAATAAATTTTCAGACAGTACCAAGAAGGGATAAGGTTCATAAACGTTTGTGATTCTTGTACCATTGCAGGCAAGAAAAGCAAATCACTGCAATAATCAAGGGAATTATTTTGATAGAAACTACAGAAAAGAACTAATAAGACAGAAAAGACCGGAGTAGGTTTTATGACTTTTGATAGTAACAACAACGGACGGCCCCCAGGTACGGGAGAAGAGCGAGAGAAAATATTGCTGATATGCATTGCACAAAAGTCAAAACATCACTGTAACAAGATTGAAGAGAAATGTGTCTGTAATGAATTTGATAGTCCAACTGGGAGGCAGGATCAACAACCACTGAATGGCCTTAAATGGTGCTAATTATTAATTTTGAACATTTTCCTTACCTACTAGCTAAATTAATTGAACATGTATTCTTCTCACAACATTGTAAGTGGGACATCAAAATGGCTGTGATCTGTGCAGTTGTGCTTGATGATTGGCCCTCTTTTCTATACTGAAATCTGATATGCGAGTTCCATAGGACGTTAACTCATTAAGTTCCTCTAGATTTCGGCCATGCTTAGGGAAAACAATGAAATTACAAAATTAACAATTAAAATTGAATAGCACAACGAAAATAAATATAAAAATTGAAATCTCTATAGGATAATTTGTTTTGGCATTTGATCAGACTAATATTCATACATAAAAGCAAATGATCAGAATCATATATTTAATAGTGATTTTCATAAATCACAAATCATAACCTCTTTTCTTGATTACACATCAACTTCTGACGGTGATTCACACAGGTGACAGATGAAAGCATTCTTCAAGGTAGAGATTATGTGTATACCATGAAGCGATGCTAGTGGCCAAGATTTCATAAATCTCACCTCTCAAAGAATCGGCTTTGGTAAAAAAGATGATAAAGAAAAAAGATTCTTGGAACCTTTCTAAAAAAAAAAAAATCTCTACACCGATAAGGAGCTTTTTCAATTTTTTGTCAAGTGTTTCTCACCTTTGATTCTTCTCATATGGTGCAACATCCACATTTAAGTATTTATAGTTAGGTTAAATTGCTGATCCAACTTTTGATTAATTACAATTTAATCCTTGTACTTAAATACACCATTTAATTAAGTCCATATTACAAATTTCAAATTTTCAATTGAGTACAAATTCCATTTTAATTTCACATTTTCACTTTATTGTGTGTAACACATTAGGCCCCTAACCTATTGGTAATAAATATAAGTTAATCGAATTACTTATACTTATAAATCATAAGCGATATCTAACAATATATCATGATCGCCCAAATGTTAGGAGAGTCAATATGGTTTGACTATTTTTTTAGTGTACAGTATCTTAGTGTAATTTGATCCTTTCATCAAATATATCGGATATGTCATGAAGCATAGTATGGTGTCTACTTATGACATCCCATATTAGTCTTAAAGCTTCATATTGACCAATCAAGATCTATCAACTTTGTCAATACAAGCTAGGAGTAAGCGAGATATGTCCCTTTCAAATCACTCGGGGTGATGAACCTTTTCTAGACTATTCATCCACCTTTGCATGCTTCATGCCATACCCAAAAGCACCTTGTTTAAGCATCTAGTTGCTTCCAGACCAGTAGTGGTAAAATCAAAGCATGACAATTCACATACAAGATGACCTGATATCACAAGTCAAAATATTACCTACATTATTGACACATGAGAGTATTTCCATAGACACTTGAGTGAAAAATCAAATGAAACTTTCATGGTAGGTTATGTTTAGTGAACTTGTTCCTTTAGCAAGCACCCACATACCATCCCTAAGTATCTCATATATTTCAACCTATAAGATCGGTTGCTTACTTTCAAGGTAAGGAGGTTTATTATGTACCAGTGACAATACAATGACCGAGAACATATTTAGGAACAAGGATTTAATGCATAAGAATCTCTTACCTTTTATAATTTCTTTGCAAGCCCATAACGTTCCAAGGACTTTATCTTCATTAGTGTTTCATAACTCTATATTAGTTGACTAATGGATAAAGAAATACCTCATATATTATATAAATAACTATAATGCATATGACAAGAAATATGACTAATATAAATTAGTGTTTTAGAAGCACAAATCCGATTGGCTTACAGGGCTTACACTAACACTCTTTCACTAATACTAAAGCCAATTGTCTATATAACGAACACCAACACCCTCTAAATGGCAATCATGTTAGGATAAAACCTTAGTGAGAGGAGTAGCTAAGTTTCCTTTGTGGGTGCTTTCTTTATATTAATATCACCTCTCCCAATGATCTCCCTAATCAAGTGATAACGCTGCATTTGGACTGTTGATGAGACCTTGGTTCCTTTGTTTATGTAATGACTTCATTGTTGTCATAGTACAAAGTTACAAGATCACCAATGGTAAGAATCACACCAAGTTCAGTTATGAACTTCTTGATCCAAACTTTCTCTTTCGTTGCCTTAGACATGGAGATGTATTTAGCCTTAGTTGTAGATTCTACAGTTGTTGCTTGCTTAGAACTTGTCTAGCTAATAGCACCTCTATTTAAGGTAAATATAAACTCATTTTGCGATTTGCTGTTATCTTTATCAGTTTGGAATACAGCATCTCCATATCCTTTAACTTGGAGTTCAGCCCCTTTATCAACCAAAAAACATCCTTAGTTCTTTGTAAGTACTTAAGGATATTTTTACAGCAATCTAATGATTCTCACCTAGATTCGATTGGTATTTGCTCGTGACACTTAGAGCATACGCCACATTTGGTCTAGTACATAGCATGGCATACATGACAGATCCTATAGTCGATGCATACTGTATCCTATCCATCCTCATGCTCTCTTTGTACATTATTGGATTCATGTCGTTTAAGAGTTGAATGCCATGTGACATAGGTAAGTTTCCCCTCTTGGAATCAATCATGCTAAACCATTTTAGCACCTTGTTTATGTATGTGGATTAGGATAATCTTAGCAGCCTCTTTGATCTATCTCTATAGATTTTTATTCCGAGACTATAGGTCTTTTCTCCAGATCTTTCATGGAGAAGTGTTTGGATGGTCAGACTTTCACAGTATGCAACATAGGTATATCGTTTCCAGTTAGCTATTTGTCATCAACATAAAGCACTAGGAATGCAACTATTTGTCCTTTCATTTTTTTGTAAACACATGGATCATTAAGATTATTAATGAAACCATATTTCTTAATAGCTTCATTAAATCTAGTGTTCCAACTTTTGGTTGCTTGCTTTAGCTCAAAAATAGACTTTCGGAGTTTGCATATTTTATGCTGAATCTTTTTAGATGCAAAACCTTTAGGTTGTGTCATATACACTTCTTCTTGCAAATTCTCATTAAGGAATGCCATTTTTACATCCATCTGCCATATCACATAGTCATGATATGCATTAATAATGAGCAAAATCCGAATGGATTTGATCATGGCTACAAGTGAGAAGGTTTCCTCATAATCGATTTCTTCAACTTGGTTGTAATTGTTAGTTAAAATTCTACTAACGCAAGTATACGCATTGTAAAAATAGTATAATGGCAAATAGAGTATCGATTCTACAAAGAATTGTTTCAAGAATTTTACCAAGTATTAAAATTAACATAATTTAATTTTATTCAAATGGTCAAAAAGCAAATAATCATTTAAACTAAAATTAACAAAACTAACTAATAAGAATCAAAATCAAAGCAGAAATAAAATCTGATAAAAATCAAAAGAAATAAGCCTAAGATTACAATATCTCTCATACTTCGTCTAAATCTTACTCTCTTCCTTAACTTATTTCAATGGGTTGAATTGCTAACCAAGAGTCCTCCATTACTTATAAGGTTTTTCTGACTGGTCTTATAAAAATATCTATTTTAACCAAAGCACTATATCCCTATGTGAATTGAAATTAAAATAAGCTCATTAAGTTTAGGCTCTAATTTTGACTACATATGGCATATAGGTATATCTCTATCCTATACACAAATCAATTAATATGATCATATGCTATTTCAATTTTAACGTACACTAAACTCTCTCTCCCGAGTTATGTTCAGGTTTTAAATTAATTTAATTGGTAGCTAAGTAATTCAAAGCATTAAGAATAAATTGGAATAAGGAATTCAAGTCCATTGAAAATAAGCAAGAAAGAGATTAAAAATTCAGATTACATGTGACTTCAATTACAATCCTAGAAAGATAAAATTAGCTACTCATAATTGCAACGATAAATAACAATATGTGAAGTTTAATCATTAAAAGTAACAAGAAAAATAAAAGCTAATAAAGAAGATATAACAAATATTTGCAGCCTTGCTGTCCAAGTTTCAGTCCCAACTTCTAACTTCGTGAATCTTTTAGGGTTGCCCCTTTAACTTCTCGTAAAGCACTCTTTAAATACTAATAATCTTGACCTAAAATTCCCTAAATTAAACATAATTTAACCTAATGACTCAACTTGTGGGCTAAGAAGTGTTATGAGGCCTAAACATCAAATATCATCCTTCAAATTGCCTTTCTCATAGTATTGCACTCAACCATCTTTTAACTCAAGTTTTTCTATTTTCAATGCAAAAATAGGAAAAGTAGTCTTATGAAAGTTGTAACTCTGTCTCTTAGCTTTCTAATGCCTTAGGAATCACGTCATTTCAATATCTAAAGTGAGAGCTATGTTCAAAATACTAAAGTATGTATGAGCAGGATTCTAGGTCCTTCAAATACTTTTCTTTCCAAAACTAAGCCTTATTCTTTTAAATACTACAAAAGCATAAAACTAACAAATAATAGCCAAATTAAAGTAAATAAGTAAAAAATTTAAATAACTCAATAAAAATAAACTAATTAGAAAAATAACTAAAAATAACTAAATTTTAGTTAAAATTAAGGATTTAGTTAACAGTTAAGAACAAAATGAGATTAAAATAATGCTATAAAATGAAATTATTACACCCCCAAACTTAAGATTTTGCTAGTTCTTGAGAAAAGAAAAGAAAACAAAGAAAAAAAAAACTTAATAAAAAAAACTTTTCAAGAGATAAAGATTCACCAAGTCATGATTTCCTAATTTTTCCTCAAAAATTATTCAACAATCTCAACTAAAGGTAAAAACTTAATAAAAAAAACTTTTTAGGAGATAAAGATTCACCAAGTCACCATTTCCTAATTTTTCCTCAAAAATTATTCAACAATCTCAACTTAAGGTAAAATATAAATAATCTTAAACATCATGCATCAATTCAAATGAAAGCTCATTGTCGAAAGACTTCCTATGTGTGTGTGAGTAATTTCCTATAAAGAATATAATGCAATTCGAATTGGTTTATATTAAGTCTTAGTATAGATTAGCCCTAAGATCCTATAAGTTTGCTTTTCATCTTTCTCTCCATTAATGTAGACTAACACTTATTTAAAGATCAATAGGTCTTTATTAGACTTATAATGTAAAGCTAGGGTCAAAGTATGATAAAGGACATATTTAGGCTCAAATTCACCCTAAGCACTTAATCAATCTAGGACGAATAAAGAGCTTAAAAAAAAAATTTTTTTTAGCACCCTCAAACCTAAAATAAATATTTCTTTATACAACACACTTTATTTCTTTTTATTCTTTTTTTAAATTTTTTTTGCACTCCCAAACTTATTTTTGACACATATGAACAAGGGGTAAATTTCTAACACCAATCACTTTTTTTCTTCTTATCAATTCACTTTTTTCCCTCAATTTAACTTTAAGCTCAAAATACTTCTTAGAGAAATAAAAATATTTAAAGGTGAAAGGTTAAAAATTAGAAATAAATAAAAAGATTTAGATGAAATCACTCGAATGCCTATCTCCACAAAGCTCGCATGCCACAAAAGGACTTTGAAAAATATTAATACCCCAAAGTATCAATTTTTTGAGACAAAGCATCAACTTCAGTGGCCAAAGCACTGATAGCCAATTCATAATCACTAGCAACCCTCCTAGGCACAAATTGTTCAGATGTCCACCGATAGTTACAACAATTCATCACCTCAACCAAAAGTACCTAAAAATAAAATTAAAAAAATTTTGAATTAAGACTAATTTGCTTGGTATTAGTATTAGTATAAATTCTAGAAACAATTCCCCGGCAACGGCGCCAAAAACTTGTCAGTTAAAATTCTACCACGCAAGTATACGTATCGAATAGATAGTATATTAGCAAGTAGAGTATCGATCCCGCAGGGAATTGATCTAAAAGTTTACTAAGTACTAAAATTATTACAAATTAATCTTATCCAAACAATATCAAAATAATATCAAATCAAACTAAGTTATAGCAGAATTAAATTAAGAAAAATCAAAATAATAAATACTCAAATAAATATCAAATCAAACAAGCCTAGGATTACAATATCCCTCACACTTCATCTAAATCTTACCTCTCTTCCTTAATTTATCTCAATGGTTTGAATTGCTAACCTAGAGTCCTAAATTATTTATAAGGGTCTCCCGACTCATCTTATAAAAATATCTATTTTAACCAAAACACTATATCCCTATGTGAATTGAAATTAAAACAAACTCATTAAGTTCAGGCTCTAATCTGGCTACATATGGCCTATAGGTATATCCCTATCCTATATGCAAATCAATTAATATGATCATATGCTATCCCAATTTTAGTCTACACTAAACTCCCTTTCCCAAGTTTGTTTAGGTTTCTAGATCAATTTAATTGGTGGCCATGCAATTAAAAGCATTAAGAACAAATTGGAATAAACAATTCAAATCCCATTGAAAATAAGCAAGAAAGTGATTAAAAATCTAGATTACATGTGAGTTCAATTGCAATCCTAGAAAAATAAATTAGTTCATAATATCTAATAAAGACAATATCCAAAGAAATTTAGCCATGAATCCAAGTCAAAGAAAATAAGAAAAAAAACACAAAGGTAAGAGAGAAAACTAATAGTTAGAGATGTATGATCTTGATTCTCTCTCCAATTCTCTTGTTTCCTTGCTTTGTTCTGGCTCCAAATCTCCAGAATAGTTTCTTGCTGCCTCCCTTGCTGCCTCTCTTGCTGCCTCAAAAATCTCTGAAAAAGTCTCCTTAAATAGGCTCCAAATAACCTAATTTTGCGAAATTCCGTTAATGTCCTTTATTTTTTTAGGGAAGTCGCGCAGCCCTGCGGCGCTACTTCTCCAGCGCTGCAGCTCTGAGCTCTCTGGAATTTTGTATGTGTGCTTCCTTTCATCAACGCTGCAGCCTTGTTCTCCCCACACTGTGGCAGTCTATCAACTTCAAACATGGTTTCACCATGATATGTTAAGAACTGGGCAAAGTAGTAAACATAAAAGTTTATCCCTTTCTCTTAACTTTCCAATGGATTAAAAATCACATAATTGGACTTCTGGATTGAAAGATTTGCTCCAAATACTGCATCATGTTCAGTCTTTACATCCTGCTGCAGGTGTCCGAATTGACAAATGTTTTGACCATGATCCAATCATAACTGGGCCAATTGGTGAACATAAAAATTGTTTCCCTTCTTCTTATAATTTGATTGGTCAAAGAATCACCTCATTTGGAGTTTTTTAGAAAGATATATGGTCAAAATATTGAAACATATACGAATGAAGCTATCACCATACTTGCACTGATTTTCATCAAATGAGTCTTTTTCATCAATTTCCTACAAAAGCCATAGGAGAAATTAGCAATAACTACTCTTAAAGTAATTTAAAATAAAATAACCTAAAATTTAACTAAAATAACTTAAATTAATCACTTAACAAATAATCAAACTTAAACTAAAAAAACACCTATAATGCTAAAATTCGAACATAAAAATCTCAAAGATCTAGCTACTTAAGCTCCCAAAATGAGTCAAAATAACTCTATATAATAGAGTTATCAACCAACAACTTAAAAATGAATAAAGATACCCCCCAAAATTAAAATTAAACATTGTCCTAAATGTAAGAAAAAATAAAGAAAAGGTAAAGAATACTCTTTTAGTGGTTGGATGAGTTTGAAGAAGCTTTAATCTTCCTTTTCTTCCTCATCATCCTTATTGCCACTTATAAGAGGATTTTTTACTGAATAAATAAATAGAGATTAATGTTGAAAAAAAAAAATAACTAAAAAGAAAAAAGAAGAGTTTCAAAAACTTGGGTTGCCTCCTAAGAAACGTTTCTTTATAGTCAATAGCAAAACTTTAGTTGAGGTCTTCCATTACCATTTAAAGAGGTTTGAGTTTGTGTGGAAAAAGTTTGAGGTGTGAAAGTAGCCCCATCCTAAGATGAGGTTGTAGTGGCTTTGACTCAAGATATGGTGCTTGCTTAACCCAAATGGTGGAATAGACTAACTTTTACCTAACTTATCAAACTGAGTTCTTCTTGAATACGGCACTTTTGGTGTAGCCTTCAAAACATGTGTAACATTTATGAGTTCTTCATTTTTATCTCATTCTTATCTTTTGTTGTTGCATTTTGAACAAAATAAGCTTCGTGGAGTTTCTTTGGATTTTTCATATTAATAGCCTCTTTAGGTAACTCATCAACTGTATCCAAAAAAAGAATGGGAGGCACACATAGCTTGACTTATAGTGGTATAAATACTTCCTCCTTTTACTTAATTTTTTCATCTTGAACTTGATTGCTGGAAGTATTCTCTTGATTTACTTTATCTCTATCATCTTGAGGTTTGTTATTGATGGCACTAGCTAGATGACCCACTTGTGTCTCAAGATTTCTGATTAATGCTGCTTGACTTTGAATGATGCCATCAGTTTTTCCCATGAATTGCATGAATATCTCTTCCAAAGTTGACTTCTTTTCAAGTATAAGGCTCTAACTTGTGATTGAAAATCATGATGGAAAATAGGTTATGATGAATATGTAGGACCCTGATCATTACTCCATGAAAAATTTGGGCAATTCCACCCTGAGTTGTAACTGTTGGAGTATGAATTGTTTTGCTGCCCATTGAAGTATCCATCAAATTGCATTGATTCATAATAAGTTGGACAATAATCACCTGAATGCCCATCTCCATAAAGTTTGCTTGTCACAAAAGGACTATGAAAAACATTAACATCCAAAGTGCCAATTTTTTAAGACAAAGCATCTACTTAGGTGGTCAAAGCACTGATAGCCAATTCATAATCACTAGCAACCCTCCTAGGCATAAATTGTTTAGATGGCCATTAATAGTTATAATAATTCATTACCTCAACCAAAAGTACCTGAAAATGAAAAAAAAATTGAATTAAAACTAAATTGTTTGGTATTAATAATAGCAAAAATTTTAGAAAACAATTCCTTGGCAATGGCTCCAAAAACTTGTTAGTTAAAATTCTACTCATGCAAGTATATGTATCGCAAGGATAGTATAATGGCAAATAGAGTATCGACCCCACAAAGAATTGTTCTAAAAGTTTTATCAAGTATTGAAATTAACACAATTTAATTTTATCCAAAAGGTCAAAAAGAAAACAATCATTTAAACCAAAATTAACAAAACTAATTAACAAGAATAAAAATCAAAGCAGAAATAAAATTTGATAAAAGTCAGTAGAAATAAGCGTGGGATTACAATATCTCTTACAATTCATCTAAATCTTATACTTTTCCTTAATTTATTTTAATGGGTTGAATTACTAGCCTTGAGTCCTTAATTATTTGTAAGGTTCTTCCAACTTGTCTTATAAAAATATCTATTTTAACTAAAACACTATATCCCTATGTGAATTGAAATTCAAACAGACTTATTAAGTTTAGGCTTTAATTATAGCTACATATGGGATATAGATATATCTCCATCCTATACACAAATCAATTAATATGATCATATGCTATTTTAATCTTAGCCTACGCTAAACTTCCTTTCTTAAGTTATGTTTAGGTTTTTAAATCAATTTAAATGGTAGCTAAGCAATTAAAAGCATTAAGAATAAATTGGAATAAACAATTCAATTCTGTTGAAAATAAGCAAGAAAGAGATTAAAAATTTAGATAACACGGCTTTCAATTGCAATCCTAGAAAAATAAAATTAGCTATTCATAATTGCAAAGATACATAAAAAATATGAAGTTTAACCATTAAAAGTAACAAGAAAAATAAAAGCTAAGGAAGAAGATAAAATAAATATTTGCAACCTTGCTCTCCAAGTTTCAGCCTCAACTTCTAGCTTCTTGAATCTCTTAAGGTTATCCTTTGAACTTCTCCTAAAGGACTCTTTAAATGCTAATAATTTTGACCTAAAATTCCCTAAATTAAACACAGTTTAACCTAATGCCTCAACTTGAGGGCTAATAAATGTTATGGGGCCCAAATATCAAATATCATCTTTCAAATTGCCTTTCTTCTAGCATTACACTCAGTCATCTTCCAACTCAAGTTTCTTTGTCTTCAAGGTAGAAGTGGGCAAAGTAGTGTTGATAAAAGTTGTAGGGTCTCAAGAATAGCATCATTTGGACATCTAGGGTGAGAGTTATGGTAAAAATACTAAAGCATGTATGAATAGGATTCTAGGTCTTTCAAACACCTTTCTTTCCAAAATTAAGCCTTATTTTTTAAATCCTACAAAAGCATAAAAACTAATAAATAATAGCTAAATTAAAGTAAATAAATAAAATTAAAATAACTCAATAAAAATAAACTAATTAAAAAAATAATTAAATTCTAGTTATAATTTAAAGGCTTAGCTAACATTTAAGAACAAAATGAGATTAAAATAATTCTATAAAATAGAATTATTAGTAACCTTTTAGCAACCAACCTAGCCTTGTAAGTTTGTACCTTAGCATCCATATCAGTCTCTCTTAAAGACCAATTTGCATCCTATGGGTTTTACCTTTTTTGGCGGGTCAACCAAAGTCCATACTTGGTTGACATACATGACATCAATCTCGGATTTCATGGCTTCAAGCCACTTATCAGAATCAATATTAGATATTGCTTTCTCATAAATAGTAGGCTCTTTGTCAATTGGCAGAATATCTCTTTCTAGCATTGATAACTCTATTATGTAGAGTTATTTAGTCACATTTTGGATGTTAAAATAGCTAAGTCTTTGTGTTTAAGTCAATTTTAGATAGTTTTTATGTTTTTAGATAATTAGTTTTAAAGCATGTTAACTTAGTTTAATTCAAGTAATTCTAGTTCATTTTCATGTTGAAAGTCCTATTTTCAGCCAATACTGATTTAGTCCTTTTGTTTGTAGGTTTTCAAATGCTTAAAGTTAAATGGTGATGAACTATGCAATGGAAACTAAGTTAAATGGTGAGCCTTGAAAGACTCAAGACTGTAGTGCCTAAGGGAGCAATAATGCCCCCACACAAACTCCTAAAAGGCTAGCACCACAGTGCCCAAGGAGGAAGTCCTTAGCGCTAGTTGAAAGACAACAAAAAAAGTTTTAAGTTTGGAGCATCGTGGGGCTCATGGAGTAAGGCTGTGGCATTTTAACGTAGATCATGAATATTTAGCCAATCAGGAATTGAGTTTTTTAGGGTTTTTGGATGCTATAAATAAGTGATTTTTAGCAGTTGAGAGATAGGCTCAAAAAGGCAATAAATGGTAGTTTTTGAGAGAAAAGAAAAGGGTATCTAATGAGAGAAACGAAAAGAAATTGAAGATAATTGGAGATCAAGAATCGAAAGAGGCTTTGATATTTCTTGTTTTTCAATTCCTTCTTGTCGTTTTGATGTGGAAATGATCTTTTCTCTTGATTTAATTATTTTTGTTGTAAAACAAATGATGAACTAAATTAGTTTTCTAGGATTATGGGTTATTTCATTATGTAGTTTGAATACTTGATTTTTTCTTGCTTGGTATCAATGGATGATGCATGGTTTATTCAATTCTATACGTAATGCTTTTCACTACTTGATCACTAGTTGAAATGTATTAGGTTTCTAAATGGAACTTGATAGAGGGAGTTTAGAATAGACCATTGTTTTGGATAGTCTTTGTTTGATTCACTTCAAAGTTAAGTGATAGTTATGTGTTTAGGATAGACATATACCTAAATACCTTAGGCAGCCAAATTAGAACACGAGCATAATGAACTTTTTCTAATTAGTTTGCATAGACATATGAATTAGTTTTGGAAAGGCATGTGTGCATGATCTTGACAGAGACTTGTACATAATGTGGATTTTAGGTTAGCCATGCATTCCATTAATCTAAGTTAAGGAGAATGACTTTATTCAAATGAAGTTTTGAAAAACACTATAATCTTAGGTTTTGAGTAAATATTTCTTATAGTAATATTTTGTTCTTCATTAATTATTTAGTTAAATAATCATTTTTAGTTTAATTAATCATATGAAATCAAGTGCTTCGATAAGACAACTTTGTTCTAAATTTGATACTTAGTGAAAAATAGGTACATATCTTTATGGGAAATGATACTCAACTTACCGTTATATTACTTGTATAGAGATGTGTACTTGCATGTATTAAACTAACAACAAGCATAAATCTATATCTCTCTAAAGGTTGTCTCTGTCTCATAGATCCATAGAGCACTTGTATTTCTTTACCATTAGTTTGAGCATCCAATGCTTCAACTGTCAGCTCAGGTTTCATAAAGATGTCAGTTTGTGGTTCTTGAACCTTTTGAAGAATTATCTTACTCCAACTAGTCCCTTTGAGTAGAAACTCTTTGTTCTAAAAGAGGGCATGTTTCATGACAAACACCTTTTACTCAATGGGATTGTAAAAATAGTATCTTACAGTTTGTTTAGGATGCCTTTCAAACTTGCATTTGTCTAATCTAGATTCAAGCTTATTAGGCACACTTCATATAAGCCATACATCCCCAAATCCTTATATAAGACAAGTTTAACCTTTTGTCATACCACATCTTATATGGTGTCTTATCAACTAATTTGGTTGGAAACTTGTTAAGAAGGTAACTAGCAGCTTATAAGGCATATCCTTAAAAGGATATTGGAAAGTCTACGCTACTCATCATGGAATGAACTATTTGCAACATGGTTCGGTTTTTTCTATTAAACACTCCATTATGTTATGTAGTTTTAAGTGGAGTCCATTGTGATAGAATCCCATGTTCTGTCAGATAATCGAAAAACTCTTATCTAAGATATTCTCTTCTTTAATCCAATTTAAGAGTGAGAATACTCTTCCCAATTTGTTTCTCAACCGTAGCCCTAAATTCTTTGAACTTTTCAAAAGCTTCAGACTTATACTTCATTAGATACACAACCAAATCTAGAATGGTCATCTGTAAATGTATTGAAATATGAGTAAACTCTTTTAGTTAATGTGTTTAAAGGTCAACATACATCTAAATGTATTAACCCTATGAGCACACTTGCTCTTTCACCCTTTCCAATAAAAGGAGTCTTAGTCATCTTACCAATGAAACAACATTCACAAGTTCTGTATGATTTATAATCAAATGGATCTAGATAACTTTGTTTATGCAACTTGGCTATCCTTGTCTCATTGATATGACTAAGTCTATAATGCCATATGTAGATTTGGCTTAGGTTATCTTTCCTTGCTTTCTTGACATTTATATTGAGCATTAGGCTATCAAGGTCCATAATATAAAGTCCTTCATGGCATGTTATGGATCTATAAAAGATATAATTGAGAATGATAATGCAAAGATTACCCTTCATTTTAAATTTAAAACCATCATTCTTTTCAAGGTACAAGACTGAAATGATGTTTCTTGTTAATGTTAGTACATAATAGAACTCTTTTAGCTCCAACGCTAAGCCTAGTGGTAAAATGAGATCACAAGTCCCAACAGCAACTACCGCAATTCTTTCACCGTTGCCTACTTTTAGGATTACTTTATTTTCACCAAGCTTTCTACTATCTTTTAAAGCCTTTATGTCAGTACATCAATGCGATCCATATCATGAATCTATTATCCAAGATTTATGAATTGGCAGTAGAAAGGTTAAGCTCAATTATGTTTAAAGTTATCTCTTTAAGTGTCAAAATTACACCTTTCCATTAATGGAGAACTTTTCTCAAGGTGATATACTAGTTTAAACATATTGGGCTGATGGCATCAAGTATAGTAATTATCATTATACCCATTATAACAACCTATACATATAGAAAAAGTATTTGTATTAATTTTTCATGTTATTAACCAATTTAAGATGAGGTATTAAATCTTGCATTGATTTTTCCACTAATTTCTTTGTAACAATAGACCTCATTATGATGCAAAAAATATACTAGGCATTTTTATCTAGTTGGGACCTTTTTTGACTTATTGCAACCTTGAGTGATGCAACAAATTACAATAAGCTTAATTAGGTAGATAACATAGCTAATCAATTGCATCCACATACAATTCCTAGATCAGTTACGTGATAGCTCCTTGTCAGAATGCATCATATGCATTTCACTTAACCTTACTTTTAAGATCGTTTGGTCAAGTGCAACACATTTGAACCACACAATTTTAGTTGAGTAAAGCCCACTAATAACTCAAACGTGCCCATGTAAAAGTTTAATCTTGAGTAACTAAACAAGCCTTCAATTAAAAGGGTAACTCGGTTATCTTGTTATATGGTGGAAAGCAACTTAATCATATGAAGCATGTGACTCAATATTTTAATGCGAGATTTTGTTGTTGCTTTTATCTTGTTATTAGGTTTCATCGAATTTGACATGCATATCATTGATAATATCGCATAAAATATATCTATCACATGCATACTACTATGATGTTTATGGACTTTTATCTAATCTAATTTCCTTGAGCCATCGAAGGAAATTAATTGCTCAAATCTAGGTGATTACATACGTAGTCTTTTTCAAGCTTGGTTGTAATCTCTTTGCATCTTTATGGCTCCTTTGGATCTCTATCTTCAAGTTACAAAATAATTTCCTAACTAAACCTAATTTTACACTTTGTTGTAACTAATTATATTTATAGAAAGAAACCTTAAGTTACATTTAAGGGGAATTAGGTTAGGAAAGAATTTCACAAACCCAAAAAATTAAAAGATAAGATGGGGTGCATAGACCCTATTTTATTAAATAAATATCATCAAAATAATTTAACCATCCACAATCACATTGGGCCTAAGTCCATATAAATCCTTATACATCCATAATCATGTCACAAACATATTAAAATTACACATATTTTAATATTTAATTGCCAATCATGACAAATATAGTTCAATCTTTTACTTAATTAACATTTACCTTAATCTAATTAAGATAAATCCTAATCACATTAGGTTTAATTAAGTTTTCATTTAAATGTTAATCAGTCTGATTTAAATTAATTGGTCAAACAATTTTGACTAATTTTTCTAACATTTAGGAACTTGATAATAATTAGGTAACTTTAATTGTTAAGTAGTTATCTTATATTAGTTTCCTAACCATCTTAGGTAACTAACATGTCTAATTTCCAGAACCATTTCAGAAATTTAATGTGAAACTCCACCCTAATGTGAGATTTTCTAAGTTAGAAATCCTTAGATGAGAAATTTAAATTATGTTTTTGAAAACTTGAAATTTAGTTTTGTGAATGAAAAATTTGATGGTGTAAAGTTTCGAGATAATTTTGTGTTTGGAATGCTAAAAAGTAAGTTTTGATCTTAGAAAAATTCATGTTTTGATGCATTAAGATGATTTACAAAGTTTGGTCTTAAAAGGAGTTAAATTGGACATGTTTCTAAGGTTTAGTTTTTGCTTTTTAGACCCAATCTATCGATAGATATAACCCAAAAAAGGGCTATCAAAGCTGCCTGGAAGAACATCTATGGATAGATGAGTAAATTTATCCATTGATGGCTCCCATATATTGATAGATGGTAATCAAGAAGCTTCCAGAAAGAGTTTTAAAGCTTATTTATTGAAAGATAGCCATGATCTATCGATAGATGATGCTGTTTTCATAAAAATAAAAAGGGTAAAAGCGTATTTTCAGTTTTCAAGCTATAAATATGACCAAATACTTGAGGGTTTCTTAACCCTTAATCACTTTTTTGAAAGGTAAAACTTCTCTTAAACCCATTTAACTCATTTTTAATGAAAAATCATTATTTTTGATGATTTTGATCTTAGTTTTGAAGTTTAAACCTAAAAATGACATTTTTAATGCTATAAAACCTTTCAAGCTCACATTTTAATGTTGGAAATTTATGATTTTTGCCCAAAAGTTTCTGTTGAGGATTAAAGCTATGGTTTTTGTAATTCCTTTTAACATTTAAGCTAATTTTGAAGCTAAGTTTAGAGGATTTATGCATTTCTAGGTTAGTTTAGAGAGAGAAACTGGCTATAGTCAAAAGTGAATAGATTTCGAAAGTTACTAGATTAATTATTTCAAGATTATTAGTTTAGAAATTGATTGTTATGGATATTATGTGATAGGAACGCTTGAAAATACACTGAATTACATGAAATTGGAGTTGTAATCGAGCTTCTTATAAGGTGAGTGGATACGCCACCTTCAAAACTATTTTGATATCTAAAGTTGAGGCATGATTTGAAGTTTAATAGTGAATATAATTTTCTACAAATATTTATGAACTAAAAATTTATTTGCGGATAAGGAAAATATTTTAAAATTTGTTTTCAGCCTACTATGTATGTAAATATGATATTATATATTAGTTTTCGACAAAGAGAGACAAGCATATTATGTTTGAGCCAACTTGATTACTCCAATCTTTGGACTAGTGTGGGTACAAGATATGATTTATGATTAATGCATGAATGTATGAGGTGTATGCTAGTTATGTTGAGGCATGAAATGTTTGAAGGCTTGTATGATGGTTTCATCTAAGCTATTATGCTTATGTATATGAGGTGTTTTCCATATACTACATGAGATGTTCGAGGAAGCATGATGAATGCTATTTGTTTATGCATGCAATGCATGTTTTACATATGATATGACGAAAGAGTAGTCATTAAGAAATGCCATGAGATGTGTATATGATGTGAAATTCCATATACCTTATGAGATGAGTAAGTATGTATGTGATGGACATTCCATACACTAAATGCTTTAAGTATAAAAGCTTAACGAGTGCACTTGAATCCACACACACTGTGTGTAATGAGAACTTCACTCTTATGACGCATCATAAACGCCCAAGGTGCAATAGGGTTGTACATTGTCGACTTAAGGTTGATGGGGGTTGTACCATCACAATGTGTGAGTTCAATGGTAATGGAATGATTATGATTGTTATCTTTATGATATGTTGCATGTTAAGTTCATCTTGAATAATGTTTATGATCTATACTCGATGTTGGCATGAGTTTGTGATTGGAGGAATAAAATGACCCATAAAGATAGATCCAAGAGGTAAGGAATTTAAAGATTGGCAAAAATACACAAATTTGCCCAAATAATAGAGGTTTAGAGTCTATCTATTGATACACATAAAACATCTATCGATAAATAGCATACAGAATGCAACAGGAAGCATTTTGCTTCAAATGTATTGATAGGTGTTCATCAACTATCAATAGATGAGTTCCAAAATTGTATGTGTTGGCTTGTTTGAAAGTTTTTCAAAGGTAAAAATGTTTTCCAAATGACTATTCACAGTTTTTCACATCACATATGCTATTTCAAACGTGTTTAAACACCATGTTTCATGAGATTAAGTTTAAATTAATCATAGTTGGCATGATATTATAAGTTCATGTTTATGAAATACTCTTATCCCCTAACTTGTTCCCTCCTTGTATCCAGTTAAGGAGTCTTTGTGACTCACGTTATTTTGCCCATTTATTTTGTTTCAGATCAGTGATAGCATATTGATAGTAGCTAGTGTCATGAATACTAGTGTCTAGTCTTTATTCTTTGTTAGGTGTTTAACAACCATTTGATGCCCAGAGGGTCAGTCACGTTCCGCTGACAAGTCGATCTTTACTTTATGTTTATGTTTATAGACTATGAATATGTTTATATTGTTATTTCCAGAGTTAGGCATCTTACATGGATAAATGTATGTATGAGTTTATGACGGTGGCTCTAGAGCTTATATGGACACTCGAGGGTGCTAATGATGTTTAATGTTTATATTGTCATGCACTGTGATAGTGGTACTTGTAGATATGTATATATATATATATCAAATGCTTGAGCTTATACAATTAAGTTGAGAAGTTCTTTAATTGTATGATAAGTATTACGAATGAATGCATGATTATTTTATATGTAAATGGATGTTTTAAAACTTTTCCACATAAATTGATGAATGTTTAATGATGTTATGGTAAGAAGCTTTCTTAAGCCAAACAGGTTATGCTTGTTTGGGTCAATGCACCGATCATGATCTTTTCAGGAAATGGGATGTGACAAAGTTGGTATTAGAGTTTTAGGTTCATAGAGTCTTAGGATTTCTTTGGTTGTTAGTGGAATGTTAGAGTCGTATGTAGGAATCTTATTTTGAGTTTTTGAACCTGGGCATAGACCAAGAATGGGAGACCCGCATATAATTCTTTATATGTTTAACCTCGTTATGCTTAAGATATGTCCAGAATTATCGTAAGTCTATAGTGTTGAGTCTTACAATGTATGTTGCTCTTGACTAGGTGAGATATACTGCCTAGGACACAAGCTTGTGCTAAGGACGTGGTAGAGCATGGGGCTCTTATAGATACTACTGTTAGATTCAGCACGCCTACTACTAGAGGTTATGGTAAATCCGGTAGGGTCACTAGTTCGAGGAGTATTAATACCCCTATTAGTGCATAGATAGAAGAATAGGGCCTTGAGATAGAAATTGAAAGATAAGCTCTCGTGGTTGTAGCACCACTTGCATAGGCTATGACCTTAAAAGATTTATTCGTTGGCTTACAGGGAATCAATCAAATGATGGAGGTACTAGCTTCAGAGATATTAGATTAGAGAAGAAGAGGTGAGGGCCACCCTACTGTCCAAGCCTCCCCTAGGTCACAAAGTCATGATGACCACTAGCAATCTATCATTGCCAAGGTTACATCTAAGTTTCCACTATAAAAGTTTATGAGGATGAGACCACTATGGTTTTTCAGATCTGATACGATTAAGGATGCTCAAGAGTTTTTGGATGAGATATCGGTTATATGTAATGCTCTTAGTTGCACTAGCACCAAATCTGTTCAGTTTGCTATTTTCAAGTTGGGCAAGGTAGCTCGACAATGGTGTGAGATGTTGCGCAGTGATAGAGCTGTTAATGCTACTTTGATGACCTGAAGGGAGATCAACATACCGTTTTTAGAACATTTGCTATCAAATAGCGTGTGAGAGGTTAGAGTTCGCAAGTTTGAAACCTTGGTGCAGACACCGGGCATGTCAATGGTTGAGAATAGTGTGAGATTCATTGAGTTAGCTAGGTATGCCCCATACTTGACCATTATGGAAAAGATATAGACCTAGAGGTTCATGAATGTATTGTTACGACCACTGTATAGAGTTATAGCGTCACATGAGTTCGTTCGTTATTCTAAAGCAGTGCGTTGTGCTTGAAGGTTAGAGCTTAAGGATGTGGAGGGTCGATCAGATGGACCTAAGCCTAAGAAGGCTAAGATTAGAGGCTGTCAGGGTCATAGAGATTCCTCAAGTTGATAGGGCCAACATGGGGCTCATAAAGATCTCATCAAGCAAGAGATATTGAAAATGATGGGGTGAGTGGAGATCATTGAGTGACTTTACCTTAGGGTCAACGGGGTGCTAAACAGAGTCATCCTTTTCTTTCTCCATATTCCACTTGTAGTAGAAGCATAAAGGATAGTGCATGCAAGGTTTCATCTCGTGCTACACTTATGGATAGTTAGGACATTTTTCCAAGGAGTGCCTTACTAGTCATTCCTCTTAAGGAGATACACAAAGGCATACACAAGCAGTTTTACCACCCCTGCTTGTTGTTACATAGGTTATCAGAGTTACTGGAAGAGGTAGAGGCAGAGGCACTAGTACAACTATTCAAAGTAGAGCTTCAAGATTTAGATCTGAAGCTTAGGGTACTATTGGTCAAGAAAAGCTAGAGTATATGCTTTGACTCAACAGGATGCGCATGCATCCAATATAGTGGTTACAAGTATACTACCCATTTGTTCTATTGATGCACATGTATTGTATGACTTTGTTGCGACACATTCTTTTGTATCTCCATGCTTTGCATCTAAATTAGGTGTTGAGCTCTTCGGAAAAGAGCAAGGTTTGGTAGTTTTCACCCTTTTTATAGAGATGTTTATGGCAAAACATGAGAATAGAGATTGCATGGTTCAAGTGAATGAGAAAGATAGCTAAACAAATCTAGTGTTGATGGACATGATGGAGTTTGATGTGATTTTTGGGATGGATTGGTTATTTCTCAACTATGCTAGTGTGGACTGTCACTACAAGAGGGTTAGATTTGACTACCCTGGTTAGATTTTACTACCTCGGAGAGTCACCTTTCTATATATAAGGAGATCATAGCATGGCTTCAATTAGCATGATATCAACCATGATTGCTAGTCACTTAATGAGACATAGAGGTCAGGGATTTTGGGCTGTGGTTGTAGACACCTAAGTAGAGGCAGTTAATGTGGCAGATGTATGTATTGTGAGGGAGTTCATAGATGTATTCCCAGAAGAGTTACTTGGATTACCTCTAGAACAAGGAATTCTATTTAGCCGTATTACAAGACACTAATCCAATTTCTATACCACCACACTAGATGTCACTGGCTGAGCTCAAAGAACTCAAGGATTAGTTAAAGGATTTATTAGACAAGGGTTTCATTCACCTTAGTGTCTCACCCTTGGGTGTGTTGATATTGTTTGTGAATAAGAAGAATGGCTCGATGAGGCTTTGAATTGACTATAGGCAGTTGAACAAAGTGGCCATTAGGAGCCAGCATCCCTTCCCATTCATTGATGATTTGTTTGATTAGTTGCAAAGGGCTAAGTGTTTCTCTAAGATTGACTTATGATCGAGGTATCACTAATTGAGGATTAGGGGTGTAAGCATACCTAAGACTGCATTTTGCATAAGCTATGGTCATTATGAACTTTTGGTTATGTCATTTGGATTGACTAATGCCTCTGCAGCTTTTATGGATATGGTGAGTAGGGTATTTAGACCATATTTGGATAAGTTTGTAGTCGTGTTCATCAATGATTTCTTAAACTCTTATGCTTAATTAAATGGTATTGGAAATTCTAAATTTTTGATTAAGTACAAATTCCATTTTAATTACACATTGTCACCTTATTGTGTGTGACTCATTAGGCCCCTAACATGTTGGCCATAAATATAAATTAATCTAATTACTTATTTATAGATCATAAGTGGTATCTAACAATACATCATGACCACTCAAATATTAGGAGAGTCAATATGGTTTGATTAGCCTTTCAGTGCATAGTATCTTAGTGTAATTTGTTCATTTCATCAAATATCCCAGATATGTCATGAAGCATAGTACAGTTTTATGAGATCCCATATTAGTCATAAAGCTTCATATTGACCTATCAAAATCTATAAAGATCCCCTTAGCAAAGGACTTTGTCAATATAAGTTAGGAACAAGTAAGATATGCCGCCTTTAAATCACTTGGGGTGATGAATCCTTTTCGGACTTTTCATCCACTTTCTCATGCTTCATGCCATACCTAAAAGAAACATGTTTAGTTATCTAGTTGTTTTTAGACCTGTAAAGGTGAAATCAAAGCATGACAATTCACATTCAAGATGACTTGGTATCACAAGTCAAATGATTACTTACACTACCAATACATGAGAGTATATCCCTGGACACTTAAGTGAAATACCAAAGGAAACTCTCATTGCTGGTCATGTTTAGTGAACTTGTTCCCTTAACAAACACCCATATATTATCTCTAAGTATGTCGTATACTTCAACTTATGCGATCGGTTGTTTACTTCCAGGGTAAAGAGGTTTAACATGAACCTATCTTTGAGCATCATTAATATCCTTATTCTTGACAATACAATGATCAGGAGCATATTTAAGAACAAGGCTTTGATGCATACAAATCTCATAATTATAACCGTTATATAATTTCTTTGCAAAGCTAATAATGTTCCAAGGACTTTATCTTCATTAGCATTTCATAACTCTTTATTAGTTGACTAATGGATAAAGAAATACCTTATACATTATATAAATAACAATTTTGTATATTACATGAAATATGACTAATTTAAATTAGTGTTTTACAAGCATAAATAGGATTAGCTTGTAGGGCTTACACTAACTGTTCCTACATTAGAGTTGCAAGTAAAACTTTAGGACTAGGAATTGGCATATGTTGGTAGTGGTATCAATCTTTAATTGTCCCTCTAATTTTTTTTTTCAATGTGAAGAAATAGAATTTCAATAAATGCCCTAAAATATATTAACATTAATGTCAAAGAGGCATGAAAATAACTAAATAACTCCAACTTTAATTGATCACTAACTTTAGTGTGTCAGGAGAGTCAGATCAATATATATATACACTAAATTACGAGAAAATTGAAAAGGATGGTAGATAAACAATATGGACTTTGGTTTTAATGTTTGTTAGTGGGATGAGTCTGAGATATGTTTTCCCATCTTCTCTTGAAATACTGAAAAAGAAAGAATAAAAAGACAAAAAATAATACAAGTAGCAAGAAGGTACATTTACTTCAATGGAGTAAATTATGTATAGCTAAAGATGAAGGTGGTTGAGGCATTTGAAGGCTACATATAATGAAAGGTGCATTTATGTTAATGTTGTGGAGGCAAATGCTAACTAAATTAGATGTCTTATGGGTGAAAATTCTGTCCACTAAATATGGTTTTTGATCATTAGTATCCTTCATTAATATAGTTAGGAGTGGCAATTCATCATTATGGGCTTCAATAAGTCAACTTTGGCATGAATTTAAAAAGCATGAATGTTGAAGATGGAAGATTGAGATAGCCATGGTGTGTAACATCCAGTAGCTCTGGTGTGTAACATCTTAAAGCTTTGGCGTGTGACATCTTGAATCTTTGATGCATAACATCTTGATGCGTTGGTGTGTAACATTTAACAACACTAGTGTAATATCTTGCAATTTTGGTGTGTAGCTTGTTATGATCTTGGCATGTAACGTTTGTGTTACACATGTCGTTGTTTTTTTTTTATTATTTTATTTCTTTTTATTCTTGTCATTTTCTATTAGTTTTGGCAGTCTGATAGTGCATTGGGATTGAAAAATTTCAAGTGTAAAAAGACCTCTGATTTGCTAATGCTTTGGAGAGTGTGAGTGTTATATAGCCATATGGCAACGTTTTTTTTCCTTTTTTTGTAAAAAACCTTAAATTAAAAGGCATTTTTTAGCTATTATTTTATATGTGAGAAATAGTCTTCTTCATAAAAAATATTTTTTCTCTCCTCTGTACTGCCTCGAACTTTATTGTTACAGCTCCACTTTCATAAGAAAAATATTATTATAAAAATATATCATGGTATCAGAGCTCTACATGGTTCCTAAGGGACTGTGAGGAAGGCTTTTTTTGAGTGTTTGTTTCCTATTTTTTTAGATTAAAAACTCTCTGTTCTTTATTTTATTTCAGCAATGGCTTCTTTTAGTTGGAGTGTTGTTGTAGCCTTTATTTTCTTAGGGTAGAACTATCCCATTTGGGTAATCAAGGTGGAGACCTACTTAAGAGCTTATGATTTATGGGAGATTGTAGAAGATGGAGGTGATCCTCTGTTGTTGATTTCTCATGCAAGGGCACATATAACAAATAGGTAATATAGTGAATAGGTAGAGTATCATTCCCACAGAGAAATGTATTAATTTCTACTGTTAACTATTAAAATTAACATAGCTTAGTCTTATTCAAACAACCAAATTTAAATTTAACCACAGCAGGGACATCACTGAAGCTGGAAAGAAAAAATGAAAATAGCAAGCATGGTGCTGTGGCATGGTGCCATGCTCCCAGCACTGCAGCGCCTTTTTAGTCAGCCCAGAAAAGCATGAAAACAAAAGCTATGGCACCAGCCTCCCGACGCTGTGGCATCGACCCGAAGCTTGAAAGAATTTACACCTTACGATCTTTTAAATCAGAGGGCTATATGGAGTGGTTTAAATATGGTGCTTTTAGGGATGAAAAGCTTTCATCACAATAGCCTTTAGTTGAGAAAAGAAGAGAGTTTTCTACAAAAAAGGAAAAGAGAGAAATTAAGAAGGATTAACTCCAATAAGTTGCATTAACTCATTTCTCTCACTAGTTTTATCTTTCTCTCTCTACCTTTATTGTAAGTGATTTATGTTGTGAGAATATTAAACTTCGTTATAAATATGATGAGCTGAATAGATTTTATCTAGGATTTTTGTAGTTTTCTACATGTAACTTGGATTATTTGTTCTTCTTTTACTTATTTTGAATGCGTATGTTGATGTTTATTCCAATCAAAAATTTATTGATCATTGATTGCTTGATCACCAATTCAATAGGTGTGGTATTGAAATGAAGCATTATTTGAGAGGTGACTTCAATAATCAATGCTCATCCATCCATCTTTTTGACCCTTACCAAGCTTGACGAGAGTCCGGTTGAAGACTTTAAAGCAAACACTACTTGGGAGGCAGTCCAAGTTTCTAAAACTATTTTTATTTTCCCCTAATGCCACAACACCATGCTTTGAAGGCCAAGTTTCTCGAGATTGTAGTCTTGCAATGCGGGCCATTTAGCATTGTGGCACTACCATGAAAAAAAAAGAAAAAAGATAGAAATAGAGAAGGCTAGCGTCATGGTGCTATGTAAGGGCAACGCTTCCTATTTAAACATCCTCTTTCTTTTTCTTCCCCCATTCACAAAAATTTAAACCCTAGTTACCAATTTCTCTTTTCTCCCTCCACCAAACTAAAAAAAATTCCCTACACATATTCACAAAAAACCTTCCAAAACCTCCATTCTTCTCCATATAACCCAAGAATCAAAGGGGTTTTCATCATCATTCTTCCACGTAAGTGCAGAAATTTTTCTCGAGCAAGTGCTAAGTCTCCAATAAATTTTATTTTTGAGAATTTTGCTTATTTTGAAAGAGCTTGGTTGATTCTTAATGATGGGTTATTGATTTTGTTGATATTGTGAGGCTTTGTGGTTGATTTTTAGTGAGTTAGGTGGTAAAGTTTGAGAATTGGAATTGTTGAGAATTGTGTATAGTGAATTTTATTGAAACTTTTACGGGTTGGGTGATTTTGTTGATCTTGAAATTGTTGGACTAGTTGGTAGAGAAGAGTGAATTTTTTGGGATGATTGTGGTCAATTTTTGGTGAATATTGGTGTAAATTGCAAATTGTAGAATTTAATTGAATTTTGAGATTAGAAGAATTATGGCACCGAAAAAGGCTAGGACCAATAGTAGTGGATATGATAGGAAAAGTTTGTGTCAGCTGAGGTGTTTACACGCCCTACTCAATCTTTAATTCAGAAATCATTGGTACTTGGGAGAGGTTTTGATTTACCCAATGTCTGCTATAGAGATAAAATGAGTAACATTGAAGCGAGGCATTTGGGAGTCACATTCTGATGCAGGTCGTTATGGTACTTGGGAGAGGTTTTCAAAAAGTTTATGCTCAACCTGAGGTGGTTATGATGCCGGTCATCTGAGAATTTTATGCTAACATGTATGTGCATGAAAATGGAGTCACATTCTGTAAAAGTCAGAGAGTCCCTTTCAACAGCCTCATAATTAATCAATTTTTTAATATACCAAAGGTTGAAGAAGATAAGTATGCTAATTACGTGGATGGTAATGTGGATCTCGATGAGGTCATCACATTCTTTTGTGAAATTGGTACGAAATGTAAAATATCCAAGGGAATCTTGGTTTCATCCGAGGCTAATGGATTAAATAAGTTTTTCAAGGTCAGGTACCACTTTCTCATAGCCAAGATGCTTTCGATAAAACACTTGAGTGATGTCACAAATGATAGAGTAATCTTGCTCTATGCCATGGTAAAAGGTAAATCTATTAATGTTGGCAAGTTGATTTTTGATAACATTATTCACACTGTTGGTTTAGCTAGGGATGGTAATTGGTATTCATCGCTTATCACAGCACTTTGTATCTAAGTAGAAGTGCAGTGGTCCAAGGAGGAAGAACTTTTACACCTAAAAGAACCATTGGACCTAATAACTCTATTATATAAAGTTATTTAGTCACATTTTGGGATGTTAATGTAACTATGTCCTTGTATTTTAAGTATGTTTTAGATAGTTTTTAGGTTTTTAGTTAATTAGTTCAAAGCATGTTGATTTATTTTTTTCTAGTAATTCTAGTCTAACTTCATGTTAAAAGTCTCAATTTAAGTCAATGCTGATTTAGTCCTTGTGTTTGTAGGTTCACATGTGCTTAAAGTTGAATTTTGGTGAACAAGGTAATGGAGTCTAAGTGCAGACTTTTACTAAACATGTTAGGGTGTTTAAGTCATAACTCGAGCTACTGATATCCAATCAACGTGATTCTTTGACTATAAAAAAGATAAGAGGCAGATCAGCCTTGAGGTAGGAGAAAGTTGCTTCTCAAGATGGAACACTACAGTAGTCTATACCATGGAAACCCTAGGAGGAGAAGTGCTGTGGCTTTATAGAGCTTATGGCCACAACGGAGGAGAACCCTAGGATGCATCAAGACTCCCATAAAATTTCTTGAAAGTCTAGCACCCTAGTGCCTAAAAAGGAGCCCTGCGACATCGGATGGAAAATTAGCAAGAAAATTATAAGTCAGGAGCTTCGCGGTGCTTTAACGTGGATTAATGAGGTGCAACCAATCGAGAAATGAGTTTTTTAAGTTTGTTGGTGGCTATAAATAGGTCTTTTTCAGTAGCTAAGAGGGAGAGGTTCAGAGAGGCAATGAACAACAATCGTTGAGAGAAAAGAAAAGGGTTTTCAACAAGAGAAATGAGAAGAAATCAAAGAAATCGATGATCAAGAATCGATGGAGGATTTGATTTCTATTTGCTTCTCATTTGTTTCTTGTTATTTTTCTGTAATGATGATCTTTTCTCTTGATTTAATTATGCTTGCTGTAAATAAAATGATGAACTAATCTTGTTTTCTAGGATTATGGGATATTTCATTATGTAGTTTGATTATTTGATTTTTTTCTTGCTAAGTGTTAATGGAAATCTAATGGTTTATTCAATTTTGCACTTAATGCTTTTTACTGCCTAATCACCAATTGAAATGCAATGGGTCTCTAAATGGAACTCGACAAAGGGAGTTTAAAATAGGCCATAGTTTTGAATAGCCATTGTTCAATTCATTTTGGAGTTAGGTGATAGTTTCATGTTTAGGATAGACATATATTGAAATACCCTAGATAGCCATATTAAAACACAAACTTAACGAACTTTTTCTAATTAATTTACATAGACATATAGGATTAATTTAGAAAAGGCATGTGTTCATGATCTTGATAAATCACGTGTCCATAATTTGGGTTGTAGGTTAGCCATGTACTCCATTAATCTAAGATAAGGAAATTATTTAAATTAGACAAAGGTTTGAAAGATACCATAATCCTAGGTTTTGAGTAAATATTTCTTTTAGTGACATTTTGTGCTTCGTTAACTAATTAATTAATTAATTGTTTTCAATTTAATCAATCCTTTAAAATCGAGTGCATGGATGAGATTATTTTGTTAAAAGTTTAGTACTTAGAAAGAATTGGCATAAATCTCTATGGGAAACAATATTTGACTTACTTTATATTACTTGTACGGCCACGTGCACTTGCGTGTGTAGTCGGACCAACAAGGTTTTGGCACCGCTATTGGGGATTTGTTCTTCTATTTATATTTATTGATATAAAATTAAACAAATTGTCTTAGAACAAGCTTTTTCCTTTTTTTTTGTGTTTTTCAGGTGCATTTGACATTGTATGCACAGAGCACGAAGCTTACAGACTATCTCTTGTGACCCAGAAATCTAACGGACATTTTGATGACTAAGATGAGAAAGTCAACAAGATTCTGATTCTTCTAGTACAATGGATGAAAAACCAAGGCAACGGCAAGTCCAAGAGAAGGTAGTTGAAGAGAATTATTTGTTAAGGGACTATGTTGCGCTTTTAGTACAAGGTATACCATCAAGCATTAGAACGCCAACCATTCAAGCAAATAATTTCAAGATGAAGTTAGCCATCATCACTATGATCTAGACATCAATCCAGTTTGGGGTTCCAAATGATGACCTAAATGCTTATATATCTAATTTCTTGGAGATATGTGACATGTTCAATCACAACGGGGACATTGATGATGCCATTCGATTAAGATTATTTCCATTTTCATTGAGGGACAGACCAAAGGTTTGTTGAATTCTTTACCCATAGGCTCAATCACAACAAAGGATGACCTTGCCCAAAAGCTTCTTACAAAATACTTCTCTCCAACAAAAATAGCCAAAATGAGGAACGATATCACTTTGTTCATACAGTTTGATGGTGGGACATTATATGAAATTGGGGATAGATACAAGTATTTACTTAGAGATAGCCCACATCATTGTTTATTGAAGTGGCTTCAAGTTTAAACATTTTATAATAGATTGTATAACCAAGTTTGAGATACAACTGATGTAGCTGCAAAAAGAGCTTTTATGGAAAGGCCATTAACAAAGCATATGATCTATTGGAAGAGATGGCATTAAACAATTACAAATTGCCGTATGAATGATCCACACATAGGAGAGTAGCCAGAGTTCAGGAAATTGATCCTATCACAGCATTAATTGCACAAGTGGCTATTCTAACTAAAATGTTTGATTCTTTTAGTACTAATCTTATTCAAAGTCTTTTTGTAGTTTGTGACAATTATGGAGATGGACACATTAGTGACCAATGTTAAAGTAACAGTGTGGAAACCACTCAATTTGTTGGAAACAAATAGCAAAACAACGCCTTTTCCAACACATATAATCATGGATTAAGAAACCATCTAAACTTTTCATGACGAAACAGCCAGGGAGCATTAGCTTCAAGATCGAATATACCACTTGGTTTTCAACAACAAACAAAAGCCCCCACTCTTGATAAGAGGCCATCCATGGTAGAGTTAATGATGTAATGTATGATCAAGATAGATTCCCTCATCAATAGTTAGGCAGCATCATTGAGAAACTTTGAGACATAAGTTGGACAGTTGGCAAGCACAATTAACATCAAGGCTCAAGGAACATTGCCTAGTGACACTAAGACATAAGTAGTTAGTCCAAACAAGTGCATTGTAGAGAAGGAGACTACAATCACACCACCACCACCTTTTCCTCAAAGATTCAAAAAACAACAACAAGAAAATCAATTTCAAAAATTTATGGAAGTATTCAAGAAGCTACACATCAACATACCATTCGCAAAAGCTTTAGAACAGAGGCCTTCATATGTCAAGTTTCTGAAAGAGATATTGTCGAAGAAACGATGATTGGGTGAGTTCGAGACTGTGGCACTCATTGAAGAGTGTACTGTAATGATGCAGAACAAGCTTTTCTCGAAACTCAAGGATCTTGTCATTTTCACAATATTGTGAACCACTTGACCGTGCATTAAGTGATTTTAGAGCTAGTATTAACCTGATGCCATTGCCTATTTACAAGAAACTGGCTTTAAGAGAAATCAAGCCCACTACAGTGACTTTGCAACTCACAGATCATACTATCACTTATCCTCATGGCATTGTAGAAGATGTATTAGTAAAGGTGGACAAGTTCATTTTTCTAGTTGATTTTGTGGTACTTAATACAGAGAAGGATAGAGATTTTAATCATTTTGAGAAGACCTTTTTCACGTACTGCCAGAGCACTTATAGTGTAGAAAAATAAGAGCTTTCCTTGAAAGTCTAGAAACAAGTGGTAATCTTTAATACCCTTAAGCCTTTGAAAAATATTAATGTTTATAATGAATGTTCTGCAGTAAATGTAGCTGCAGGTGAAAAAAGATTACTCCAATTAAATGAGATGGATGAGATACGGTTAGATGCATATGAGAATACTAAGATTTACCAAAAAAAAAAAAAGACAAAATGATGGCATGATAAGAAGATTGTTGAGTGACACTTTGTCAACATGTGCTGTTGTTCAATTCTCGTTTGAAGTTGTTTCTAGGAAAATTGAAGTCGAGGTAATCAAGACCATTTCTCGTATCAAGAGTGTTTCTACATTACAACAAATGTAAAATTTGAGGTGAATGGGCATCGATTGAAGAAATACTAAGGGGGTGACATAGATCATCAACACTCCTCCATTTGTTTGTTTAACCCCAATTGAGCTTAACCAGTTGTCTAGCTAAAGACATTAAAGAAAGTGCTGCTTGAGAGGCAACTCGAGTTTTATTTGCTTAACTAATTTTTGACTATGCATTAATTATTTTTGTTCGTAAATAGTAATATCATTTTTAATTTTATTTTTATTTTTTACATTACTAATTACTTATTTTTATTTTCTTTTTGCAGGTAGGAAATATTTACAAGAATAATTATTCTGGTTTATTCAAAACAAAAATTGCCAACGCTATGCAAGGCTGCGATGTTGAGGGGCATCCCTTGGATTCCATAGTAGATCTCAAGGCTGGGCACTACGACGCTACCCCAAGGGTGCTACAACGCCCCACAGCAAGGAAAATTGCATAAAGCATGGGCTCATAAAGTGCCTGTAGGGCCTATGACCCTATATAATCCCCTTTACACCATTTTTTCAACCTTAGGTTCAAATTTTCTTTCTCTTTCTACCCCACTTTAAAAATCTCACTCCTTTTCACTTACCCAATACTAAAACTCTTCAAAACACCAATTATTTTGCATCAAACTTTGAATTTTTAAGATTTTAGAGCATTTTTACTTTCTTTCAAGCATTTGAGTGCAAGAAACTATGGTAAGTGCTCTACTTCCTCTCTCTAATGATTTTAATGATTGGTGTTGTGTTTTGAAGATGGGTGTTGCTTAAAATTAATGGTATATGCAAGATTTAATAATGTTGTATATGGATTTCATTTTGTACTTAAATTATAAGTTTTGAATGGTGGGTACACTGAATAACTATAATTTTTTGCACTTTGATTTGGATTTAATGGATAGTAACATTAGAGTTATTCATATTATTGAGGAGTTGAATAGTTAATATCCCTTTTTTTTTGTCCATGTTGATCAAATTTTTGTAACGTATACTAAACAGTTATGGTTGAAAATGTGTTGTTTGTTGCTAGGGTAATCGGATAATCATCATGGCACCAAAGAAAGGACACATGCGAGTGGAAGTGGGAATAGCTTTGATAGGAGCAAATTTATTTTGGCTGAATTCGAGAAACGCCACACCTAGTCTTTATTGCACAAAGTTTCAGTTCCAGAACATGGCATCAATGTCCAGGGCGCACTTCATCCCGACATCTACAATATTATTAATGCACGATAGTGGGAAAAGTTTTGCGCCTAGCTAGAGGCTGCACTAATGCCTATGTTTAAGGAATTCTATGCCAATGATGAGGGCTTATGCTGAGGATGTTAGCATGGACGTCGCTACTTTCCCCACATTGCCCGTTGGTCCTTACCAGGGTACAGATGATGATGCTATTGAGGAGAAAAGGGAGGATTAACTGAATCTACAAGTTTGGTGGAGTATTTTCTTTCTTTACTTTTAGGAACATTAAGACAATGTTCACTTCAAGTTTAGGGGGGAATTTTTATGTTTTATTTTATTTATTGTATTTATGTTTAAACTAGTTAATTTGAATGCTAAGATTAGGAACATGTTGAGATATTATGCTAAAGTTTATGCACCAATCAAAATTGATTTATCTATCCAATGATGACAACTAATTGCCTTGTTATTCTTTTTACTCTTAATGAGCATGAATATTGTTTTAGTGTTATGTGGATTTCTTGTGCACAACATCATTTTAGAAGGTGATTCCATATTTGAGCACTATGTTCCTTATATTGTTTCATGATGTACATTTAGAGAATGAATATGTGAGTGTCAATCCTTAAACTATGTTCAGAATTTTAGAATTTGTTTGATCTTTCTTTAAGGTGAAATTTTAGGTAACACTTAGCTAGTAAATGACTTAGGCCATCTTTGGATCAATTTGTCCTTTCAAGCTAACCTAGTCAAATTTTATCCCTAGAACAACCTTTTGAACCTAAAATTATCCTTTTCTTTATCAACCATAAATAAACTAATTATCCTAGCCTGTAAATAAACTCCAAATTGCTCTGCCTTCACTCCTAAGCATGTGCATTGTTTTAGGATTTATATATAAAATGGATGAGTTGAGAAAAATTCTAACCACGATGTGAAGTATTCATTCTACTAATATCAAAGAAAACAAGTTGAGGGGGATGTTGAATGGTAAAAAGAAATCTTGATGAAAGAAAAGCGAAAGAAAGAAAAATATGCACATTGGTGGAGAGAAATTAGGTTATATAGATCTTAGAATAATTATTTGCTTAAGGTGATTTAAGCTTTAATGTATCTTATGTCATACCTGAACCCTAGCCTATCATTATAAACTAATCAAAGTCCTAAGGATCCATAGTTAAGTGATGGCATACATTAGCAGAGAAGGAGGTGAAAAACAAACATAAAAAATTCTAAGCTAGTTGAGATTTGCATGAACATAATCTTTTCCAAAGTGCATGATGTTCATTGTAAGAAACATCACATACATAAAGAAACCCATTAGAAAAAAAGAGCATGCATTAGGATGAAACATGAACTTAGATAATATCCATATCTTGTTTTGAGTTTGGAAGACAAGGTAATTTATGAGGAGATTAAAGATGATCAATGATTTGGTGCATTCTCATAGTTGGTATCTTCAACTAAGTTGTTTTATTTTAGTTTTTGCTTGAGGACTAGCAGTAAGTTTATTATATAGAGTTATTTAGTTACATTTCAGAATGTTAATATAGCTAAGTCTTTTTTGTTTTTCGTAGATTTTAGATAGTTTTTAGGTTTTTAGTTAATTAGTTCAATGCTTGTTGATTTGCTTTATTTCTAGTAATTTTAGTCTAAATTCATGTTGAAAGTCTCAATTTAAGTCAATGCTAATTTAATCCTTGTGTTTATAGGTTCACATATGCGTAAAGATAAATGTTAGTGAACAAGGCAATGGAAACTAAGTGTAGACTTTTATTGAAGATGTTGCGGTGTCTTAGTCATTACTTAAGCGACAGAGATTCAATCAAAGTGATTCTTAGACCATAGGAAAGCTAAGAGGTAGACCTAGAACTTTCTTGTTTATCATTTCACCCAGATCAGCCTCGAGATAGGAGAAAATCATGTTGCAAGATGAAGCACTGTAGTGGTCTGCACCAAAGTAACTCTAGAAAGAGTAGCACCGCAGCTTTGTAAAGCTCAAGGCTGCAACATCTAAGGATGCATCAAGACTCCCTTACAATTTCCCAAGAGTCTAATGCTGTAGTGCCTAAGGAGGAGCACAACGGCGCTAGATGGAAAATGGGCAAAAAATTTAAATAAGTCAGGAAGAGCAAGGCCGTGGCGCTCTGACATAGATTAATGAAGTGTAGCTAATTAAGAAATGAGTTTTTAGGGTTTGTTGGTGGCTATAAATAGGTCTTTTTTAGCAGCTAAGAGTGAGAGGTTCAGAGATGCAATGAATAGCTGTTTTTGATAGAAATGAAAAGGGTTTTCAATGAAATAAACTAAAAGAAATCAAAAGAATCGAGGATCAAGAATCGACAACGGATTTGATTTCTCTTTACTCATCATTTCTTTCTTGTTATTTTGCTATAACAATGATATTTTCTTTTTATTTAATTATGTCTGCTATAAATACAATGATGAACTAATTTCACTTTCTAGGATTATGGGATATATCATTATGTAGTTGGTTATTTGAATTTTTTCTTGCCCAGTGTTAATGGAAATCACATGGTTTATTTAATTCTACACTTAATGTTTTTCACTGCCTGATCATCAGTTGAAATGTAGTAGGTCTCTAAATGGAACTCAACAAACAGAGTTTAGAATAGACCATAGTTTTGAATAACCTTTGTTTGATTCACTTCGGAGTTAAGTGATAGTTTTGTGTTTAGGATAAACATATACCTAAATACCTTAGGTGGCCATATTAGGACATGAACTTAATGAACTTTTTCTAATTAATTTACATAGACATATGGGATTACGCTAGAAAAGCTATGTGTGCATGATCTTGATAGATGAGGTGTACATAATTTGGATTCTAGGTTAGCCGTGTACTCCATTAATCTAAGTTATGTTGACTCCATATGTTTTTGATGATAATAAAGCATTCCTCATTCATTAATGTCTAACTTCACTATTTAAGTATGCAAGTTTTAATTTTATACCCCTAACAAAGTTGTTAATGTAACAATCACTCCTCGATTGCTATCAGTGTTTGAGTCTTATGGGAGAACTCACCAAGTCCCAAACAAGCCTTAATTGAAACTTTAACCATTATGTCATCAATCTGTGAAATTTGCTTCGAGCCATATATCTCATTGTAATAAGAATTGAACATAAATCATAATAAGCCATCTTATCCTTTGTTCACCATAATCGTAAGAATACATTAGAGTCTATAGTATCTAACTGTGCATTTATATTGACACTATTTACTAATGCATCAAGCTAAGAATGACTCGACCTCTAGCAATGGAGAGACTCGAAACAGAGTGCTATGAGATGAATTTACCTATCCGTGGTGGACCATAATCGCCAATGATTGCACGTTAAACCGATCACTATCTGCAAAAGGGAAATAAGGGGGTAAGTCTCACAGACTTAGTGATCATCAGCTCTGTGAGCATGGCGTAGATGGGAAACAAGCATAAAGTAGGTAAATTTGAATGATAAAACCGAAATAAGAATGATAATCTTAGAAAAATCAAATCACAAATAGAGTGTTTGTGCCTTGTAAAAATGATGTCGTAAAATCATAATGAAATATTTCACTTGGCAAAACAGTGCCAAAAACAAGTGTGGCGAAATAGAGTTCAATCATTGAAAACATCACTTGCCATCAAAATATGAATAATAGTATAAAAGTATGCATGCTCCCAAAATGCATGGCAGAAATCAAAGTGTACAACTCCATAAACCAACTCATGATCGTCAAGTAAACACTGAAAGCTTTTATTAAAACAAGGGGAGTTGCAGAGAAATCTTAACTCTCCACCATGCAAAAGAGTACATATCGAAAAACTCATAAGGCTCTCGAGTAAGTAAGCATCGTAATCACCTGTGGTGCATGTAATAACATCCGGGAGCTCCGCCCCACCGGATTCCCACAACTATGGTAGTCTCGATAATGTTGGTCGACATTAGAGAAATCAAGCGATCGCAATCGCATATCATAAATTGTGGCCTAGCCACAAATAATAACCTATGGCCTTGCCACATATAATCATAGACCATGGCCCCAGTCACACCTAACAGCCCGTTGGTGACCCAAAGGTTCTCTAGCTATAGCTCACTTGTGCATAAGTATAACACCCTGTACCTTTGTATAGAAGCTCATAAGACCTTATCAATATGACTAAGAGTCAATTGACGTGAATTTAAGTGCCAAAGAGCGGTGATGGACGAAAGGAATATTTTGAAATAGAATATTTTGTACACGAGAAAATAATAATTAAATAATAATTTTTTTATTGAAGATGAATTAGTAAGTTAAAAGGTGAATCAAAGGTAAACCAAGACAAAATGAGACATTTTGGGTCCCAAGGAGACAAGTGAAAAATTCTAGAATAAAATAATATTTTATTAATAAAATAATATTAAAATAATACTGATGTCAGGTTGGATATATTACCCGAAGGAAGTGTGATTTGTACAATTTGTCTAAGTGAGGGAATGAAAGTAAGAAATATTTAGAAAAAAAAAACAATGTTATTGGGGCCCGCGTGTCTTTATTAAGTTGAGCAAGAGCGGGTAAATATATATTTAAATATTATGGAGACACCTTGATGAGGTGTAAATTTGATATTTTATTTGTACAAGTGTAATGGGAGAAAGATAGAAGAAAATTGGAATTTAAGAAGTCTTGAAAGGACCAAATTGTGACGATGAAATGTTCATAAGGTCACATGGTAAATAAGGCAAAGTTTGAGGATTTATGTGCAATTATAATATTTGAAGTTAAATGGATACTAACTAATCAAGGAAAGTTAGGTTATGTGGAATATGAGATGTACATATGAAAGTTACTATTACATGCAAACTATAGTGTGCAAAAAGGAGAAGTTAGTGGGGAACATGTGGGACCCCTATTATGTGAAGAAAAAGGAAGGATAAAGTTAAAGATTATTTGCATGTTTGGTGCATCAGGTGGTCAAATGTGGAAAATGAAATGTGAGTTGCATGAGACCTGATTGGTTGGAAAAATGGCCAAATAAAATGTAAAGTGAAGCTTGTACATGGAGTGTGATTGGAGGAATAAGGTGGCATTAAAAGGAAATGAAAATGAAATGCAATAAAACATATGTGGAATGAAATGCAAATCAAATAAATGAAAAGAGAATGCCATGTGGACCAATGCATGGACATGGCAATCTAACCAAAGGATAAAGGAATGGATAAGGAAACATAGCATGAACAAGCCACCAATGGGAGGTGGTGATAATAACAAAGAGAGACATTGAATGGCATGACATGTAGAGAAAAGAAAACAATGAGAAAGTGCGAAAGTGAGGTGGCGATGGGAAGATATTAGGATAGAATTTGAACCAATGAGCAAAAGAGAAAATTGTGCATGAAACATGAGCGATGATGCAATAGAATGGAAAGTACAAAGAAAGATAGAGTTGAGTTGTGCATGCGAAGTCGGAATACTATCAAAGAAAAGAGAAGAAGGAGAAACCAAATAAAACAAAAAGAAAAAGTAAGCAACCTTGAGCAATCTGCCCATGTGGGAGTAAAATGAGAAGATGAAAGCCATTTCAAGCCTTTCACTTTGAGAGGTCCGCCCATGAGAGAAGAAATGAAAGGAAATGTTGCCATTTCCTTGGGAATCTGCCCATAACAAAGAGAAATGGGATAAAGGCTCATTTTCTCTTTGTTTTGTCCACCACCCAAGAGGAAGAGAGAAAAGAGAAGAAAAGCAACATGCAAGGAAAGGCTTGATTTTTAGAAGAGAAATGTGAAGAAAACAAGTGTGTTCTGTGAGAGATCCACCCATTTGGAAGAGAGATGGAAGGAAAATAGCCTTTTGAGGCTTCCACCCGAAAGTAGAGAAAGAGTTGAGTGAAAAGGGCTTGGAAGAGGCTCGGTCTTTGTGGAAGTTGGGAGAAAACTCGAAAAGGTTTTCTCTTGCATGCCATGGTTGAAGCTTTAAGAATGCATGGCAGGTTCGGCCTAGTGATTCCAAGCTAAGGAAGGTAAGTAGAACCTTGATTTTGGTTATAATTTCTTGAGAAAATGAGTTGCTAATTGTGTGAGTATGCTTATGGCAGCAATGGTCCTCCAAGATTTGAAAGAAGTAGATGCATGCATGTAGGTTAATCTTGGAATGCATGTTGATTTTGGAGCTAGATAAGCAATGGGTGAGTACTTTAGTTTTGAAATCGCAAATTGACAAGAGAAATGAGTTGTGTGCTAATTGTTTATGTTTGTGGCAGCAATGGTGACTGAGAATGTGAGGAATTGTGGATTATATGTGGAACTTAAGCTAAAACTGAAAGGTATGCATGCAATGTGAATGCATGGTGTTGTGTTGGCTTTGTTTAGTTGATAGTATGTGGATTGTGTGTTAAATGATTGTGAGTAAGGTTGATGAGAACTATGAAATTAGGCTATGGATTAATTGATTGATGTGCTGTCATGCATGTGAATAATTAAGTGTGATGGGTTTGTATGATTGCTAGGAAGTGTAAAAGTAAAGGAGTATGCTATGGTGGTGTGTCGGAGGAGCTAACGGTTAACCAGTGAGTAGAATTAGCTAGATACGCACTCGAATTGATAGCGATGCAGTGTCCCACTATGATAAGCTGTGTAGGGGTGCATATTTTAAAATCTCTGTGCTATATGTATTGATTCTTATTAGTAAACGTTGATGGTTTTCTTAAATGCATTGTGGATAGCATGAGCTTTTGGCCTTGGTAGGCAATTTTAAAACAGATTTACAATGATTTATATATTGTTATTATGGAAAGCATGAGCTGGTAGAAACCATAAGAAGTTTGTGGATGCAAATTGTTTTGAAAGTAGCTTTGGATATATCTATAGATAAGCCATATATGTAAAGAGTATTAGAAATTGGGAAACAAGCCTTTCACGATGTTTGCATCAAAATCTGTGCATTGTGTTTTTGTGTGATATGCATAACTAAATGCATTTGTTAAATGATTTAAAATGCAAAGTTTTGAGCTTCGGTTTTATTTCCATCTTTGTACAAGTGATTACACCATGCCATTTAACTTGAAAAGTAATTTCACAGGGCTATCGAACCTTGATTTCAAATGATTTAAAGGAAAAGCCTTGAAAAATCCAATTTGGTTTTAAAAATAGTTTTGACACACTGAGAGCATCGAGAGTAGGCTGATTGTCACTTCGGTTAAATGTGACCCTTGTGCACAAGTGAGTTCTAGCTAGAGAACCTTTGGATCATTGATGGATTTCTAGACATGGCTGAGGCCATAGTCTGTGATATACCTGGTAAGGCCACGGGTTATATATGTGGCTAGGCGACAAGTGATATTCGTGGTTGCGACCGCTTGATTCTCCGATGTCGGCCAACATAGTTAAAACTACCATGGCTTTGGGGATTCGGTGGAGCAAAAGCCCTGGATGTTATTACGTGGAAGTGGGTCCCTGGGTGATTATGATACTTACCTACTTGAGAGCCTTGTGAGTTTTTTGACGTGTACTCTTCTGCATGGTGGAGAGTTAAGATTTCATTGCAGCTCCCCTTGTTTGAATAAAAGCTTTCAGTGTTTACTTGACAATCTTAAAATGGTTTATGTGGCTGTACACTTTGATTTCTTTATGTGCCACACATTTTTGGGAACATGCATACTTTTATACTGTTATTCACATTTTGATGGCAAATAATGCTTTTGATAATTGAACTTTGTTTTGCTATGCTTGTTTTCGGCACCAATTTGCCATGTGAAATATTGCATTATGATTTACATCGTTATTTTTGTTACAAGGCACAAATATCCTACTTATGATTTGTTTTCTTAAGATTTTGATTTGATATTCTGGTTTATCATTCAACTTATCTGCTTTAAGCTTGTGCACATAGTTCCCTTGTGCACATTATCTACTTTACTTGCTCACGAAGCCGATGATCACTGAGTTTATGAGACTCACCCCTTATTTCCCTTGTGCACATAGTGATCAGCCTAGCGTGCATTCATCAACATTTGTAGTCCATCGCAGATAGGTAAAAGCATCTCATAGCAATTTATTCTGAGTGCTCCGCTGCCAGAGGTTGAGTTGTCATAGTATAACTTGTTATGAAATTAGACATTAGTATCAATACGAATGTACATTTGGAGATTTTAAGTCTTGATGTATTATTTTTATGATTATGCGGAATAAAGGTTTAGTCAATTTAAAAAGATTATTGTTCAATTCTTATTACAAAGATTTTTATGTATCAAAGTAATTTCATAGATTGATGGCATGATTATGAAGTAATAGGTAACGTTTTAAGTAAGGCTTGTTCGGGACTTGGTGGGTTCTCCCACGAGACTCAGACGCCGGTAGCGATCAAGGAGCGGTCGTTATATTATAAAGATTATTGTTCAATTCTTATTACAAAGAGTTTTATGGATCAAAGTAATTTCATAGATTGATGGCATGATTTTAAGTAACACCTAACATTTTAAGTAAGACTTATTTGGGACTTGGCGGGTTATCCCACGAGACTCGCATGTCGGTAGCAATCGAGGAGTGGTTGTTACAACAAGGGTCACACCCGATGTGATATTCGCCCTACTCTCGACACTGTTAGTTTGTCAAAACTATTTTCAAAACCAAATCAAGTTTTCGAGGCTTTTCCTTTAAATTATTTGAAATCAAAGTTTCATAACCCTTTAAATTGCTTTTCAAGTTAAATGGCATGGTGTAAACACTTTGTACAAAGATCGGAATAAAACTGGTGCTCAAAACTTGCATTTTAAAACATTTAACAAATGCATTTGGCTATGCATATCACACAAAAATACAAGGCACAGATTTTAATGCAAACATTGTAAAAAGGCTTGTTTCCCAGTTTCTAAAACACTTTACATAAATAGCTTATCCATAGTTATATCCAAAACAACATCCAAAACAACTTGCATCCATAATTTTCTATGATTTCAAGCAGCTCATGCTTTCCACAAATGCATTTAAAGAATACTATCAATGTTTACTATACATATATCATTATATAGTTATGGAAATTTTGAAATAGGCACCCCTTACTCATCTTACAATAGTAGGACATTGCATCGCTATCAATTCGGGTGTGTATCTAGCTAATTTTACTTTCCGGTAACCCGTTACCTCCCGGCACACCACCAGAGCACACTTTCTTTACTTATACACTTCCTAGGAACCATACAAACCCAATACACTTAATTATTCACATGCATGGCAACACATCAATCAATAAATCCGTAACATAATTTCATAGTTAATCCCATGCTTACACACAATCATATATGGCAGCAACTTTGCCAAAGAAGTCTTAAATATTTGCATGCATAATCCTTATCCTTTACTTTCTTCAAACATTACATTTTCACAACATCAAATCTCACAACCAATATAGGCATTCTTCCTAGCCCATAATCATATAACATAAACAATCAAGGATCAAGCCACAAGTTGTTTTACTTTTCCTCAATAATTTAACTTGAACTAAAACCAAGAAATCTCAAGCTCTTTGGTAATGTAATCTCACATTCCTTGCAAATCACCAATATGTATGGTTTCCTTGGCACCCCACATGGTATGCTTTTTCTGACACAAACATTTTCACACATTATAATCAGTTCAAAAAGCATGTATTCAACCAAACTAACAATTTCTATCTTCTTTACCTTGAAATCTCTAAGCCAAACTACCAAAATGTCTTTAGACTTCAACAATGGTGTGTGGGTGGGGAAGAAAACCTCTCAGTTTTCTCTTTTTTTCTTCTTTCAAGCTGTTTTTCTTTCTTTCATTCCTTTTAATCTTTCCTCTCCTCTAGGGTGGAAGCTCCACAAGGCCCTCTCCTCTTCATTTCTCTTGCAAATGGGTGGATCTCTCATGAAACTCACTTGTTTTCTTCACCTTTTTCTTCTAAAACCCGAGCCCCTCCTTGCATGTTTCTTTTCTTTTCTTTTCTTTTCTTTCCTTTCTCCCTTTCTCTTTTCTTCTTTGTTATGGGTGGACCTCTCAAGGCAAAAGCCATGAAAATGGCTTTCATTTTCTCATTTTGCTCACACATGATCGGATTGCCAAAGGTTATTTTCTTTTTCTATTATTTTTTTCTTTTCTCTTTATTTTTCTTTATTCATTCCTCATTTCTCATTGGACCAACTCACTCCCCACTCACATTGAATGCACAAATTTTCTCTTTTGCTCATTGGTCCAAAATCTATCCTAATTATCTTCCATTTGTCACCTCATTTTCTCATCTTTTTTTTTAATTTCATTTGCCACCTCAGTCCTCCAATCACTCTCCATGCACAAGTTTCACTTTACATTTTATTTGGCCATTTATTAAACCACTCAAGTCACATGCGACCCATATTTTACTTTCCTTATTTAGCCACCTAATGCACCAATCACATTACATGCAAATAAACTTAACTTTATTTTTCCTTTTTCTTCACATGCTAGGGGTCTCACATGTCCCCCACTAACTTCTCCTTTTTGCATGCTATGATTTACATGTAATAGTGAATTCACATGTATATTTAACATTCCACATAATTTAACTCCCCTTGGTTAGTAAATGCCCTTTTAACTTTAAATATAGTAATTGCACATAAGTCCTCAAACTTTTCCTTATTTACCATTCGACCCTCCATACTTTTCATCCTTTACAATTTGGTCCTTCAATCATTTCTTTGATTCCAATTTCCTTCTATCTTTCTTCCTTTACATGTGTACAATCAAAATATCAAAGTTACACTTCACCAAGGTGTTATCATAATATTTAAATATTTACTTACCCGCTCTTGCTTTCTTAAATAAAGGCACACAGGCCCACTTGTGTTGTTTTTCTTCAAAATTCTTTGTTATTTCTTCTCCCTCACTTAGATTAGTCATATAATCCTCATTCATGACTGATTTCGATAACAGATAAAATATTAATATTTTAATATTATTTTATGAATAAAATAATATTTTATATTAAAATTTTTCACTTGTTTCCTTGGGACTTAAAATGTCTCACTTTGTCCCGATTCACCTCCGATTCGTCTTTTAACTTGCCAATTCATCCTCGATAAAATATTATTATTTTATTATTTTATCACTTACGAAATATTTATTCTAAAATATTCCTTTCACTTTTCAACACTCTGAAACACTTTAATTAACCTCAATTGGCATCCGATAAGCTCTATTAGCTACCATATCAAAGTACGGGGTGTTACAGTTAATTAAAGGCAAGTTAAGGAGTTTGTTAAGTTTAATGAAGAGTTAGTCAGCTACGAAGGAAAGAGCAAATAATGAGCAAAAATAGAACCCTAGTAATTGATTATCAAGGGACCTTAATCAACTAAGACATGGTTGTGTGACAAGATGAAGCAAAACAGAAATATGCTAATCGGTTAAGAAGTATGGTTAATCTGTTAGGGCATAAGGTCCTAATATCTTCAATCGGCAAAAACAAGTTTGAAAATATTATTAATCACTGAAGGGAGCCAAAATAGAAAAGCTCAATATTCGAAGATTTTCTAGTTGATTAAAGGTGATTTTAATCGGTTGTGGTTGAAAAAAGTAAAGCTTCAATCAGTTAAGGGAAGTGTTGACCATTTAAAGGAAGACTGCCATGTAGAGAAGTGCAAATAGAAAGTTTGTAATCAATTATAGCCTACCATAACGGAAGTCTGCTGAAGAAAAAAAGTTTCAAGACAGAAAACTCTTAATCAATTATAGCCTCCTGTAATCAGTTAGACTAAAGAATGTAGTAGCAGGATAATGCAAGGCAGAGAAACTGTATTCGGTTAGAGCTGCCTGTAATTGGTTAGCCAATGTCTATCTGCCTATTTGAATTTAAATGCTAAAGGACAAAATAACATTTATAAATGCATCAGAGTTGTTTCTAACGGCTAGAAACTATCTCTAAGAAAAATCTGATTCCTTAGGTATAAAAGGAAGCTCTAACGATCAAAGAAAGAAGATTTGAAGAGAGAAGAGCTACTTTGAGCAAAAAGTAACATATTCTTTACAAAAAACACTTGCCTTTCATTCCATATCCAAAAAAAGTGTTTGAGCTTGATTGTAATCTATCCAGACTTGTAAAGGTGCTTAGTTGTACTTCTTTTTTTTCTTTCATAGGAAATTAAAGTGTGGGAAGTACTTTAAAGATTGTTGTAAAGGATTAGAGCTTGGGTTAGAAGCTCACCTTGTAAAAGCTTGGTGGAAGTTGTTAATTTCATTAATTTAGTGAAGTTGGGTTAAAAATCCTTGATTGGGAGATCAAGGTGGTGGATGTAGGTCAAAGGGAACGAACTACTATAAATACTCTTGGATTGTCCACTTCTTTTTACCCATCCTTACTTGGTGTCTTGTAATTCTAACTAGTTCTAATCATTCTTTTCATCCAGTTGACTAAGTGTTCTTCAAGCTCTAAAGGGCTGAGCATAAAATTTTTAGTGCTATTCACCCCCTTCTAGAACTCCAACGGTACCAACAAGTGATATCGAAGCCATACCTTTAAATTTAAATACAAAAGATTATACAAAGAAAGAGAGAAGAACAAAATGAAATAAAAATGAAAGATTTAAATGAACAAACAATTTGATAATGGAATTTCTTCAAGAAAATAAGTGATATTTTTTAATGTTCTTAAGGTGGGAGATATTTTTTTAATTTTCAACAAAATTGTTGAGAAAATCTAA
>NW_018397275.1:1213379-1213520 GCF_002168275.2 Theobroma umbraticum
ACGACACCACACACTTTCTTTTATATATATATATATATATTCATACTCACATGTTGCACTTTGTATAACAAACATACTTAAACTATGTTTTCCCCCAAATTCGTGTTTCCAAATATCATTGTTTTGTCTTTTTTTGGTTTA
>NW_018397275.1:1214065-1214211 GCF_002168275.2 Theobroma umbraticum
ACAAGAAAGGGTGCTCTTCATCCACCAACTCTATTAGGGCCTTTATTATGTACCTATCCTTGGGGTTTGAAAACAACTCAAAAGAGTACTTCGTCTTATCTCATCTCATCATAACACAATGATAAAGTGCATGCAACCTACCATTT
>NW_018397275.1:1214311-1222232 GCF_002168275.2 Theobroma umbraticum
ATTTTATTCAGCAGTTGTAAAATTCTCTTCTCATCTTACTCCCCTCAAATGGATTTGCAAAAGTCAGTTGTTGTTGAAGAACAATTCACAAATAGGCCTATTCTATTTGATGGATCAAATTATGCTTATTAAAGCATTAGAATGTAGACATACATTAGAGCCCTTGAATATGAAATGTGAGATGTATTATCGAAGGATCCTATGTTCCCACCACACTTAATGTTGTCACTAGTGAAAAAATACCTAAGCCTAAAGCTGAGTGGACTGAAGATGAAGTCAAAAAGGTGCAAACAAATTTAAAGCCATCAGCACCTTTCATTATGCACTCACTCCTTTGGAATTCAACAAAGTCTCTAATTATACTACTGCTAAAGAGATTTGAGAAAAACTTAAAGTTATTTACAAGGGGACTTCTCTAGTCAAAGAGTCCAAAATTACCTAACTCATTTGCAATTATGAAATATTTAAAATGGAACTGGGCAAACATATCACTACCATGTTCCATAGGTTTACCAATATTCCAAACAAGCTCAATCAACTTGGAAAAACTATCCTTGAACATGTGTTAGTAAAAAGATTACTTAGATGTCTCCCTAAGAGCTATAAACTCAAAGTCACAACTATTCGAAATGCCAAGATCTTAATGTGGTCACACTTGATGAAATTTGTGGTTCACTCTCTATATATGAACTTGAAACAAAAGAAGAAGAAGAGGGAGAAAAGAAAGAAGCTAAAAAGAAGAAGAAAAATTTGGCACACAAGATTAGTCTACTTAAGAAGGAATTAAAAGAGCCATCAAGTGATGATGATGAAGAGCAAGCCATGATGGTCAGATGATTTAAAATGTTAATGGGATAAAAAGGTAAAAAGTTTAGAAGAAAAAATTACAAGAATGATCAAGGTTCCTTTAGGAAAAATAAGCATAAAGGTGATTTTAGCAAGAAGGATGGGATGGTGCGTTTTAAATGCAAAAAACTAAAACACTTCAAATTAGAATGCCTATTACTCAAAGTAAAAACCTCAAAGAAAAGAAAGAAACCTAAAAAAGCAATAGTAGTAGCAACATGGTCTAATAGTGGTTCATCAAGTTCAAAAGAAGAAAGAGAAAAATCAAAAGAAAGAGCCAATTTCTACTTGATGGCGAAAGAAGAAGAAATTGAGGTTGAGCGAGGACAACAGGATCAACATTTTGAAGCTCAACCAAAGAAAAGGTAGCCTTGGTACTTGGACAATGGTTACTTGAGACACATGACGAGCAATGAAAAATTATTTGCTAAGATTGATAGGAAGAAGTATGGTAGTGTTTCCTTTGGTGTTGATTCCAAGGGCATTATCTAAGGAATTGGAACCATTGGTAACACATCTCAAACACAAATCAAGCGTGTCTTATTTGTTAAAGGTTTAAAACATAATTTGCTAAGCATTAGTCAAATTTGTGATAGAGGTTTTTGAGTATACTTTGATTCCCATGCATGTCAAGTAATTGATGTTAACACTAACAAAGTAGCATTCATTAGCAAAGGAATTAAAAATATGTATGTCATTTTTCTTGATAAAATTAAGACTTGGGAATCATTCTTGATTTCCAATGATTTTTGTGATAACTGGTTGTGGCATAGAAGGTTAGGACATGCTAGTATGCACACAATTTCAAAACTTTTGAGAAAAGGCTTAGTCTTTGGACTTTCGAAGATATCATTTGAAAATGACAAAGCTTGTGATGCATGTCAATTTGGTAAACAAGTTAGAAGTTCTTTTAAATCTAAAAAGTCATATCAACTTCTAGGCCACTTGAACTATTACATGTTGACTTGTTTGGACCAATCACTGTTACTAGTCTAGAAGGCAAGTCATATGGCTTTGTTATTGTTGATGATTACTCTAGATATACATGGGTCATAAAGCATGAATGCATTGCTAATTTTTATTAAGCATTGTAAAAAAGTTCATAATGAAGAAGGCCTTACCTTTATTAGTGTTAGAAGTGCACATGGTGGTGAATTTGAAAGTGATAATTTTGAAATTTTTTGTAATGAAAATGGTTTTGATCACAATTTTTCAGCTCCTAGAACTCCACAACAAAATGAAATTGTTGGCAGAAAAAACAGAACCTTAAAAGAAATGCCAAGGATAATGCTTTGCGAAAACAACATGCTAAAATACGTTTAGGCTAAAACAGTGAATATTGGAACTTATATTTTGAACAAAGTTTCCATTAGAGCTATGATTTTTAAAACCTCTTATAAGTTTTACAGAGGAAGAAAACCAAATATATCTCATCTAAAGAGTTTTGGATGCAAATGCTTTGTTTTAAATAATGCAAAAAAAACCTTGGAAAAGTTTGATGCTAAAGTGATGAGGCAATTTTCTTAGGTTATGCATTAAATTCTAAAGCATATAGAGTGTTTAACAAAAGAACTCTAATTATAGAAAAGTCAATCCATATTATTTTTGATGAGACTAATGCTGCACAAAGATAGGTAGTGATTGGTGACGATGATGCGGATGACATTGAGAAGAAAATGGAAAATATGAGCTTGGACAACAAAAAAATGATGGAGAAAGCTTAAAATAGAAAGATGATAATGAACCACCGTCGAAAGACTTGCAAAGAACTAAAGAACAGTATAGTGATCTTCCTAGAAGTTTGAGATTTGTAAGGAATCATCCTTAAGAACTCATCATTGGTGATCCCTCGGATGGTGTCAAAACTAAAAAAGGTTTAAGGGAAGCTTGTGAGTTTCTAGCTTTCATATCACAAGTGGAATCAAGGAGCTTGAAGGAAACTGAAAAGGAAGAAAGTTGGATGATTGCTATGCAAGAAGAGTTGAGACAGTTTGAAAGGAACAAGGTTTGGACCTTAGTTCCAAGGCTAACCAATCATTCAATTGTCGGTACAAGATGGGTGTTTAAGAGCAAGATGGATGTGTTGGGAAATAAGGTAAGAAATAAGGCAAGGTTAGTTGCTCAAGGCTATAATCAAGAAGAAGGTATTGATTATGATGAAACCTGTGCTTCGGTAGCTAGATTAGAAGCCATTAGACTCTTACTTGCCTATACATGCCTTATGAACTTGAAATTGTTTCTAATGGATGTTAAAAGAGCATTTCTTAATGGCTTTATTCAAGAAGATGTATATGTTGAACAGCCCCCTGGTTTTGAATTGTTTGATAAAATTGATCATGTATATAAACTACAAAAAGCTCTTTATGGATTAAAACAAGCTCTTAGAGCTTGTATGAAAGACTTTCTAAGTTTTAATTGAAAAAGGATACTCTAGGGGAAGTGTTGATTATACCTTGTTTATTAAGAAAAATGAGACTAATTTGATTGTTGTTCAAATTTGTGTGATGATATAGTATTTGGTGCTACTAATGAAAGGTTGCGTGAGAATTTTGCTAAAGAAATGCAAGGAGAATTTGAAAAGAGTATGATGAGAGAACTAAAGTTCTTACTTGGTCTACAAATCAAGTAATGTGGAGATGAAATATTCATCAACCAAGAAAGGTATACCAAAGAAATGCTGAAAAAGTTCGGTATGATGAATATGAAGTCAATTGGAACTCCTATGAACCCCTCCACAAAGCTTGACAAAGATGATAAAGGAAAATATGTGGATTGAAAACCCTATAGAGGTATGATTGGTTCATTTCTTTATCTTACAGCAAGTAGATCTGATATGTTATTTAATGTATGCTTATGTGCAAGATTCCAATCATGTCTTAAGCAATCACATTTGATTATCGTGAAAAAAATTTTAGATTTCTCTTGGATATTCAAAGCTTAGGCTTATGGCATCCAAAAGGTTTATCTTTTAATTTTTTGGCTATTCCAATGCTAATTTTGCTACCAGCAAAACTGATCGAAAAAGCACTAGTGGTACTTGTCAATTTCTTAGAAATATGACTGTGTCTTGGTCTTGCAAGAAACAAAATTTTGTTGCTTTATCGACTGTTGAAGCTGAGTATATATCACCAGATAGTTGTTGTGCACAAATTGTATGGATTAGGCGGCAACTAAATGATTTTGGAATGGCTATACATAAAGTTCCCATTTATTATGATAATATGAGTGTCATAAATATCTCCAAAAATCCTGTTCAACACTGTAGAGCCAAGCACATTTAAATTAGACATCATTTCATTAGAGATCCTGTGCTTAAATGAGGTATTGAAATAGATTTTGTAGATACCTTGCATCAATTGATAGGCATTTTCACAAAACCATTGAATGAACTATAAGGCTCCTAAAAGAGATTTGGAAAAGTTGAAAGAAGAGTTTCATGGAAGTGATAGGACCAGACAGATTTAAGCTCTAAATCTATGGAATGAGTTTGAAATTTTAAGAATGGGGGAGGATCAGTCTATTCAAGACTATTTTGATAAAGTCCTTAGAATTGTGAATACATTGAGGCTTGTAGGTGAATAAGATTTTAACAAAAAATTGTGAATAAATTGTTGGTCAGTTTACCTGAAAAATTTGAAGAAAAAATCTCATCACTTTAGGACTCGAAAGATTTAGTATCTATCTTTGTTATTAACTTGCTTAATGCTCTTCAAGCTCAAGAACAAAGAAAAGGTCTACAGCAGTATGTTGTTTTCAAGGAAGCCTTGATGGCAAGAAACTCTAAAAAAAGATTAGGTAGTGTTTTTTGAAAGAAACTAGGGAATGAAAGGAAGGAAAAAGGCAAGAAAAATGGGGATAAGAGACAAGGAAAAAAAAAACCTTTCCACCTTACTCATACTATAAAAAAAATCATACTGAGAGGTATTGTTGGTATAGGCCAAATGTCAAGTGTAGAGCTTGTCACTAGTAAGGCCATGCCAAGAAAGTGTGTGAAAATCGAGGGAGGAAGGTGGAAGAGAAGACTATTGTTGCTGAACAAAAGGATAATACTAATGAAGAATTTCTGTTCATGGCAAAACATGCAAGCAAATAAGAGAAACAAAATAGTTGGTTTCTAGAAAATGGGTGCTGAAATCACTTTAACAAATGCAAGAATAGTTTTTCGGTGTTTGATGGTAGGTTTAGAACCATAATGATGATTGGCAATGGTGACTTGGCTGCTAGATAGTGGGTGCTCAAATCATTTAACTGGATGCAAGAACAATTTTTTAGTGTTTGATGGTAGCTTTAGAACAAAAATGGAGATTGGAAATAGTGACTTTCTATTAATTTATGGGATTGGCATTGTTAAAGTTTAGACTTTTGATGGCTTGAGGACAATTTCAAAAGTCTACTAAACACCAAAAGTGAGTTAGAATTTGTTAAGTGTGGGATAGCTTATGGATGACAACTATGAGTTGATATTTAAGGATAGGGTTTGGAAAATTAAAGATCCTGTTGCAAAGGATTTATTTATTGTAAAAATGGAAAACAAATGGTTCCCTCTCAACTAGTTAAAGGTTAAGTGTGTAGTATACAAACGTCTGCCAATTGACATTGAGCTTTGGCACAAGAGCTTTGGTCATGTGAACCATTCTTATTTGAAACAAATGGTTTTACATAAGTTGGTTGATGGTTTTCCTAACATGTGAAATCTTGATAGATTGTGCAGTACCTATCAATTTGGAAATAAAGTAAAACTCCAAAGACTAGAAGCTAGAAGGCAACACAAAAATTGCATCTGGTACACAAACATTGGAGACCCCATGAAGACTTTGTCTTTGAATGGAAGTAAGTTTTACTTACTATTTATTGATGATTTCGCACATTTCATATGGATTTATTTTCTAAAACAAAAATCAGAGGCTTTAAACATGGTCATGAAGTTCAAAGCTATTGTTGAGAATCAGACCAGTTTAAATATAAACGTCCTTAAAAGTGACAATGGGACTAAATACAATGCCAAAGAGTTTGAGAAATTTCTAAATGAATTTGGTATTGTGCACTAGTTAATAGTGACTCACAGCCCTCATTAAAATGGGTTTTTGAGAGCAAAAATAGAACTATCATGGAAGCAGCTTGATGTTTGCTATTTAAGATGACCCTACCTAAGTTTTTATGGGCAGAAGTTGCTAATGCTGCCAACTACCTATTGAATATGACTCAAACTATGTTTTTAACCAACAAGACACCTTATGAAGCCTGGTTAGGTATCAAACTTATTGTAACTCATCTCAAAGGTTTTTGGTGTGTCTGTTATGCTAAGATACCTAATGCTAAGAGAGGTAAGCTTGATGAGAAGTCATTGGTTGCAGTTCATCTTGGCTATATTGAAGTGTTTAAGGGTTACAGGTTGCTTAATGTTAAAACAAGAAGGCTATTTGTTAGTAGAGATGTCAAATTTGATGAGAATACCAAGTGGAATTAGGATATGGGTGCCATTGAAGCTATTATAAACAAAGACGTTGTAGTTGATGATGTGTTAAATGTTGAAGAAGACTTTGAATCTGATGAAAACATAAATGAAGCTCTTGTTAAAGGGACTTGTTCACTTTAAGATATAGATGAGAAATGCAACACTACAATTGCAAAACCTAGCTACTACTTTAAAGCTACTTCAGATGAACATTGAAAGTAGGAAATGAAGGTTAAAATGATGATGATAAAGAAGAACAACACCTGGACCTTGGTTGATAGATCAAAAAATAAAAAAGGTATTGGAGTATAGTGGGTGTACAGGACCAAACTCATGTCTGATGGTTCTGTTAAAAAGCATAAAGCTAGATTGATAGTCAAGGGGTTTTCACAAGTATATGGAGTTGCTTTTTTTTTAAACCTTTGCCCTTATAGCCAAACATAAAATTATCAAGCTACTAATGGCACTTGCAACTAAAGAAAGTTGGACAATTTGGAACCTGGGCATTGAATTAGCATTTCTCAATGGTATTATTGATGAAGACAATTATGTGAAATATCTTGAAGGATTTGTTGAACTAGGCAAAGAGGATGAGGTCTATAAACTTATAAAAGCTCTTTATGGGATCAAGCAAGCCCCAAAGAGCATGGTATGAATGAATGGTTAATTATTTGAAAACTTAAGGTTTTCCTAAAAGTGACAGTGAACATACTTTGTATGTTAAAAGCTTAGGTAATCTTGTTCAATTAATAGTGTAACACCCTGTACCCTCATATAAGAGCCAATATGATCTCATCAACAAGACAGAGGGTTGACAGATATAAATCTAAGTGCGAAAGAGCAATGATAGATGAAAGAAATATTTTAAAATAAAATATTTTGTATGCGAGAAAATGATAATTAAATAATAATATTTTATCAAGAATGAATTATCGAATCAAAAGAGTGATTTTGAAGTGATCCGGGACAAAGTGAGACATTTTGGGTTCCGACAAAAGAAGTTGAAAAATTTAGAATAAAATAATATTAAAATATTAATATTTTATTTGTGGTTGAAGATAATCATGAAGAAGAAGTATATGAGTAATCTAAGTGGAGGAGAAGAAGTAAGAATGAATTTTGAAGAAAAGCGACATAAATGGGGCCCACGTGCCTTTATTAAATAGAGCACGAGCAGGTAAGTATATATTTAAATATTATGGTGACACCTTGATTAGGTGCAAACTTTATATTATATTTGTACACATGTAAAGGAAGGAAAATAGAAGAAAATGGAAGTTTAAAACATGTTGGAAGGACTAAATTGTGAAAGATGAAAAGTATAAAGGGTCAAAAAGGAAATAAAGAAAAGTTTGAGGACTCAATTGCAAATTACAATATTTGGAAGTTAAATGGATATTAACTAATCAAGGAAAGTTAAGTTATGTGAAATATGAGATGTACATGTGAAAGTTACTACATGCAAACTATAGTGTGTATAAAAGGAGAAGTTAGTGGAAAACATGTGAGACCCCCATCATGTGAAGAGAAAGAGAAAGATAAATTTAAAGATTATTTGCTTGTAAATTTGATTGGTGCATTGGTGGTCAAATGAGGAAAATGAAATGTGGGTTGCATGAG
>NW_018397275.1:1222332-1238541 GCF_002168275.2 Theobroma umbraticum
TGACCCTTGTGCACAAGTGAGCTCTAGCTAGAGTACTTTTGGGTCATCGATGGGCTATTAAATGTAGCTAGGGCCATAGTTTGTGATTTATGTGGCAAGGCCACGGGTTGTTATATGTGGCTAGGCCATCAGTGATATTTACGGTTACGACTGATTGATTTCTCCTATGTCGGCCAACATCGTCGAGACTGCATGGCTGTGGGGATACGGTGGAGTAGAGCTCCTGGATGTTATTATGTGGAAGTGGGTCCACGGGTGATTATGATACTTACCTACTCGAGAGCCTTATGAGTTTTCGACGCATACTCTTTTGCATGGTGGAGAGTTAAGATTTCTTTACAGCTCCCTTAGTTTGAATAAAAGCTTTTAGTGCTTATTTGATGATCATTAAATGGTGTATGTGGCCGTATACTTTGGTTTCTTTACATGCCACACATTTTGGGAACGTGAATACTTTCATACCGTTGTTTATAGCCGATAGCAAGTGATGTTTGTAATGAATAAACCTTGTTTGCTACACTTGTTTTTGGCACTATCTTGCCAAGTGAAATGTTGCATTATGATTTTACGGAATATTTTTACAAGGCACAAATATCTTACTTATGATTTGGTATTTTAAGACCAAGATTTGATATTCTGGTTTTATTATTCAACTTACCTGCCTTATGCTTGTTTTTCATCTACGCTCTGCTCACGGAGCCGATGATCACCGAGTCTGTGAGACTCACCCCCCATATTTCCCTTTTGCAGATAATGATCACCCTAGCATGTATTCATCGGCATTTTCAGCCCACCGTGGATAGGTAAAGGCATCTCATAGCACTTTATTCTGAGTCCCTCCGCTGCTACAGGTGGAGTCTTCATAGAGTAATTTGTTACGGGATTAGACAATAGTGTTAATTCAAATGTACATTTGGAAATTATAAGTCTTGATGTATCGTTTTTACAATTATGTGGAATATAGGTTTATTCAATTTATTAAGATTATTGTTCAATTCTTATTACAAAGAGCTTTATGGTTCAAGAAAAATTTTCTTAGATTGATGGTATGAATATGAGGTAATGACTAACATTTTAAGTAAGGCTTGTTTGGGACTTGGCGGGTTCTCCCGCTAGACTCGAACGTCGGTAGTGATCGAGGAGCGGTCGTTACAAATAATTTCACTTTATGTTGATGATTTACTTTTCATTGGACCAGATGGTTATTTATAGATGACTTCAAACTGAAAATGCAAAAAGAATTTGACATGAGTGATCTTGGCAAGATATCATACTTCCTTGGTGTGCAGATTGAACAAAAAGTTGATTGCATACTAATGCCTTATAAGAAATACACTTCTGATTTGTTAAAAAAATTTAGAATGGATAATTGCAAGGTAGTAGCAACACTTCTAACCTATGGTAACAAGTTGAGTAGGGATGATGGAGGTGCTGAGATAAATGAAACTTTTTGCAAGAGGTTGATAGGAAGTCTATTGTATCTTTCTGCAACAAGGCCTTATATTACGTATGCCACTAGTTTACTCCCTAGATTTATGCACAATCCTTTTGAAATTCTCTTAGTTGCTGCTACGAGAGTACTCAGGCAGGTTAAAAGGGACCTTAAGCTATGAATTGAAGTTTAACAAAGCTGAAAAATAAGAGGTTCAAGGCTATTGTGATCGTGATTTAGGTGGAAGCCTAGAAGACTCTAAGAGTACTAGTGGGTATTGTTTTTCTTTTGGAAGTGTTATTTTTGATTGGAACTCCAAATTGCACAATCCTCTACTGAAGTAGAATATGTTGCTGTTGCTTCAACTGCAAACCATACAATTTGGTTGACAAAAATTCTTTAAGATTTAAAGTTTAATTGTGATGAACCTAGTAAAGTTTTATTTATGGTTGGTGACTGCAGCACTAATTATGAGCAAGAGGTTACACGAGCTCTCAAGTTTTAGTAACCTAACCTTTGAACCTATTAGAATTTTTAATTTGAACTAGGTATTGATTCGTCTTGGTACAAGATGCCACCTAAGATGAGAGTTCCCTCAAGGGTTGTAGGAGAGCAAAATGCCTCTAATGAGCCTATGGAACCACCATAAGTGTCCATGTCATGGAGTCATGGTAGGCGTAAAGCAACGAGATGGACTCGAAATGCTAAACCATGTTATATGAACACTGGTGAGGAGAATGTGGGAATCGGGGATGACTACCCTATAGGTGGAGGTGTCACCCTAGTGGATCTAGCAATAGGGCTGTAAAGTTTGGTTCACAAATTTACCGAGTTTTGCAATAGAAGCGAGGCACTATCTAAGGAATAAATTTATTCTAGTTTGGAAGATTCGGACTATGTGTTTTAGTGCAAGCATTCAAGAAAGGCCATTAAAGTCACTTTGCCAGATTTCATGAAATTAAATCCCCCATCATTTACTACTTCAGATGTAGAGGAAGATTCACAGAAATTTCTAGAGCACATGGAATGTATTTGTTCAGCTTTGGGATGCTCCACACATCGGTCGATGGAATTGGTGGGTTTTAGACTGAAAGATGTGGCAAGGATATGGTTTATTTGATTAAGAAAGTAAGAGACACAAAGGCACAGGCGTTTGAGACTTTAAGATAGACCCTAGACATGTTAGTGACAGAGTATGATGTCCAATTCACTTAATTGTCAACATATGCTCTTGACTTTGTCCTAATTGAGTAAAAAAGGATCAAGAGATTTATTTAGGGATTAATTGAGTTGTTATTTAAAGTCTTAGCCACTCAAAGGTTTGCCTCATATGTAATAGTGGTGGACACAGCTAGAATGATTGAAACTAAGAGGTTGGAATCTATAATGGAAAGAGGTAGAAGTCGAAAAGCTTGAAAGCAAGGCCATCAAGGTTGAAGAGATTCTAGCATAGATAGGAGTCCCACATTCATACACTATCAAAGTCGTGAGAGAATTACTCTTACGTATAGGCCACTAAGAAACAGTGATCACTATTTAGACAAGAACAGTATAGCAAAGTATCTAATTTAGGCCCTAGGCAGAAGGGTGTTTTATGTAATTATTGTGGTAAGGTGCATGGTAGACTGTGCCTCAAGGCAACGAGATTGCGTTTCAAATGTGGTCAGTTTAAGCATTTAATTAAAGATTGCCTAATGCAGAGGCAGTTAGCAGAGGGTGACCATGATTATGCAAGACAAGTGGTAACTACCTTACCTAGAATGGCACAAACTGAGAGGAATGTTGAAGGTGACAAAGGTAAGGGAATAGCCTTACCATCTCATGGTAGATTAACACAACTAGGTAATGAAGATGTAGGTCAAGCACATGCATTTGCTTTGACGTTGCAAGATGCTCAAACTTCTAATCTAGTGGTCATGGGTACATTTGTTATATGTGGTACCGAAGCATTAGTCCTATTTGATCCTGAATAGATACATTTCTTCATGTCTGCATATTTTGTGTCAAACTTAAATCAGTTTTGTTGTAACATGGAGGAAACCCTGATTGTGACTACTCCCTCAGAGGAGATATTTATGGCAAAGTATGTATATAAATCTTTTGTGGTCCGTATAAAGAATAAAGACACATGAATAGATTTGGTATTGCTGTTAACTTTGAACTTTAATGTGATTTTGGGCATGGACTAGGTAGCGTCTTGTTTTGCCAAGGTAAACTACTACCACAAACTATTAAGGTTTAAATTTTTAGGAGAAACCTCATTTGTGATATATCGTCTAGATTTGAAACTTGCACACTCTCGAGAATTAGATCAAGATAAGGAAGGCTATTTTCAATTATGGAACCCCAATTTGAAGAACATAGTCGACCTTCTAGCTTTAGAAATAATCAGATTTGATTCAAACTTGTGTTTGACAGCTCCAAACTTTATACTAGCTATAAAAAGTAACCCTTGAGTCATTTAGAAGTAAAAGAAGACTTGAGATAAAGTTTCAAATCCTAAAGAGACCTCTAAAAGCTTATTCTCACTCTCTAACTTCATTTTAGTCTCTCACCAAGTTTGGAAAAGTTGTACATTTGCTTTATTTCTGTTGATATTTCTTCTCTTCACACACTTAAGCTAAACATCTAGCACCTAGCCTTCGTAGAGGCATTCTTGCTATAATTTCTACTCTTTTTGGAAATATTCTAGCTTAACCTTGAAAAGCTATTTATGAGTTTACAGTTGAGCCCATGAAAAACCATTATTGAAGGGTTTTGTTAGATCCCATGAAAAAGCTTTGTAAGGGTTTCACTTGATCCCATGAAAAACTAGTGTAAGGGTTATCACTTGATCCCATTAAAAGGAAAAAATCTCTTTGTAAATTATGGAAGGGTTATTGTTTGATTTGGTGAAAAAGCCGGTGTAAAGGTTATCACTTGATCTAGTTAAAAAGCAAGAATCCCTTTGTACATTGTGTAAGGGTTATCGTTTGATCTTGTGAAAATGCCATTGTGAGCATTACCTTTTCATCTTGTTAAAAAGCAAGAATATTTTCTAGTGGATTGGAAATTGCATGGTTACTAAGGGAGTGACTGTAGGCATTTAATTTTCTAGCATTGTGATTTTGCTTAGGAAAATATTCTACTTTGATTCATTATTTATGCTTTGCTCTATGACTGGCACTCGAGTCTAGCAAGCAAAGCCTGCAAAACCCAAGTAAACCTCAGAAATTCAATCACATACCATATAGCCAAGGGATTTATGCACAAAATATTTTCATTATATAACATAAATCCATGTAGATGCAATCATCCATGGCACATTGTTCATACACCATATTGGATACAATATTCATGAAGCCATTGGCCGACAAACAAGTTTGTACTTTACCACCCTTACACAAATTCAAATGGCACGTCATGCCTACCTACATAACAACTACATCGAGTGCAAAGGCTTGTGACAGACTCAATGGAGTGACCAAAATGGTGTGAGAAGCTACTGGATGCCAAAATTTGTCTGTCAATGGATGATCTTTGTAATACGCTATTTAGTGGCCTATTTATCTACACATGGTATAATAAAATGGGTGAGTCATGTAATACTTAATGAAGGATGCTGATAAATAATGGACACATACACACACACTCATTTATATATATATATATAAAAATACATTCACATAGCATCCTCAATGCTAACAAAGTGCTCTAACAAGCATCTTCAATATTAAGGGCATATCAATCATCCTTATGAAATATCCATAAATAGTACATATCCACTAGGCTTATCCTTAAAGCTAGTCAAATTGTTGTAGGCACACTCTAGTTGCTAGAGTGTCATATCAAATCAAATCCATCTCTACCTCTCTGAGGCTATGTCACATCATCTATGACTCAAATCAAATCTTAAAGTGGTCTTTCCTTGAACATCATTAAATCATGCATGGTGGCCAATCAAAGGAGTCAAATCATGCTCAAGGCTAAGCCATTGGCAGAGAGTCATATCACACACGTGTTGAAGCATTGGGCAAAAGATCAAAGTCATTGTCTAGTGTAATATCCCAATAGAAGACATCACTTGGATTAATCTCAGATGGGTGGCATCAAATACAAAGTTATCATCCAGAGTAATCTCAAATGGGTAGTATCAAATACAAAGTCAATATCTAGAGCAATCTTAACGGATGACATAAAAGCATTGCAGGTGGGAAACACAAGTGAGTCTAGTACTACCATCCTTGCAACCATAAAACAAAGTCATAGGGGATTTAACACCACTCAACCTCAAATCAAATCAGCGTCTGAAATTCATCCATCAAATGGAATGCAAATCCCTAAATCAAGGCCATCATGCCTTGGGTACCACATAAACCACAATGTACATCAAAGATCTTCCTTAATAAGCTTTTAGACATGTCAAGCCCGATATCTCATCTAAGTGCCTTTAATTCTCTAAGTCATTAAGTATTCATAATCCACCAAGGGTCAATTATCTAGAGTAATCTACTCCTAGATGTTCATCATATCTTCCAGACTTCCTAGTATAGGCTCACACAATATCGGTCACTATGCGGCTTGCACTAAGGCACACAACACAGCATATAAGCATATATATTTTCATTTTCTAGCCTAGGCACTTTCCTCTAGGCAATTTTATATACATACATAAATTTCTAATCTAGTACCATTGGCAGCACCTTTATCAAGGTGTCATCTATCACATGCATTTTTAAATTAACCCACTCATAGTGACAATTGGAGGTTCTCCACATCCAATCCCAACTTCTAGCCTCCAACCATCCTCTAGCTCACAAATGCATCAGTAGTCTGAATTTTCCCCTTAGAACACATCAAAACATCACAAAAATAATTATCTTAACTTTTGAAAATATCCAACTTTTTATGAAAATAACTAAATTCTTAGCACTCAAACATTTAAGCTCAAATTCTTCAATAGTGAGCTAAATGCATACCTTAGAAGCTAGATTGCACATATCTCAGCTCCAAATCCCCAACAAACTCAAGGGAAAACAATCTCATCGAAAGTGGACTAAAGTGATTCTAAGTTATTAACCAATTAAATTGAAAATCAATCGGTAAAAATATTTAATCTTACCTTCAAAGTGGTTTCCCAAGCTCCAATCTATTCCAAATGGCTCCAAAAATTGATTTGGGAGGTTAGGGTTTTGGAGTTTTAGAGAGAGAAAGGGTTTTGGGTTTGTTTGAAATGGGGTGGATAGCTCAAAATATTTTTTATTTTTGCCAATACGCAGTGATGTATTGATACATTGGGCAGCGTATTGATAAAAATGAGATAGAATTCTCACTGCCTAAAATTTATTGATACATGGGGGAAATCTATCGATACTTTTTCCCTCAGGTGCTCATGGCTTTCAAATCTATCTATACATTTGAAAAATGTATCCATAGATGTTCATCACCAATCAAATCTATCGATACATTCTTGAATTTATCAATAGAAAATCCCCTTGTATGCCTTATATTGTTCATTCTACTAAAATGTATTGATACATTGGGCAATGTATCGATACATTTTCCCATGTAAGTAGATTTTCAGCTTCTAAACTTCTAAAAATCCAAACTTCAACACCCCAAAATCATTCCTATTTAAATCACAATTCACATAACAATTAAAACTTATATCTCTTGCACATATATCCTCAAATATAACATTAAATTCAAATCAGAACCTCAAACTCTAAGATTTATAACATATTTCCATGAAAATTTGCCTAAATGTCAATTTACATACGCTCATACATTTGGCATATTTAGCATATCATCAAAGTCCTAAAAGCACAATATGTTTCATAAATCATCCTTAGTTAACTTAGTTTGCACCAAAAATTAAGGGTGTTATATTCTCCATTCCTTATATGAAATTCGTCCTCGAATTTTAAATGAAACACCATAAGCTACACATACTTTAAAGCTTAAAGAGATGGGATATTTTTTTTTTGCAGTTTCTCCTCGAGTTTCCATTTGGCTTCCTCAACCGTATGGCTTTGCCACAATACTTTCATTGTAGTGATATGCTTGGAGTCAAGCCATTTCACTTGTTCATCCAATATGGCTAGGGTTGCTCCTCATAATTAAGTCTATCTTGTAACTGGACTTCATCATACGCATCACATGCAAAGGATCAAGAACATATTTCCTAACCATGGATACATGAAAAACCATATGAACATTGAACAAATTTGTTGGTAATGCCAAATTATTGATAACTCTATTATATAGAGTTATTTAGCTACATTTTGGGATATTAATGTATCAAAGTCCTTGTGTTTAAGTAGTTTTTAGGCAGCTTTTATCTTTCTGGTTGATTAGTTTAAAGCATATGAATTTAATTTAATTCATGTAATTATAGTATATTTTCATGTTGAAGGTTCTAGTTTAGGCCAATGCTAATTTAGACCTTGTGTTTGTAGGTTTTTAAGTGCATAAAGTTGAATGATGATGAATTATGAATTGAAGACTTAAGTGCAAATTTTCAATGAATATGTTACAATAATTAGAACATAACTTGTGCTATAGAGATCCAATCAATGTGGTTCTTGAACCATAGGAAAACTGAGAGGCATACTTATAACTTTCATGTTTACCATTTTACTCAGATCTGATAGAGTTGGATCTAAATGGTTTGATGTGATTGTGTAAAGCATGGATTTCAAAATATTTCTTTTGTAAAGGAAGCAAGTAATCCAATTACACAAGCGAAAACACACATCATTCTTATGGCAAGTAGCATAATCACATCCTAGAAAATAAGAATCTATTATGCAAGAGGAAAAGAGTACCTTTTACTTTGAGATTCTTATTTTTGGATATTACCACACCAACGATTGATTTCTTGACTAAACAAGTATACCACTTATTCTTCAAGAATACTTTCAACTTGAACCTTGAGTGGATAAGGTATGAAATGCTAGACTACAAGATGGCAACTAATTTTATCTCTCTTTTCTTCCTAAAAATTAATGGTTATTTTTCTTTCCAAATAAATTTAGCCAAGAATGCGAGAGAATAAGAGAGATACGACAAAGTTTTTAAGAAGGAAAACAGCAGTGATGGCGGAAAATTTTTTCAAGAAAATAACATCCATTTCTTTTCTTCCAATCTCTTCACTTTTTATTAAAACTCTTGCCTCAAAGGTTTTATCAAAATCAAACACCTTTAAATCAATCTTAACCATCCATTTAGAGTTATGGAAGCATTAAACATGCTCCATAATTATCAAAATTAAAAAGAATGAATAAATTATTTAGTTCTTTGATTATCATTTAGAGTTCTTTATAAAATAAAACTCTTTTTTGAATAATAACTCATATTTTATTATTATCCATCTTTATTTAAAAAGAATTAATAATAAATAAAAGAGTGATAGTCGAGCATGGAATCTTCTTTTATCAACATAGATGTCTAGATTCATTTTACAAGAATACTCTTAACATTATCTTAATTTAAGATAATTCTTGTCTTTAATTAAGACAAAAACATGTTATCTTGTCTAAATTGAGACAAATATGTTTTATTGTCTAGATTAAGATAAAACATATTTTTCTTGTCTTAAATTAAGACAAATATATGTTCTTGTCTAAATTAAGACCAAACATGTTTTCTTGTCTAAATTAAGACAAACATGTTTAAGCTGCTATTTTTGTACACAATTTAATTAATCAAATAAAATATGCACTCCAATTTAAACAAGTTAAATTCTACAAAGCTAAGTGGGGAATCTATTTGGACATAGATATTCCAAGCTCCAATAAACATAGAATTATTCTTAATCTCATTAAAAAATTTAAGCTTATTAACCATGAAATCACTCCACCATAGATTCATGGTTTCATTCTTGGATTAACTATAATTAGGAGAAATAATTCAATACTTGATATTAATTATCAATTGTCCAATTGCAAACCTTATATTGTGAACCTTCATGACCATCCAATGACAAAAGACGAAATTATGGTTTTACCTTTTATGTCAATTTTGTCTCTTAGTCTTAAATTTCATCTAATTAGAGATTTTGTACTCTAGATCTAATCTTTTGAGTATCTAGATGTGATACGTAGCTAATTCATCAATCCAATGAGCCCAGATTAGTCACCAATCTTCCTAAAATCAGTAAAAGTGATGTTAATGTTATGAACTCTATTATTTAGATATATGTTCCCAGATATTCAGTTCGACTACAATCCTTAAATACAAAGTCTAGATCAACGTTTCATGATAATTATGCTCATGGTCTATCAAAGATTATAAGAAGATTAAACACAAGTCCACTATCCATCAGGATTTTAGTTCAAATATAAGCAATTGCATAAGTGTGAGATCATGATTTAAGTAACGGTTAAACATAAATTTGATTCTCAAATGATTTCAGTTCATGCCATAGCGTCATTACTCGAAGTCAACCATTTTGATGATTTGAGACTCATCATTTCGTTGAAATGAATCACATTCATTTCATTGGAAGTAATTTGGACACTACAGCCATAACACAATAAAGTGACCAACTTTATTATGTGGTTGTGAACAATTTTTAGATTCAATTAAAAAACATGTCTTCTATATATGACTCTTCATACAAATGTATTTTAATATCTTAATAGAATTATGGTACCTTAATAACTAGATAATGAATGCTTACTTAAACCAAACTCTTGTTTTATTATCAAAATGTACTTTTATTATAAGTAAATGAAATGAAATTAAACAGGAGAATATACTTGCTTTCAAGGGCACCATATTCTCAAAATTCCTAACAATCTCCCATTTGCCTTAAAGTAAGCATGACATATCCTTCATACCAAGACCTTCGAAGTGACCATCAAAACTCTTTTATGTTAAAGTCTTTGCGAATGGATCGACGAGGTTCTGTTCTATTAGAATTTTCTTCACAAGTACTTCTCCACATTATATGATCTCTCGAATGAGATGATACTTCTTCTCAGTATGTTTTGCTACTTTATGATTCTATGACTCTTTAAAGTTTCCACTACTCCACTGTTATCACAATAGAGTGTAATAGGCTTGTTCATATATGGAATTAAGTCAATGTCCTTATGGAACTTACGGCGTTATATAGCTTCCTTTGTTGCTTCACAAGCCACAACATACTTTGCTTCCATAGTGAAGTCTACAATACAAGATTGCTTTACACTCCTCCAAACTATGGCTCCTCCTCCAATGGTGAAAACAAACCCTAATGTCAATTTCTTAGAATCAACATCAGGCTGAAAATATGAATCAGTGTACATTGTTGCTACAAGGTCACTTCTAGAATATACAAACATGTAATGCTTCATTCTACAAAAATATTTAAAAATGCACTTGACTACAACCAGTGCTCCATGCTTGGGTTTGATTGAAATTTGCTAACCAATCCAACTGCATAATAGATATCTAGCCTAGTGCACAACATAACATACATGAAACTTTGAACATCAAAGGCATATGGAATCCGTCTCATGTTTTCAACTTCCTCGGGTGTTTTAGGTGGCATCTCCTTAGAAAGTTTGATTCCAAGTCTAAAGGGCATAAAACCCTTTTTGGAATCTTGCATAGCAAGCTTGGCCAAAATCTTGTCAATGTAGGATGCTTGAGATAATGCCATCTGCTTATTCTTACGATCCTTTATAAGTTTGATCCCAAGAACATAGCTAGCTTCTCCTAAATCCTTCATATTGAATTGTTTGTTCAGCCAACCTTTAATTATTGACAACATTCCTACATCATTCCCAATGAGTAGAATGTCATCAACATAAAGGACTAGGAAAATGACCTTTTTATCTGGTATGTTTTTATAGATATAAGGGTTGTCAACATTTTGTTGGAAACCATATGATTTGATAGCTATATCAAAACTTATACTCCAAGAGCTAGATGCTTGCCTAACTGCATAAATAGACCTATGCAATTCATAGACCTTATACTCGTGGCTTTTCTTATCGAAACCTTTGCAATTTTATCTTGCATTGTGACGGATGTCAACATGTGGGGAATATTTCATGATGAAATGAGATGTTATTAAACAACATTCTAGAAGTAGAGTTATTCGATGTTTGGGGGATCGATTTTATGGGACCGTTTATCTCATCATCAAACAATCATTACATTTAGTAACCGTGGACTATGTATCGAAGTGGATGGAAGCTTTAGCACTACGTACAAATGATGCAAATGTCATATTGAAATTCCTAAAGAAGAATATTTTCACAAGATTTGGCATGCTAAAAGCAATAATAAGCGATGAAAGAAGCCATTTCTATAATAAATTCTTCACAACTTTGCTCGTAAAATACAAAGTGACTTACAAGGTGGCAATTGCATATGATCCCCAAACAAGTGGACAATCTCAGGTCACTAATCAAGAAATCAAATGAATATTAGAACAGATCATGTTTCCATCATGAAAGAACTAGGCCAAATGCCTTGACGATGCACTGTGGGCTTATAGGACAACATATAAAACCTCCATTGGTAGGTATCCTTATCGTTTGGTATATGGAAAAGCATATAATTTGTTGATGGAATTAAAGCATAAGGTTTTTTGGGCTATCAAAAAGTTAAACTTCGATTTAAAAGTTACGGGTGAAGAATGACTACTCCAGTTAAATAAGATGGATGAGATATGGTTAGATGCTTATGAGAATGCCATAATTATGGCATGACAAAAAGATTGTTGAAGAACATTTTGAGCCAAGTCAACATGTGTCGCTATTCAATTCTCATTTGAAGCTGTTTCTTAGAAAATTGAAGTTAAGGTGGTTAGGACCGTTTCTCATATCAAGGGTGTTTCCATATGGTGTTGTGGAATTAGTGGACGACACAACCAATGCAAAGTTTAAAGTGAATGGGTGTTGGTTAAAACACTATTGGGGGGTGACATAGAGCACCAACACTTTCCATTAGTCTTTCTGAACCTAGCTGAGCTCAAACCAGAGTCTAGCCAAAGATGTTAAAGCAGTGCTACTTGGGAGGAAACCCATGTTTTATTTACTTAAGAAATTCTTGGTTTCTCATTAACTATTTTTACTATTAATTCATTTTTAATTTTATTTCTCATATTACTAACTACTTATTTTTATTCTATTTTTTGTGGGCTAATAATACTAATGATAATAGTATGGTATTATTCAAAAAAAAAAGTTTGCAACACTATGACGTTGGTTGTGGAAAACTACAGCGCTAAAACATTCCTCGGGTTCTATAGTGGAACCCGATGCTGAAGAGCTGAAGTGCTACCCAAAGTGCATTGCAACACCTCACAACAATAAAAAATTACATTAGGCATAAGCTTGTGAAGTGTCGTTGTAAATACAATGATGAACTAGTTTTGTTTTCTAGGATTATGGGATATTTCACTATGTAGTTTGAGTATTTGATTTTTCCTTGCATGGTATTAATGGAAATAGCAAGCTTTATTCAATTATGCACTTAATGCTTCTCACTGCTTGATCACTAGTTGAAATTTCTTGAGTCTTTAAATGGAACTTGACTGATGGAGTTTAGAATAGACCATAGTTTTGAATAGCCTTTGTTTGATTGACTTCAAAGTTAGGTGATAGTATTGTGTTTAGAATAGACATATACTTAAATACCTTAGGCAACGAAGTTAGAACAAGAACTTAAGGAACTTTTTCTAATTATTTTGCATAGACATATGACATTAATTTTGAAAAGGTATGCATGCATGATCTTGACAAAGATGTGTACATAATTTAGATTCTAGATTAGCCATATATTCCATTAATTTAAGTTAAGGAAAAGGATTTAATTTAGAAAATGTTTTGGAAAACACCATAATCCTAGGTTTTGAGTAAATATTTCTTTTAGTGACAATATATTCATTGTTAATTTAATTAGTTAAATAATTTTTTTAGTTTAATTAATCAATTGAACTCAAGTGCTTGGATAAGATACATTATGTTATAAATTTGATACTTAGTGAAAATAGGTACAAATCTATATGAGAAACAATACTCGATTTACTTTATATTACTTGTATAACCACGTGCACTTGCGTGTATTAATCCAAACAATGGTGATAAGTAATCACACTAACGTGCTTTAGTACCTCAAGGGTCCGATGTACCTAGAGCTTAGTTTACCTTTCTTCCTAAATCATTTAACTCCATTGGTTGGTGAGATTTTGAAAACACCTAGTTGCCAACTTTAAACTCCAAAGGTTTTCACCTATTATCAACGTAGGACTTCTGGTGACTTCAGCCGTTAGCATCCTCTCTCGGATCACATAGATGCCTCGCTTAACTTTTTGGACCATCTCCAACCCCAAGAGTTTCCATTCTCCAACTTCAAGCCGATCAATAGGTTACCTACATCTTTTCCCATACAATGCTTCATATAGCACCATACCAATTGTGACTTGATAGCTATTATTATAAGCAAACTCAGCCAAAGGTAAATATTGGCTCAATAAGACTACAAAGTTGAGCACAATCGCTCTTAAGATATCCTTGAGCATCTGAATGGTGCACTCAAATTAACTGTCCATTTACAAATGGAAAACTGCCGTAAAATTCAATCTTGTGCCTAAGGCCTCTTGCAGTTTTCTTTAAAACTAACTTGTAAATTGTGATCCTTTACTAGACACTATCATTACCAAAACATCATGTAGCCTTACAATCTTATTGATATAAATTTAGGTGCACCAAGCTACTCTATACTTAGTCTTGACCTGTAAAAAGTGAGTTGACTTAGTTAGTCGATCTATTATTACCCAAATGGCATCATAGCCTCCTGTAGCTTGTGGTAAACCTATCACAAAGTCCATTGCTACATGTTCACTTTTCCACTCAAGTATCAGTAACGGGTGCAACAGTCTTGAATGTCTCTAGTGTTCAATTTTCACTTACTGACAAGTCAAACACTTAAAGACATATTCAGCCATGTCTCTCTTTAATCTTGGTCACCTGTAAGCAAACTTCAAATCATGGTACATCTTGGTGGTTCTAGGGTGTATCGCATAGGCTGTCACATGAGCATCTCCCAAAATCTCATTTCTCAAACCATCCATAGTTTGCATGTGAACTCGTGATTGATACCTCATTAATCCATTAATGCTGTACACAAAGTCTCGAGCTTTATCTTCGCTCATGTCCCTAAATAATTTCATCAAATACTCATCTTAGTCTTGAGCAGATTTAATCCAATCTAGAATCATTTGTCGAACTCTACAATGCGCCAACAAGGTGTTCAAATTATTGACCTCAAAATGTATTCCCATGTCGCCAAAATCATACAAAGTCTAGACCACAGATTGTTTTTCCACTATTATGTGTGCCAAACTCCCCATTGACTTCTGGCTCAGGGCATCCGCCACTACATTTGCATTGCTGGGATGGTAGAGCATGGTGTAGTCATAATCTTTCAATAACTTTAACCACCTAGGCTATCTCAAATTCAAATCTCTTTGCTCAAATATATTTTTCAGGCTCTTGTGATTAGTATATATATCGCAAGTTTCACCATAGAGATAAGGGCACCATATTTTCAAAGGGAATACAATTACTACCATCTTTAGGTCATGTGTAAGGGAGTTATATTATGTCTCCTTAATTGTTAAGAGGCATATGCTATAACTCTCCCGTGTTGCATCAACACACATCCCAATCCAACCCGTGATGCATCATAGTAAACAATATAGCCTCAAAACCTATAAGGTAGGCTCAACATAGGTGCAAAAGTGAGGCAGGCCTTGAGCCTCTGAAAACTAGCCTCACCTGCATCAGGCCAATCAAACTTAACTTCTTTTTAAGTGAGTGTTGTCAAAAGGGATGCAATCGTAGAATAATCTTTCACAAAACGTCTTTAATACCCAGATGAACCTAAAAAGCTTCTAACTTCCATTACAGATGTCGACCTCAGCCAATTTTCCACAGCTTCTACTTTACTAAGGTCAACTTGAACCCCCTGCTCAGACACAACATGTCCTAAGAAGCTAACGTTATTGAACCATAATTCACACTTCAAAAGTTTAGCATATAATATATGCTCCCTTAGCATCTATAACACAATTTTCACATGCTCGCATGTTTTCCTAGGCTCTCAGAATACACCAATATGTCGTCTATGAATACAATCACAAATTTATCCAAATATGCATGAAACACTCTATAAATTAAATCCATAAAGGCTATAGAGGGGTTAATGAGTCCAAATGACATCACCAAAAACTCATAATGCTTGTAACATATGCGAAACGCTTTCATGAGTGTATCACTCTCGCGTATTTAAAACTGGTGATGCCCAGAGGTCAAGTCAATCTTAGAAAAACACACTACACCCTACAACTGGTTAAATAAATCATTGATTCTTGGGAATGGATACTTATTCTTTATTATCACTTTATTGAGCTGTCGATATTAAATACATGACTAAAGGCTACCATCCTTCTTTGAACAAATAGCACAAGAGCTCCCCAAGGTATATAATGCCCTTATTCAACAAATCCTTCAGTTGCTTTTTAAGCTCCCTTAATTCAGCTAGTGCCATTCAATAAAAAGGTATAAAAATTGGCTTCATGTCCAGAATCAAATCAATACAAAATTCAATCTCTCTCTAGGAAGGCAATCTAGGAAATTCATTTGGAAATACTTCTGAATTCTCACCTATTGTTGGTACATAATCGACATTCCCTTCATCCATCAAAGCATCTCTTGTCATTACCAGATACCCTTAGCCTTTTTGCCCTAGCATTTGTCTAGCAGCCATATTCAACATAACTCTCACAAACATTGGAC
>NW_018397275.1:1238641-1239071 GCF_002168275.2 Theobroma umbraticum
ATTTTGCACCAATTCAGAGACATCCCATGCCCCAAACTTCATGCCAAAAATCTCTCAAATCGTCAGCAAATTTAGAATATAAATAGCCATGATTTTGCAAGTCCTTATCACACAAGAATATAATTCTAGTAAACTGTTTGTGCAGAAACATCATCAGATCACCAGGCAAACGAGGTAATTAATGCTGTAAATTTTCAGAGTCTAAGATCATCCTCTTTACCTTCTACCTTCCAAAAATCATGCACAAACTCCTTTTCGAAGTCCCTCAAAAAAATTTCCAAAAGAGATCACATTATGCTACTTGATTTTTTAGATTTGGATTCTCTTAAAACAAATCTATAAAATCTTTAAAGACTTTTTAAATATATATTTTAAATCTATAAATCAAGACTTTAAAGGCCTTTTGAAACATAAATTAATTTTGAAAAAA
>NW_018397275.1:1239209-1239351 GCF_002168275.2 Theobroma umbraticum
TAATCTTAAGCAACTAAATATAAAACTAGATTAAATCAATTAAAGGAGGCTCTGATAATACTATTGGGGATTTAAATCATATTATAACGACTTATGCATAGTAAAATATTTTTAAAATTTTAATCCCCTAAGCCATGGATCA
>NW_018397275.1:1239566-1239877 GCF_002168275.2 Theobroma umbraticum
GTGATCCTATCTCAACACATGAGAAAATAAAAATAAAACTTTTTTGTATCTATTCAAGAGGCGACTAAGGGATTCTTTTAAAGAGTGAATTGACCTACTTTATATCCAACAAAGATTATAAAATGTCTTGGGCTCATTAGGCCTTTATTTAATACTCCATTGAATCATATTTGATTTAGCCCAATACTTAGTTGGATTAAGCCTATATAAAATCAATTAGATCAAATCCAATTGAACTCAAATTAATTTTCACAATTCACTTTATGTGTATGACCCATTAAGTTCTTAACATGTTGGCAATAAATATAAAT
>NW_018397275.1:1239887-1239994 GCF_002168275.2 Theobroma umbraticum
AAGAATTTATATTTATATTTATAGATCATGAGCTATATCTAGGAATACATCATGATCACCCAAATGTCAAGAAAGTCAATATGATTTGACTAACCCTTCAATGTACA
>NW_018397275.1:1240166-1240608 GCF_002168275.2 Theobroma umbraticum
TTCAAATCACTTGGGGTGATGAATCCTCTCTATACTACCCATTCATCTTCGCATGCTTCATGCCATACTCAAAAGCACCTTGTTTAAACATCTGGTCATCTCTAGACCCGTAGAGGTGAAATCCAAGCATGACAATTCACATACAAGATGACTTGGTCTCATAAGTTTGAGGATTACTTACACTACTAGCACATAAGAGTATTTTCATAAACACTTAAGTGAAATACTAAATAAAACTCTCATAGCGGGTCATGTTCAGTGGAGTTGTTCCTTAACAAACACCCACATGCTATTCTCAAGTATTTCACATAGTTTAACCTATCAGATCAATTTCTTACTTTCAAAGTAAGGAAGCTTAGCATGTACCAACCTTTGAGCATTGTTAATGTCCTTATTCTTAACAATACAATGACTAGGAACTTATTTATGAACAAGGCTTTGA
>NW_018397275.1:1241110-1242155 GCF_002168275.2 Theobroma umbraticum
ATGCATAAAGTAGTTCCTTAACATGCCAACGACACTCTTATAAGCCCGCTCCATTTCCTCGATAGGTATTAAAATGTTAAACCACATTTCCTTTAGCTTATCTCCATTACCATCTTTATCAATAGGACACCTACTTGTCCCTAATGGTTCGACCATGATGACTTGGCCAACTTTCTTGACACTTGGCTTTGCCCCTGTTAATGACTCCTTATAGGAAAGTTCATCCTTTTTACTTGCATGGCTTATATTCCTACTTCCCATGGATATCTCTAATTGGATTAACATATTGTAGTGTTACTACTCCTCAGTACAGATTCCATTATTCAGATAGCATTGATAACTCTACGATCCACTAAATTGATTGTCCTCATGAGCTCTAACCTCTCTCAAAACCTCACAAAAGGTTTTTTTTATTAACTCTTTATCATTTATCCAATACATGAATAATTTTTTCTCAATTCTAATAAGCAACAGCAGAATATTCTTTTAGAAAACTACAAAAACCTAATAATCATAGATAAAATATAAAAAGGTACAGACAAGAATGATGTCTATAAGCATAGAACTTTTATTTGGAATCTGAAATTAAAATAATGGAATAGATCAGATATGGCTAGAAAATTTAGTAACAAAACCTTTTATACTATCTCAAATTACTCAGATAAACTTTTTTTATTATATCTGATTAAGTTACTAATATGTAATTTTTATTTAGTTAAATTCTTATACTAATGTGATAAAAATAAGCAATTTTAATTACTTCCTTCAGATAAAGTGCTTAATTGAGCAAAAAGAAGTGATTTATCAACTAAGTACAATAGAAAGACTATTTCTTGCCTTTCAATAAGAAAGTACAATAAAAATGATGAAGACTTATCTAAAAAGTTGATAAATTACTTAATTTTTTTAGTGTCTTAGTCATATAAAAATAAGTACAGAGCTTATATTTAACATTTATGAAATGTAATAATATTGTGCTTGTAGGCATGATAAAATGGTAGGTTGCATGCACTTTATCATTGTGTTATGATGAGATGAGATAAGA
>NW_018397275.1:1242255-1246136 GCF_002168275.2 Theobroma umbraticum
TCATTTTTATTTCATTTTGTTCTTCTCTCTTTCTTTGTATAATCTTTTGTATTTTTTTGTTTTAATTTTGGGTTATAGGTGTATCGCTTTTTATCTAGCTTTTTCTTTTGGAGGCGTCGGTTTTTCAAGATTATTGGAATAGCTTTCAAGATTTCTTTGGGTTTTAGGGTTCTATGGTTGTTGGAAGATTTTCAGATTTTGTTTCAAAAACTTTTTTGATTCCCCCTTCTTCTTATGATTGCAGGTGTTCTTATAAAACCCGTGTACTAAACTTTGGCCTAAGAAGGGTAGGGTGATTATCACTCTTATTCGTAGGGTGGCTTGGAAAGGATCGGTATGGGTGGCTCAAGGCTAAACAATGAGGCAATAGCCGCCAAGTGGGCTACCATGGAAATCTATCAAGAGGTTTTTTGTTCTGATTTTTTATTTTTTTATTTTTGTGAAAATTTTAATTATTTTGGTTTATGGGCCTATGGGCTTTAAAAGTAAAAAAGGTCCAATTCAAAATCAAGCCCAAATTGATTTTAGACTTCAAAAGCTCAAAATGGCTTAATTTTAATTAGATTTAGAACCAGCTTGACCCAATAGCATAATGTAAATGAAATAAAATTGCTTGGATAAAACAAGTTGTCCACAATTGCCCTTCTTTACGTATTTATGAGGATTAGGAATTAAGCAAAAACATAGACACCTTGCTTCAACTTGATTGAAAATATGTTCTCTATCTCTGAACGAGGCTATGTGACTTTTTCTTCTCTTTTTTTCTTTTCTAATTTTCTTTTAAATAACCAAAAAGCTCATTATCTCAAAACGAGGCTATGTAACTTAGATTCTCTTATGCAAACATAACTAACCTTAAACATCTTGGATTCCAGCTAAATTGGGCTTAAACTATTTTCGTGCCAACATAACTAAACTTAAACATCTTCGATGCTAGCTAAATTGGGCTTAAAATCTTTTCATGCCGATATAACTGGACTTAAACATCTTGGATGCCAACTAAATTGGGCTTAAACTCACTCTGTGCCAACATAGTTGGACTTAAACATCTTGAATGCTAGCTAAACTACGCTTAAACTCATTATGTGCAAACATAATGGACTTAAATATCTTGGATGCTAACTAAATTGGGCTTAAACTTTTTTCATGCCAAGACAAGATGATAGCTAAACTAGGCTTAAACTCTTTTTCATGCCAACACAACTGGCCTTAAACATCTTGGATGCTAAAAAAATTGGACATAAACTCAGTGCGTGCCAACATAACGAGACTGAAACATTTTGGATGACAACTAAATTAGGCTAAAACCCTTTTCGTGCCAACATAATTAGACTTAAATATCTTGGATGCCAACTAAATTGGGCTTAAACTCTTTTCATGTCAACATAAACTAGACTTAAACATCTTGGATACCAACTAAATTGGGCTTAAAATCTTTTCATGCCAACATAAATGGACTTAAACATCTTGAATGCCAACTAAAATGGGCTTAAAACTCATTGCATGCCAACATAATTGGACTTAAACATTTTATATGCCAGCTAAATTGGGCTAAAGCTCTTTTCATGCCAACATAATTGTAACAACCCTAATTTTTAGTGTAAACTAAGTTAACTAAGGATGATTTATAAAACATATTGTGCTTTGAGGACTTTGATGATATGCTAAATATGCTAAGTGTATGGGAGTATGTACATTGACATTCTAGAGTTTGAGGTTTTAATTTGAATTTGATGTTATATATGAGGATATATGTACAAGAGATGTGAGTTTTAATGGTTATGTGCATTGTGATTTAAACAAGAAATGATTTTGGGGTGTTGAAGTTTGGACTTTTAGAAGTTTGGAAGTTGAAAATCTGTCTATACATTTTTGGTAAGATGAACAATATAAGGCACACAAGGGCTTTTCTATCTATATATTCAAGAATGTATTGTTAGATTTTATTAGGGATAAACATCTTTTGATACATTGTCCAAATGTATTGGTAGATTTGAAGCCGAGACCACCCAGGGGTAAAAGTATTGATAGATTTCCCCCCATGTATCGATACATTTTGGGTAATGAGCATTCTACCTCATTTTTATTGATACATTGCCCAATGTATTGATAGATTTAGATGAAATTGGTGCATATGTATCAATATATCACTAGGTACTAGAAAAAATGAAAAAGGTTTCGGGCAATCTGCCCCATTTTAAACAAGCCCAAAACCCTTTTTCTCTCTAAAACTCCAAAACCCTAACCTTGTAAATTGATTTTTGGAGCCATTTAGAGTATATTGGAGCTTGGGAAACCACTTTGGTGGTAAGATTAAACATTTTTACTAATTGATTTTCAATTTAATTGGTTCATAAATTATAGTCATGTTGGTCCAACTTTGGTGACATTTTTCTCCCTTTAGTTTGCTAGGGATTTGGAGCTTAGATTTGTGCAATCTAGCTTTTAAGGTATGGGTTTAGCTCATTATTGAAGAATTTGAGCTTGAATATTGGATTACTAAGAATTTAGTTATTTTCTTAAAAAAGTGGATATTTTCAAAAGCTAGGAAATAATTATTTTTTGGTGCTTTGATGTGTTCTAAAGGGGAAATTGAGACTACTGATGCATTTGTGAGCAAGAAAATGGTTGGGAGTTAGAAGTTATGTTTGGCTGTGGTGCACTTCCAATTGTCACTGTGAATGGGCTAATATAAAAATGCATGAGATGCATGATGCCTTGATAAAAGCCCAACCATGGTCTTAGATTAGAAATTTATGTATCTATATATAACTTACTAAAGGAATGTGCTTAGGATAGAGAACTATATGAGATTATATGCTTTGTTGTGTGCCTTAGAGCAAGCCACATATTGGTCGATATTGTGTGAGCCTAGACTATGACGTTGTGTGAGCCTAGACTATGAAGTCAAAAAGATATGATGAACGTCTAGGAGTAGATTAGTCTAGAGAATTGAGCTTTTCTAGAATATGAACACTTAATTCCTTAAACAATTAAAGGCACCTAGATAAGATATCAAGCTAGAGATGTTTAGAGCTCATTAAGGAAGATCTCTAATGTACATTATGGTTTATACAGTACCTAAGGCATGATGGCCTTGATTTGGGGATTTGAATTCTATCTGATGGATGAATTTTGAACGTTGATTTGATTTGAGGTTGAGTGGTGTCCTATTCCTTATGACTATGTTTTATGCTTTCAAGGATGGTGGTAAGCAAGGACGGTGGTCTTAGTCCCGCCTATGATTCCCACCTCTAGTGCTTTGATGCCATCTATTGAGATTACTCTGGATGATGACTTTGTATTTGGTCCCACCTATCTGAGATTACTCTAACTGATGCCATTCCTTGGGAGATTATTTTGGATGATGACTTTGATTCTCTACCTATTGCTTGGGCATGTACATGATTTGACTCTACCGGTTAGCCACTATTTGTGATTTGATGATGTCCAAGGAAAAACCACTCTAATATTTAATTTAAGTCATGGATGACGTGACATACTCTTAGATAGGTAGAGATAGATTTGATTTGATATGACACTCTAGCAATTAGAGTGTACCTATGGAGTATAACTTTGATTGGCTTTAAGGATAAGCTTAGTGGATATGTACTATTTGTGGAGATTTCATAGGTATGACTGATATGTCCTTAATATTCGAGATGCTTGTTAGAGCTCCTTGTTAGTATTGAGAATGATATGTGCATGTATTTATATATATTTTTATATGTGTGTGCGCACCCTTTATTGAGTATTAGATGACTCACCCATTTTATTGTACCATGTGTAAATAACTAGGCCATTGGACATTGTATGGCAAGGGTTGTCCATTAAAAGACCAATTTTGGCACCTGGTAGGTTCCCACACCATCTTGGTCACT